>NW_027187465.1:2360020-2421957 GCF_028583685.1 Petaurus breviceps papuanus | reverse complement strand
TCTCTCTCTCTCTCCCTCTCTCCCTCTCTCCCTCCCTTCCTTCCTTTCTTTCTTCCTCTCTTTCTGAGGGGGAAGGTAGGGCAATTGGGCTTAAGTGACTTGCCCAAGGTCAGATGGCTAGTTTTTTGTGTGTGTTAAGTGTCTGAGACTGTATTTGAACTCAGGTCCTCCTGACTCCAGGGCCGGTGCTCTATTCACTGTGATACCTCGCTGCCCCTGCTGCTTTATTTCTTAGGCAATACCAGATTGTTTTTATCATTACCACTTTGTAATACAGTTTGAAATCTGGAACCACTAAGTCTACCTTCCTTCATATTTCTTTTTTCATTGATTACCTTGATATTCTCCACCTTTTGTCCTTCCAGGTGAATTTTTTATTGGTATGGCACTGAATAATTTAACTTAGGAAGAATTGTTATTATATTGGCTTGGCCTGCCCATGAGCAATTAATATTTTTCCAATTGTATAGATCTGTATTTGTGTGAAAAGGGTTTTGTAATTGTGTTCATATAATCCCTGGGTTTGTCTTAGCAGGTGGACTCCTATGTTGTCCATGGTTATTTAATTTAAATTAAATTTTTCTTTCTATCTCTTCCTGCTGTTTTTTGGGGGTGGTATATAGAAATACTGATGATTTGTGTGGATTTATTTTATATCCTGGAAACTTTGCTGAAGTTGTTCATTATTTCAGCTACTTTTTCATTGATTTCTCTAGGGTTCTCTAAGTTGCCATCATATCATCTGCAGAGTAATAATTTTGTTTCCTCATTGCTTATTTTTATTGATTCAGTTTCTTTTTCTTATCTTATTGCTATGGCTAGAATTTCTAGTGCAGTATTCGGTAATAATTGTGATAATGGACATCTGACTTCAAACTTTATCCCTGTTAAAGACGATGCTTGCTCTTGGTTTTAGATAGATGTTTTTGAGTCATTTCAGTTGTGTCTAGCTCTCCATGACCCTCTGAGGTTTTCGTGGCAAAGAAACTAGAGTAGTTTGTCATTTTCTCCTCCAGCTCATTTTATAGATGAGAAAAGGAGGCTGACAGGTTAAGCAATACTTGCTTAGGGTCACACAGTTAGGAAACGGTCTGAAGTCAGATTTGAACTCAGGTCCTCCTGACTCCAGGGCTGCTGTTCTTCCCACTGCACCACCTAGCTCTCCCCTTAAATAAACACTGCTTATCATTTTAAGAAAGAGTCCATTGATTCCTGTGCTTTCTAGTATTTTTAATAGGAATGGGTATTATATTCAATCAGAGGCATTTTCTATATCTATTGTGATAATTATATGATTTTTTTGTTATTATTGGTATGGTCATTTATGCTGGTAGGTTGCCTCATATTGAGCCAGCCCTGCATTCCTGGTATAACTCCCACCTGATGATAGTGTAGGAGCTTTGTGATGTATTGCTGTAATTTCCTTGCTAGTATTTTATTTAAAATTTTTGCATTGTAATTCGTTAAGGAAATTGGTCTAGTTTTCTTTCTCTGTTTTTGCTTTCCCTATTTTAAATATAAAAATCGTATTTGTGTCATAAAAAGAATTTGGTAAGATTCCTTTTTTACCTGTTTTTCAGATAGTTTATGTAATATTGGGATTAATTGCTCCTGACATGTTTGGTAGAATTCTCTTGTGAGTCCATTTGGTCCTGGGGATTTTTCATCTAATGTTAATCTGGGTAGTTTCCATTTTTGTAAATATTCATACACATTTCACTTAGATTGTCAGTTTTACTAGTATGTAATTGGTCAAAATAACTTTAATTTCATCTTTGTTGGTAGTTCGTTAATCCTTTTCATTTTTAATAGTAATTTGTTTTTTTTAATTAAAATTAAGCAATAGTTTATTTTTTGTTTATCTTATTGTTTTTCCCTCCAGTTTTTTTTTCATAAAATCATTTCCTAGTTTTATTTGTTAGTTCAATGGCTTTTATTTTCAATTTTATTAATCTCCTTTATTTTTCAGGATTTCCATCTAATTGGGGATTTTTAATTTTTTCTTTTTCTATTTCTTTTATTTGCATGCAAGATCATTGATCTGCTCTTTCTCTTTTCTGTTGATCTATGCATTTAGAGATACACATTTTCCACTACTGCTTTGACTTCATTCCAGTTTTTGGAATGTTGTCTCATTGTTGTAATTCTCTTTAATGCAATTATCAGTTGTTTCTGTGATTTTTTTTCTTCAACCCAATCATTCTTTAGGATTAGATTATTTAGTTTCCAGTTGACTTTTAATCTGTGTTTTCATTGCCCTTTATTGAATTTAATTTTTATTGCATTATGGTCTGAAAAGGGTGCATTTAATATTTCTCCTTTTTGGCATTTGATTGTGAGGTTTTTATGCCCTCATACATAATCACTTTTTGTCAAAGTGCCATGTATAGCTGTGAAAAAGGTATACTCTTTTCTCTTCCTATTCAGTTTCTCTAGAAAGCTATCATATCTAACTTTTCTAAGATTCTGTTCATCTCCTTGATTTCCTTCTCATTTATTTTATGGCTAGATTTATCTAGCTCTGAGAGTGGTATGTTGAGGTCTTTCACTAGTATAGTTTTACTCTATTTCCTCTTGTAATTCATTTAGCTTTTTCTTTAAGAATGTGAATGCTATTCGGTGCATATGTCTTGATATTGATTATTGATATATTTGATAGTGTTGATATTACTGTGGTTTGTTTTAGCAAGGTATAGTTTTCCTGCTTATCCTTTTTAATTCGATCTGTTTTTGCTTTAACTTTGTGTGATCATGATTGCTACCCCTGCCTTTTTTACTTTAGCTGAAGCATAATAGATTCTGCTCCAGGTTCTTATTTTAATTGGGTGTGTGTGTCTCTCTGTTTCAAGTATGTTATGTTGTTGGATTCTGCTTTCCAATCCATTCTGCTGTCCAGTTCTGTTTTATGGGTGAGTTCATCCCATTCACATTCACAGTTATGACTATTAATCATGTATTTCCCTTCATCTTCTTTTCTTCTTTTTATCCTCTCCTCTAAAGTCTATTTTGCTTCTGACTACTGTCTTCTTTTATCTGTCCTCTTTTTTATCACCATGCCTTCTCCTCCCCCCCCCCCCTTCCTCTGGCATTCCTGTTGGGTAAGATAGAGTTCTATTACCAGTTGAGAGAGAGAGAGTATGTGTATTTTCCATTTTTGAACCATTTTAGATGTGAATGAGGTTCATACATTGCCCTCTCATACTTTTCCCTCTAGTATAAAGGCTCTTCCTTGCCTGCTTCTCTATGTGAGATAATTTTCCCCATTCTTCTTTCCCTTCTCCTAACACATCTCTTTTTCTCACATTTTTTTTACAGCATCCCAACATAATCGACTTACTCCTACACCCTCTTTGTATGTAGTCCTTCTAAATTTCCTAATAATGATAAAGTTCTTAGAAGATACATGTATTATCTTCCATATAGAAAGGTAAACAGTTTAACCTTATTGAGTCCCTTATATTTGCCTTTTTATATTTATCTTGAGTCTTGTATTTGAAAGTTAAAATTTCTATTCAACTCTCTTTCATCAGGAATGCCCAAAAGTCTTCTGTTTCATTAAATGACCATTTTTTTTCCCTTGAAGGATTATACTCAGGTTTTCTGGGTAGGTTACTCTTGATTGCAATCCCAGTTCTTTTTAGAATATCATATTCCAAGCCCTCTGCTCCTTTTGACAGCTGCTAGATTTAATGTGATCCTGACTGCCTCCATGGTATTTAAAAGGCTGCTTTCTGGATGCTGCTGGTATTTTCTCTTTGACCTTGAAGCTCTGTAATTTGACTGTAACATTCTTGGGAGTTTTCGTTTTGGGATCTCTTTCCGGTGGTGATTGGTGGAATCCTTCAGTTTTTGTTTTACCCTCTGGTTCTAGGATATATGGACAGTTTTTCTTGATAACTTCTTGAAATATGATATCTAGACCAGCGATGGGGAACCTGCAGCCTTGAGGCCATTTTATAGCCTTCTAGGTCCTTGGGTATTGCCTTTTGATTGTGTCCAAGTTTTTCAGAACAGTTTTACAGAAGGGGATTTGTTCTGTAAAGTTTGGATTCAAAGGGCCGCACTGGAGGACCTAGAGGGCCATATGTCGCTGTGAGGCCACAGGTTCCCACCCCTACTAGACCTTTGTCTTTGATCATGGCTTTTAGGTAATCCAGTAATTCTTACATTATTTCTCTTTATTCTATTTTCCAGATCATTTGTTTTTCCAATGAGATATTTTCACATTTTCCTCAATTTTTTTTTCAGTCTTACTACTTTGTTTTATTGTTTCTTGATGTCTCATAGAGTCATTAGCTTCCACTTGCCCAATTCTGATTTTTAAGGAATTGTTTTCTTCAGTGAGCTTTTGTATTTCCTTTTCTGTTTGGCATTTGGCCAATTCTTTTTTTTCAGAAGTTATTTTCAGCAGTGAATTTTTGTACCTCTTTTTCCCAAGGTATTGTGTTTTCATAATTTTATTCCTTTGCTTTCATTTCTTTACCTAATTTTTCCTCTGATGTTCCTACTTGAGTTTGAAAATCAATTTTGAGTGGTTCCAGCAATGCTATAGCTTGTGTCAATTCACATTTTCCTTTAAGGCTTTACTTGTAGTTGTTTTGACTTCATTGTCTTTTTATGAGTTTGTTTTTGATCTTCCCTGTCACCATAATAGCTTTTTGTGGTCAGGTTCTTTTTTTGTTGTTAGCGCATTTTTCCACCCTGATTCTTCATTTGGAACTTTATGTTAATCTTAAGGGGATCTTCTCCTGGCATGGGTAGGGGTAGAGGGTCACTGTCTCTAACTTTAGACTATTTTGTACTGCTGTTTTCAGAGCTAGTTCTAGGGGTTTGGAAGTTATCAGTGCTTCAAAGGTGGTGTGATCTGAGAAGAGTTGTGATTAGTGTTCTCTTGGTCTGCAGTCTGGTCCTTACCCAGAAGGACCCCTGATCCCTTGGAATTGCAGTTGATACTTTGAGGGCTCCTCATTCCTTGGAACCAGAAACAATACTTTTCCTTAAAGTCCTTGATCCTGGAAGTGATACTTCCCTTTAGGGCTCCCACTCCCTCTTTACCAAAAGTGTTCCCCTCCACCTTTGAACTCCTCTGACCTAGAAATCAATATAGGCCGTCATGTTACTAAATAGTGTCTGGTCCTGTATCCAGTGCTAGCACAGGGATACCCTGTGATCTCCTTCTGACCATTTGCCAACAGGTCCCTTTACTATCTCTGCCTTGAGAGCTTCGAAAGCAGCTGCTGTTTCTGTCACCACCACCTAGTCCCACCACAGGGGTTCCATCCACGTGGTCTCTGGGCCGGCCTCCTTCCCCTATGTCATAGATCTCGCTTTCAACCTCCTTATGTTGTCTTGGGCCAGAAAAATGTCTCACTCTGACCTTTTATTGGCTCTGCCACTTCAGAATTCAATTTGAAGAGTTATTTTAAAGTTGTATGGAGGGGAATATTGGGAAAGCTCAGCTTTTTCTACTCTACCACCTTGGCTCTGCTCCAGAACCACCACCCTTTTCCATCTGTAGAATGCCATGACTTAATGGCCAACAATGGAAAGATCGCTTTGGGGGAGGGCAAGGTAAACAAAGGCTAAAGTCTTTAGAGACATTGTGAAGCCAACTTCTGCTTGGGCCAGTGCTGGCTGGGGGTAGGCCCTTTGGACTCTTCTGCTCTGCAGCTGTGGTCATCACCCAAGATCAGTGGGAATCTTGTCCAGAATGGCCAGGGGAGGCTGGGTGGCTATCCTGTGTCAGACACAGAAACCCAGGAGGGAGCCCCCTCATCATCAGTGTGCATGGGCTTAGCTGTACGTTCATGGGTAATTAATTATAATATATATATATTTATATATAATATATAATTAATAGTTAAAACTGGTTCCAGCTTTAGGTCCTTACTCAGGATGCCGCCTCTGCCGCCCTCTTCCCCTCCCTTCCCCAGGTAGAAACTTGCTTCCCCTGGTACTCCCTGCTGTAAGGTCACTGGTGACTATTTTGGAACCAGAGGCTCCTTGGTCTTTAAAAGAAATGGACAAAACCAGGTTAACATCTTCCACCACTGCTGCAGGCCGCTACTGGGCACTTATAGCTTCACCTCCCTCAAGTGGATGCATTTCTGTTCATCTTTGAACAAACCCGGAAATTCAAGGAGCTTCTCAGGGCTCCAAGTGATGGGACAGGATGAATGAAGTCTCCCTGCCTTAGCATTCCTGCTGCCAGAAGGTTCCTAGTCCTTGGGGTTCCTGGGCTAGTGGACCAAATCCTATATGCTAGTCTTATTCACGTATTTTTTTGTTTCCTATCTTCAAGTCAACTACTTTGTCTCCAAATCCTTTCTAAAACTGGGTTGAATTTAGCAGATTATTGCCTTCCTGCATCCCTGGAGCCCATTTTTTTTTTCGGTAGTTTACTTTTCTTTTAGCAACTTAGCTTGGACTATAAAGAAGCAATTTAAATAGGGAAATTGTGTCTTGCATTCAAGAGAGAAATCACCCTATTTCCTTTCTTAAAGTCGAAGGTTCTCTTGTATAAGCCATATTGTCTTTTCCTAGATTTAGAGACCTACTTATGTTGTGATAATTCCTCCTGCAGCTCATTTTGTTTGGTGTCTGTTTCTTTTATATCCTGCTCTCCTGGATATTAGAATACTGCCTAATGATTGTCATTATAACGTAAACAGACTCTGAGCATGGGAGTGTTTTACTGGCATTTAGAGGAGCAGGAAATGTTAGGCTCCATTGCTGCCTCTTTATTTCTCTCCTTGAGAAAAACACTGCCACATTAATGCTAATGCAGCCCAATTCTCCTTGTTTTGTTAATGTGTTTACATACAGTCAGTCCTTTACCCAGCAGTTTGGGGTTTGCTGAGCCTCTCCTGGGCCTGATCACTGATGCTCTTCAGAGAAGGTCTAATTATTATAATGTTTTAGAACATGCCACAAGTTCTGCTTGGGTATCTTGCCATAGTGTTGCCTGTTAGCAATTAATTTTCTCTGAGAAGTAGGAAACCACACCACTCTTTCCATGTAATGACCAAGCGGACGAGCTGTTCTTTTGTCCTCCCTGCTTGGCAGTGTGGGATCCACGCCTCACCTCTTTCTCATCTGCTCTTGGTCCCCAGGGGAGCACGTCACAGCAAGATTTAAAAATGAAGTTGAGCGGATGGGCTTTGATATGAACAACGCCTGGAGGATCTCCAACATCAATGAAAAGTACAAGTGAGTTGTCTGGGCCCCTATGGACCACTGCTTCATGGCCCAGTGCTTGCGCTAAAAAGCCAGCCTTTGGGTGGCAGATCATTTCAACTTGGGCTTATTTCAACTTTTTTTATTTATCAAATCTGAATCTGTCTGTGACCTTAAAAGTGTTCGCTGATACTTTCTAAACTCTTGGCCCCTGTTGCCATCACTGGAAAAGAAAAAGGTCTCTAAGTGGAAATTAGATAACCACATGTTGGAAATGTTGTATTGGGGATTTTCTTTTCAGGTATAGGTTACATGGGATAGACCCTGAGAGTCCCTTCTAACCTAGAGAGATCTTCTCATGTGTATAAATGTATGTGTGTGTGTGGGGGGGAGGCGTATACATAGGTACGTACATACACGTGTGTGAGTATGTGTGTATGGTAGGGAAGAAGGAGGAAGGGAGGGAAAGGGGGGAGAAGAGAGAAAACAGGTAATTCCCCCTTTTGCTGTGTGTTTGTAAACCATAAAACAGGTGGCTATAAAGTGGGGCCTATTTTCTTTTTAGTAACACTGTTAGGATTGAACCATTCATTCCTAGCCAAGGTCTCAGCACCTGAGAAATAATCATATTGACTGACATTATATTATTAAAGTTTTAAAAATCCCCCAACTCTAGGCATCTTTAATTAGGAAATAGCACAATTCTGTCCCAAATTCCATAAAATGGATGTGCAAAGTACCTCACACATTGATCATACAAGGGTCATTCATTCACTTCGTTTTTCCCCAAAATGTGTGATTTCATCAGTGGCAGCTCCTCCCATCTCCTGCAGTTCTAATGTAGACCTCCCTGTGTGCCAGGCACTGTGTAAGCTTTGGGGCGTGAGGACTCAGATGGAGGCATGCCTGCACTCAAAGAACACTTGTTCCACAAGTGGGGGGAGGCCCTTACAGTGTGGGTCTGCAAACATTTTCACAGTAAATAGGTGGTAATTTGGGGGAAAGGGGAGAGACTGACAGCTGGAAGGTCAGGAAAAGCTCATGGCAAAGCTCTTACTTTAGCTTCATTTTAAAGGCAATTAGGGGTTTCAGAAGGAAGGGCCTGCCATGTGTGGGCGGGCAGCACCGTTTGTGTGCATGTATGTTCAAAAGCACATACCTGGGAGACTAGGAGATGGAGTATCGTGTGTGAGGAGCAGCCAGTTGGGCTGGGCTGTCACGTATGTAAAGGGTTGCTCTGTTTAAGAAAATAGGGTGGAGAGGGTTTTTGAAGAGAACATTCCTGGTGGTTCTTGGAATAAGGAGCTCCAGGAGTTTGGATAGGGAAGTAACCTAGTCAGAGCTGTGCTTTAGGAAAATCACTTTGATTGCTCCGTGGAGGATGGATTGCAGAAGGGAGGAACCAGTTAGGAGTCTGCTGCAGTCGTCCAGAAGAGAGATGATGGAGGCCTGAATTAGACTTGTGACTGTTGGAAGAGAGAAGGGGATGGATGAGAGACAGACTTTGGCACTTTTGGCCATGTGGGCTGAAAGTGGAGGAGGAGACCTCTGAGGTCATGAACTGGGTGACTGGAGGGCTGGGATACCCTTGACAGAAACTGGAAAGTTTAGAACAGGGTTGAGTCTAAAATGCCTGTGACATGTCCTTCAGGCAATGGGAGATGAGCTTCAGTCAGGGCTCAGGAGAGACTTGATAGGCTAGATGGGTCTGGGACTCATCTGCATGAAGAAGGTGGGCAGTCCCATGGTAGCTACTGAGGTGAGGAAAAGGGCGGGGATGGGGGTTGGGGGGGAGAAAGACCAGAGGGCCGATCTACCTGCAGTTGGGGGAATCATTTTTCTTTACCTTTTGGTTAAGTCTTTGGGATTTGCTGTAGGCATAAACACACACACGCACACACATGTGCACATGCATCTGTTTCCCCCAAGTCTCTGGTGAGGCCCCTTGCTGCATTTGATCAGGCTGATCAGGAACTGTCCTGAGTCCTTTGCTTGGAGCCTTCCTAGGTTGGTAGGAGTGGCCAGGCCTTCTGCTTTGCTGGCAGAGCCTGAGGTCCTGGGTCTCCCCTCACTTCTCTGAGTCAGGGTTCAAGGTAAGAGAAGGCTAGTAGTTACTGGTAGATGATTGAAGGAGCACAGTACATAGATATATGTGTTATATAGTTGGTTTAGAACTAATATGCCAATTAGATGTAATAAATATTAGTTAAAACCTTAATAGTTTTGCTCACAGCCTTCGAATTGAGAAAGACTTTGTGAACTTCTTTCTTGAACTAGCACTAGTGTTTGCCACCTAAAGGTTCTCTATAAAGAGCCCTTCCTCCAGTTCAGGAGATTGGACTGCCATAGGACCTGCCGTCAGTGCCATCTTATGGGAAGTCTTCAAGTGGAGGCTGGAAAGGGTTTTTTTTTTTTGACTAGTTGTGATTGGCCTAGGTGTGCTCTGAGGTCCTTGTCCACTCTGATTCAGTCAAAGCTTCCCAAGGACATTGGAGTCGATGCAGCCTTTTCTCATATATTTCCCTGTTCCACACGAGCCAGGTGTCCTAGAGCTGCTCAAGGTAGTGCCATAGTGCACAGAACACAGGGCCTAGAGTCAGGAAGTCTTGTCTTTGTGGGTTCAGATCCTGCCTCGGACACATAATAGTCATGTGACCCTGGACATGTCACTTTAACCCTGTTTGCCTCCATTTCCTCATCGATAAAATGAACCGGAAAAAGAAATGGCAAACCATTTTAGTGTCTTTGCCAAGAAACCCCAAACAAGGTCACAGAGAGTCAGACACAACTGAAACAGCTGATTGACAACAGTCCACACAAGCAGAGGCAGGCCAGCCTTCCTTGATGGTTTAGTGAAAGCTATCCAGAGGATTTTGTACTTAACTAGAAAGACTAGGACGGAGTAATTAGCCATAAGCTTCAGGAGGATTGTGAGATTGGCCCTGGTGTACCTTCTCACTCCTAGGGGGGAGCTGAAGGACAAAGGCATCAGACCATCAGTCTTACTTTTATTTCAACAGATAGTTCCTCTTAAAGTTGCCCAAGCGTTTGATAAAAGGGGAAGGTGGTTTTAAAAATACTTTGACTTAGGAAAGTGATACATTCAAAAAGCAGTGTCTGGGAGCCTTACTTTAAAAAAACTAAACTCTGAAAGTTTTAAAAAATGAATTTCATTGTTTTAAATACTGACTGTGAATTCTTCAAAGGTAGGCAGAATCTTAGGAGTTGTTTTCATTTAGTTTGAATTCACTGTTTTCCAATTTAAGATATCTTTAATTGGGATGTATTTTAAGACTTGAACCAGAAGCATTTTTTGGTATTTAAACAGATCCATTTGCAAATAGGTTCATTTCTCCCTTAATGCATTTACAATTGTTTTGGGGAAACAACTTCTTAGAAGTTGAGAGGCAGCTTTAAATGATAACTTTTAGAACTATATCCTGATAACAAAAGGCCCATATTTATAGGTGCTATTTTAGATTTGATTTGGTACTAGGTTTTTTTTTTTTTTACAGCTACATGAAATGAAAGCAAAAGGGCTTTTTTTTTAACCCTAGTTCTCTTTCTAAGCAATTAGTCATAGGTTTTTTGGCACATGAAGCAGTGGTGCTGGGAGCATGTTATAGGTCACATAATCCATTCCCCTGTAGAAGAGATTAGCCTGTTATGTGGGCTCTGGCATTCCAGAGGGGCTCTGACTTGCCTGGGCTCAAGGCAGCTCTGTCTGAGCTCCCAGTGACCCTCCTACCAGAGCACTGTGCTTTTGCCAATCCTGTGTGGGCACTGGTGTGCTCAGATGATCACCATGAAGACATTCAACTTTGTCCCGAGTGCAAATGCCCCTGGGAAGTTATCACTGACATAGCCATTCTGTCTCTTACTTTGTTTGGTTAAGTGGGAGTTGGTGGTGATTGTTTGGTGGCCCTTGGTTTAAGGTGTATATTTTTTATTTATAAATGACCATTGATTTTCCTAAACATTATCTAGAAATTTGTCTGTATGTGAATTTTAAGGCATTTAATACAATTATTCTTGGTCACATGTGGATAATAACTGCTTTCTGTAGCAAAATATTTTACTCCTCACCTTATGAATTTACATAGCGAATGTTCTTTTCCCAATTCTTTAGATGAGAAAACTTAGCTTCAGGGACTCATATGACTTGCCCATGGTCTCACAGCTCATAAATGTCAGAATTCAGACTCAAATCCGAGTCTTTAGTTAGGGGCACAGAGCTGGCTAGGGCAGGGGCGGGCACTGTGGAGGAGCGCCAAGGACGTGAGTAACTGACAGCAGCACTTGTGTTCTTCTGAGCCTGGTGGGAGAGGAAATGGGATCTCATGAAGACAGAAGACCAAGCTTGCCAACACCAAGGCAGACGATCATATACCCCCACGTCTTCTCCCTCAGCCTCAGTTTCTTTCTCTGTCTGTAATGTGGGGACAGTAATTCTACTGCCTGTCTTACAGGATTATTGTAATAAATCCTCTGCGTGTTTCATACTCTGACATCCTGCCTTGAGATGTCTTATGGTCTTTTGGAAATTGGAAACAAGACCCAGACAGTAGCAGCTGACTTAGAGAGAGAAGCAGGAGTCATAAAGGTCAGATCCCAGCAGCAGGCCTTGCTGCCCTTTTCCTGGGCTAAGTGGAGGCAGTGGGTTGATTCTGAGAAGATTCTGGCACCTTGGGAGAGCCTTTTCAACATGCTCTCAAGCTGCTACAAAGACATCCATGGATCATTAGGAACCAGCTTCTCAGACTCGACATGATTCTGGAAAGCTTCCTGTACCAGCATGAAGTCATACTTGGCTTATCGATTTTTTTCTTCTTGTTGGCCTAGGTCGAAGAGTGACCGCTGTGCCTGTGCACCCATTTTGGTCTGTCTGTGGTCTCCAGGCTTTGGCTTGTACCCATTATTGGGACATCTTAACCTAAAGTCTGTTGGCCAGTTCTTCCAGGCCTGTAAAGCATTTGAAAGTGTGGCTTTGATATCTTGGGCCATGAGTTCTGTCACAGATTTCCTCCAGATGAAGCCCAAAGAATTGCTCTCAGCTGGGTAATTGCTTCTTGACTTTAGGAGGTCCTTTTTAGCTCAGTAGTTCTAGGCTCTCATGGTTGAGAGCATCTCAGAGGCCTCTGTGCTTGATCCAGTGATCCACAATTCATCCTACCCCTCCCCACTCAGGGCTTCCCAATCTACTTGCAGACAGTTCTTACTGTTTTCTTACCAATGCTGCCTCTCCATCTCCTATCTCCCCCCGCCCCCAGCCAGCTGCTCACTGTTCTTCCATTTAATAGCCCTGCACATATTTTTAGACAGCTGTTGTGTCCCCTTAAGTGTTCTGGTTTCTTTTTCATTGTAATGCCTTTTGTTTTTTCCTGATACCCTCCATTCCCAAGTGCTCTCCAGCTAATCCTCACAGACCAGTTCTCATCCTCCCCCATCCAGTTGGCTGTCCTCTGCTCATACTGGGCTTTGCCAGGGTTCTGACATGTGCTGCTCAGAGCTGAACCACTGGCTGTCTGGCCAAGGGCTATGAGACTGTCCCTTCTTTTGTGCAGTATGCAAGGGCCCCTGGAGTCAGGGGCACAGAGCTGACTAGGGCAGGGGTGGGCGCTGTGGAGGAGGGCCAAGGACATGAGTAACCGGTGGTGGCACTTGTGTTCTTCTGAGCCTGGTGGGGAGAAAATGGGATCTCATGAAGACGGAAGACCCAGCTTTGAATCCAGGCTCTGCCACACCAAGGCAGGCGATCATATGCCCCCACATCTCCTCCCTTGGCCTCAGTTTCTTTCTCTGCCTATCTTACAGCTGTAAAACTCCATACCAAATGGGTGCTGTGGATGCCGATGCAGCCTAGTAGAACCCTGGGCCTGCCCTCAGGAAGGCCTCAGACATTGACGAGCTGTGGGACTCTGGCCAAGCCACTTCACTTCTGTCTGCCTCAGTCTCCTCCTCTGTAAAATGAAGATGCCACTGGCTCCTACCTCCTAGGGTTGTTATAAATGAGAGAATAGTGATAAAGTGTTCAGCCCAGTGCCTGGCACAGTGTGAATGCTACTCGTTAATCCAGTCTTGCACTTACTTGCTTTTATCTGTTTTGTCTGGTGCCAGCCCAAGGCCTCAGCACCTGCCCTGTGTCAGCACCTCTAAGGTTCCTCTTTCTGTCTTCCCTTTGCAGACTGTGTGGCAGCTACCCACAGGAGCTCATTGTGCCAGCCTGGATCACTGACAAGGAGCTAGAGAGTGTGGCGAGCTTCAGGTCCTGGAAACGTATCCCCGCGGTGGTCTACAGGTGAGCGGCCCCGGCCCCAGGGCCCTCATATTCTCTGGTGCCTGAAGGCACTGCCTGCTCACTTCTGACCTGAAAGCAAATGGACAGGATGAACTAGGCTAGAGGTGAGATGGCATACAGCAAAGCCTCGGGGGCACGCCCACCGTGTAAAACACTCACATGGTTCCTGGGGGTGGAGGTCACAGAAGGAATCACAGAAACCTTCTGAACTCTTCCCCGTTGAGCATCTCTGGCTGATGATTCAGCCTCTTCTGACACTGTCCTCGTCTCCAGAGAGCTTACGGTCCGGATGGACGTAGAAGATGGTTCCATATCATGACTTGACCCCAGTTACAGGGCACTGAGCTGAGGAAAAGCAGCGCTATTTCTTTGTTGTTTTTAACAGCTCGTGGGCTACAACACTCTTTCCTCACAGGAGCCCTTTGAGGTAGGTGATGCCTCTGTGATTTCCAGGTTACAGATGAGGAAACTGAGGCTCAGAGAGATGATGCCACAAAGGCAGCAAGACCCATGTGCCCCGATCCTAGGTCTCTGCTCTCTGTGCCACTCACTGCACAGTAGCCAAAGGAGAACTCGATTATACACGTAATTTAACATAACCAGAAAACAGAAAGTGCCTGTCCCAAGAGGGACTCGGGCCAGAGGACTGGCTCTCTGGAGGAACAGGGTTTTCTCCTAGGGCTGTGAGCTCGAGCCTTGAAAGAGACAGTTTTGCTCAGTCACTGTACAACCGTGGGCAGATTCTCCAACCTGAGCCTCAGTTTCCCCTTATTTGTTTCAGGAAAGTGCTGGACTCTCTAGTTTCTAAGGGCACTTCTGGCTCTATGATAGATACATTTGGGGCCTGGGGGATACAAGTCTGTCTTCCTCTGGGAGGAGAAAGTAATCTAGGTATGGAGGAGAATCTTCCAGAGGCCGGGTTGCTGTTGGAACAGGTAGGTGCTGTGCCAGAGCCGCATTGTCAGAGCCTGAGTGAGGACAGGGTGAGCCCTGAAAGGAAGAGCACTTGCCCCACATATGCGTGTCAGTCACAGCAGACAGTGCTGTGCTGGGTGCATCCTCTGTAGTAGCTGGGAGAGGATCCTGTGCAGAGGATACAGTTTTCTCTGGAGTTTTTCTGGCTTCTCTTCATCAGAAGCAAAAACATGTACAAATGTCAGAACAGTGGGCTTCAGACTGAGGCCTGGTGCTCTGCACCGCCCTGCCCTGCAGTCCCTTAAGTAACCCCCGCTTCTTCGTCTCTGAGCTGAGGGGTGGAAGGCCACCTCGAGTTTCCTCCTGCTTACCCGTGACGTGCTGAGTCACTTGGCCTCTTGGGGAAGGTGGACGTGACACCTGTCTTCCCAGCCTTGGAGGCATATTGGAGGAAAGGGTTGGTGCTCTTTAAAATGCTGGAGACACGGCGGCTCTGACCCTGGCAGTGCCGATACCGTGCAGCAAGGCTCCTGTTTTACGTGCGGTTCTTAGGAACTCTGCACTGCTTTCCTTCACTCTGACCGCTGTGCCTCTGCTCTCGAATGGCTCTTGGTCTGCTTTGGCACAGCCCTGAGCAAAGGGCACCTGTCAGGCCACGAGCTACATCCTTCCTGGAGGCCAGGACAAAGTTGTGGCCATGAGACTGACCACGTCCATACCAACACTCAGGAGCAGCAGGCCTGGGATCCCTAGCCTTCTGTGCACTCATCACAAAGGAGCCTCTTGGAACCACCAGCCCAAGGAAGGAGGCTGGAGCCTGGGGGACCCCAAGGGGAAGGAAGAGTCCCCTTTTCAGCTCACTGAGCACCGGGCCACCCCAAGGAGGTTCTCCCCACATACAGAAGGTCGAACTGGCTTAGAAGTCTCCTCTTTGGTTCCCAGGAGCGTCTTCATTTCTCCAGACAAGCCTGGCTCCTTCTGCTGAGCCTCCCAGGACGAGCCGTGGTATGCCCTGGCCTCCCTGGACCCAAGCATGGGACAGAGAAGCCATTCCTTCTACGATCCAGGATGCTCACCTGGTGTGCAGGCAGCCCCACCATGGCCCCCATGGAGCTCACAGATGCGCTGTCTCCGGCCTATTCCCTCAGTGTTCTATCAGAAGTCCACAATCCCCCACCTCCATGTGCAGCAAACCTTGGAAGTCATCCGGTCCAGCACCCTAATTTAATGAGGAAGAAGCCAGACCCGGAGGAGGGAAGAGACTCAAGTTTGCAGCCCAGGAACCTGCACCCAGATCTCTTTCCTGTCCTGTGCTGCCTCAGTAAGTATTGGCTGGGTGCCCACTATGTGGGCAGGCCTGTGCTAGGCCCAGTGGGACTCTGCCCAGAAAGGCCTAAGCAGTAGGCCACCCCCAGGAACTGGCCATCCAGTCAGAGCTGCTGAAGGCAGGCTACTGCTGGTGGGCTTCATGTGTGCCCAGAAAAGATCTCGTGCCAGCTGGGGACGGTGTTTGTGAGGACGGGCAGGAGCCTGAGGCCTGGTGGGCTGTGAGGTGGTAAGCCTGGGTGATGCTGACCGGGCTCTCCTTGTCACATGGCCTTTGTTCACAGGCTGGGGGCCAGGCAGCTTAGCCCAAGGTCCTGGGATGCTTGCCACTTCACTTCTTGACTAGGGGCTCCAACAAAATCATCTTTATCAAGGGAGCAGAAACAAAACGGGCAGAGAATAAAGGAACACAGCCAGCAGGGCCAGGGCTGACCTTTCCTGGGGGGACCAGTGCTACTGGGGCCCTGTGATGGGGAACAGGAGCTTAGTGAAGGCAAAAGTGAATCTTGTGAGGATGGCCTGGAGAAGGTCCAGCTTAGCAAGAGCCGTACAAAATCCCTCTGTGACCAGCCTGGGCTAGGCTGTGGCATCGCAGCGCCACCTGCTGTTGGAGAGGGGTGGTGCTAGGCCTGCTGACCCCAGCAGGCTGATGGGCATGCAGGTGTCCAGTGTGGGGCAAGGCTCCTTGGGCAATTGAGCAGTCCAGGCTCCGTGACTTTGGGGCCACCCTAGGAAGTGTGGGATGAACTTTTAAAAGCTACCTGCTACCGTCAATGTTTGATGGTTCATTTCACTCAGAAAAATGCTTGGTCTTAAAAGGAGAGCCTTTGCAATGAGCTTTAGCTCTTACATCCTCATCTGTAAAATGATCCTTTGAACCCCCAAGAAGGGACGTAATGGGACATGACTATGGGCTTGTCTTGTTTGACCAGTTACCTAAAATTTCTATGGCTCCTCTAGAAAGCGCCCCTCTCCCATCTGAGGGAGAGATTAGCACATTCTCCTGTTTGTCTCATGTAAAAGGTACATCTGCTGACTTTGGGAGTTAAAGCCCAGTTTGTAAAATAGCCCCCTAAAAATTAAAAGCTTTTGAAGCTAAGATTGACTATCTAGGCTGGCCATGGCCATCAGGACTACTAGCATTCAGAAGCTGATATCAGCCAAGCATTCCTTCAAGACCTTCAGACTCTGCATAGCACCATTCTGGATGATAGAACCAAGGATTTTTTTTTAATCCTATGTTTTTATTTTTTAAATTTTGAATTCTAAATTGTAGAAGAAATATAATACCCAGTATATACATGAAGTCATGCAAAATATATCTCCCATATTAGCCATGTTATAAAAAAAGAAAGAAAGAAAAATATAGAAAGTAGAAAAAAAAAAATATGCTACAGTGTGCATTCAGAGTTTATCACTTCTTCCCCTGGATGGAGATAGTGTTTTTCCACACAAGTTCTTCAGAATTGTCACGGATCTGATGAGAGTAGCTACATCTTTCACTGTTCATCATTATATAGTATTGCTGCTATTGTGTACAATGTTCTCCTGATTCTACCCACTTTACTTTGCATCAGTTCATTTACATTTAAGTCTTCTCAGTCTTTCTGAAACTATCCTGCTTGTCATTTCTTATAGCACAATAGAATTATTAAATCATATACCATAACTTTAGTTATTCCCTAGTGACTGGGTATCCCCTCCAGTTCTTTGCCATCACAAAAAGAGTTGCTATAAATATTTTTATATATGCAGATCCTTTTTCTTTGATTTGTTTGGTATAGACTTAGGTCTAGGTCTAGGTCCAGGACCTAGCAATGGTATTACTGGATCAGTTTTATAGATCTTTTAAATTTTTAACTATTTTTTTTAACTATTTTTAACTAAAAGTGCTATTTATTAAAATTAGATCATAGTTCATCAAAGTTGTTTTAATTTGCATTTCTCTAATCAGTGGTAATTTAAAGCATTTTTTCATATGATTACAGATAGCTTTGGTTTCTTCTGAAAACTGCCTGTTCATATCCTTTGACCACTTATCAATTGGGAAATGGCTCCTGTATCTCATCAGTCAGATTGGCTAAGATGACAAAACAGGAAAATGATAAATGCTGGAGAGGATGTGGAAAAATTGGAACACTAATGCATTGTTGGTGGAGTTGTGAACTAACCAAGTATTCTGGAGAGCAATCTGAACTGTGCTCAAAGGGCTATAAAAAAAGTGCATACCCTTTAACCCAGCAATAACACTTCTAGGGTTGTATCCCAGAGAGATCATAGAAGTGGGAAAAGGATCCGTACATACAGAAATACTTATAGCAGCTCTTTTTGTGGTGGCAAAGAATTGGAAATCAAGGAGATGCCCATCAATTGGGGAATGGCCGAACAAGTTGTGGTATATGCATGTTATGGAATACTTTTGTGCTATAAGAAACGAGGAGCAGACGGTCTTCATATTTACCTGGAGAGGCTTATACAAACTGATGCTGAGTGAGAAGAGTAGAACCAGGAGAAATTTGTACCCAATTACAGACACATTGTATGTGTAATGTCTAACTTTGATAGACTGGGCTCCTCTCAGCAACACAAGGTTATGAGACAGCTCCAAAGGACTCGTGATGGAAAGGGCTGTCCACATCCAGAGAAAGAACTACAGTCTGAATGCAGACTGAAGCAAACACCTGGCTCTCTCTTTCATTTTGTTTTGTCCTTCTTTCTCATTGGTTATAATCCTTCTTTACAACTTAATTAATGTTTAATGTGAAAGTATTTGTAGAACCTGTATCGGATTGCATGCTGCCATGGCGGGGAAGAGGGGAGGAGAGGGAGGGGGAGGAAATGTGAAACTCAAGGGACTGTGGAACTGAATGTTGGAAACTAAAAGTAAATAAATAATGTTTTTTTTTTTTTAAAAGAAAAACAACCCTTATAATAAATACAATTAAGCAAAATACATTTCCGTGTTGTCTGCATCCAAAAAAAAAAGGAAATGGCTCTTATTTTTATAAATTTGATTCAACTGCCTATATATTTGAGGATTTTTGATCCCAGTTCCATTGTCTCAAAATAGAATAGGCACTTTTAAAGTGTTTTAGCTATCCCTGTTAAAAGTTGACCCATACTTAAGAAAGTTTACTCTTCATAATTTTGGAAATTGTGAGATATTGTCCTGGTAGGATTCAAGAGTTTATTTCATTCTGTATACATGTACTTACATCTGTATGCACCAGAAATAACCTTGAATGTAGAAGTCAGGAAAGTGGGGTTCAGTTCGTAACTTTTCTTTCCTATCTGTAAAGTGGGATTGAGCCAGAGCAGAGGTTCCCTAACTTATTTGACCTACTACTCCCTTTTTAAAAAATTACTTAGCACCCCCTGAAAATCTACTTTAACCCTATAATGTTTTAGGGTTTTTTTTTAATTTGTGTAATTTCAAAAAAATAAATTTTTAAATGACGTGTATTAAATTTAATAATTTATTGTAAATTTGTGAGTTTTTTCCTACGTTGAAATTTTGATGATGCAATATTGTGTCATGTAACCATATAGTAGCATATTGTAAATAGGTCATTACACTATACACACATATTCCTGCTGATGCATGCTGAACTGTCTGACTATTCCAGACATGTTCGTCTACCAGCACTTCCTTGTTAAGACCTGTCAGCAGACTTGACCACTGATTGGTTTTAACTTGCATTTTGTGTGTTTATTTGGAAAACAATGTAATCACTGTGACTTTAGCTCTGTTTTAAAACAGTTGAAACATATACAAATGGTATTTCAGAATTTTTTTCGCTTTCCTTATGCTTCTGCCCACCCCCTTATTTTTATTAAGTGACCCCCAATTGTACCCAAAGCTACTACTGCCCCCTCCCATCTTTCCAGTGTCCACCCACACACACACACACGCCCCCACACGCACACGCACAGGGCCTCCGATGCAAAAAAAAAAAAACCCCAGATATTATACTGGGAATCCACAGACTTGGCCTCTCTGTTTTGAGGTAGAGGTAGTCTCCCAATTTTCAGGTTCACAAAGGGACCATGACTCACCCACAGTCATGCACTTGTATTGTTTTGGTTTGCTTTAGTGAATTTTTTTCAGTCAGCAAAAACCCACCTTTTGTTCCTTCCCTTCTCCCTGCCCTCCCCACCCCCAGCTAAGAAACAAAGAAAAATAAAACTTTGTTATAAACAAGCTAAACAAATCTCCACATTGACCATGTGTGCAAGAAAAAACAATTGTTCCATTCTGCATCTGAGTCCTTCCTCTCTCTGTGAGGAGATGGGCAGTGTGTTTCCCCATCAGTCCTTTGGAACTGTGGCTGGTCATTACTCTGATCAGAGTTCCTAAGCCTTTCCAACTGGCGTCACAATTGCATAAATTGCTCCCTTGGTTCTGCTCTCCGGGCTCTGCATCAGTTTGACAAGTCTCCTCAGATGTCTCTGTCTCCCTGCGCTTGACGGACTGCACTGAAAAGTGACTCTCTGTGGGGTTTTTCCTAGTATTTCCTGATCCAAAGTTAGTCTGGTGAATTTTCTAGATGTTTGCACAAATCATGGGGCGCTCAGCTGTACTTTGTCCTGCTCTTCCCCTGTCTTGTCTCTACCTCCCTCACAGTCAGACACTTGTCAGTGGCCTGCTGGGTCCTCGAACCCAATTCTCTTGATTGATTCTGTCATTGATCAGCCATGTAACCTTAAGCAGACCTTGCATGGCACTGTATATCTGTCAGACATGAACCATGTGATGCTAATCATTCTATGCTATCAGTGTTACCCCCTGATGAGCCTCAGCCCCCACCTCATTAGCCTTTTGTTTCCTTGACTGCTAAATGAGGGGGCCATCTGGCTCCAGGCCCCCACTCACTGATTCTGCCTACTTGACCAGGGTTATGCCACACCCCCTTCCCAAAACACTCGAGATTGCCATGTGTACAGTTGTTACATATGCAGAAAATTCCTGGGAAATTTTACGTTCCTTAAGTAGCTGCCTTGTAGACCCATGGGCTCTTTTCATGGCTTCTTGTTCCTCCATCAGGCACCAAAGTAATGGGGCAGTCATCGCCCGCTGTGGGCAGCCCGAGGTCAGCTGGTGGGGCTGGCGGAGTGCAGATGATGAGCATCTTGTGCAGTCCGTGGCCAAAGCCTGCGCCTCTGACTCCAGGTCCAGCAGTGGCAAGACACCGAATGGAGACTGCTCCAGGGAGTTTTCCAATGCGGGTGACCTCTCGGATGTGGAGTTTGGTAAGTCTCTTAGCCGTTCTTCGTTTCTGACGCTCACCGCCTGGGACTTTTCTCCCGCCGCTGCGTGGAGTTTGGCATGAGAGCCCAGATGAGAGGAATCCCCGTTTGCATAGCCCACTTAAGCCATGCTGGACCTTGGTCAGTGGCCAGCTCCCGAGGTAGTAGAGGGTACTGAAGTTTTTTCTGAATGGGTTGAAGACTCTGTTTGATTTTAGCTCTTGTTGAAAATCTTTATGGAAGTTTAACAAAAAAGACACCATCTTCCAGCTAAGGAAGGAGCCAGTTAAGTAGCTCTCCTCCCTAGCTGCCTTTGAACCTCTGTTGCATCATGGTTAAAAAGAAGTAAATAAAAAGGGTAGAGACCAGATGGCTTGGCTTTTAAGGTCCTTCCAGGCCGCAGCTCTCAGGCCTTCTGTTTGACACCTGGGTGTCTTCTGCCTGGGTTCTGCTTCTCATTGTCCAGGACAGGAGAAGCAGGTCAGGGGGAGTAGAAGAGAGGAAAGAGCCCTGTTAATAGAGGTCTCTCAATGTTGGGCCCTGCCGGCCTATGGTGTTTGTCCTAGACAGTACCTGTTCTTTTCCTCCTGGTTCTCCTTAGATTCTTCCCTGTCAAATGCTTCTGGAGCAGAGAGCTTAGCTATCCAACCTCAGAAGCTTTTAATCTTGGATGCACGTTCCTATGCGGCAGCTGTGGCAAACCGAGCCAAAGGGGGTGGCTGTGAATGCCCAGGTGAGTGGTGGGACCCACTGACCCTTGGTCCCAGTGAATCCAGCCACAGGCTTCTTGGTCAGCCTGAGACAAAAGACCAGGGCCCCATCTTGGCAGACCCTGGGGTTGGCTTTGAATTGCTAGCATGACAGTTTGGGGGGAGTTTTCAGAGGGAGATATATGGCAAATGAAACCCATTAGTATCCTTTCCTTCCCATGTGCCAGCCTTCCTAGTGATGAGAAGAAATCCCCTTCCACTATTAGGGTCGTTCATATTTGGAAACTTGTTGTAAATTAAAAAGACGTTCTTGGAGATTCTTGGACATCTGCCTACACATATACTGGTGACTGTCCCTCAAGCCCTCTGCTCCTTGGGGGAGCCTATAGCTTGCAGTCCCTCTGGGAAGGCCTAGAACAGCCCCTTGTCTGGGCAGGGGAGAGGGCCTGGCCAGAATTTGACCCTCAGGGCCTCATCTGTTTCCTGTGTGGGAGGCTAAGCTTAGAAAATGAGAATGCCGCACCATCTTTCAGAGTGTTTTTCCAGCCAGGGTAGAGAGGGACTGTGGAGACCCTGGGCCCAGGGACCCTCTGATGCTTCATTGGTGTGGGAAGAGGCGAGTGTGGCACCCCCCACACACACACACGCACATGCACACACACACACACGTGCACACACGCACTACCTCAGCTGCTTTGGGGCACAGGGCAGACACTGCCTCTTAATGAAGGCCTTGTGCTCGTTGCCAACCTCCCCAGGCCTCCCTGTGGCCCTGCTCTACAGCTGCAGGGCTGGGTTTGAGAGCAGGCTCCCCTTCTCTTTACCTGGTTGTGTGACTTTCCATTTTAGTGCTTGTGTTGTCTCTATTGTCATTTTCTCCAGAGTATTATCCCAACTGCGAAGTGGTGTTCATGGGGATGGCAAACATTCATTCGATCCGGAAGAGCTTCCAGTCTTTGCGGTTGCTGTGCACGCAGATGCCAGATCCGGGAAAGTAAGTGTTGGCCTCTCTGTCCTGTGTCCCCATGCCTCTGCCCCCAAGCCCCTCCTGCAGGACAGCGCTCCTTGTCCTGCTTGTTCAGGGGGCCAGGCCCTCTTTCTTCTGTACAAGCACAAAGGCAAAACAGAGCAAGAAATCAGGTCCTTGGGAAGTGATTAAAGATGGAGAAAGCAAATGCTGGTCATTAGAAGGGAAGGCTTCTTGGTTTTCCTGGAACCTCTTCATCTTCTGCTTCTGTTATTTTCGCTGAGGGGAGTTACTCTCAAGGGCTCCCACCTCTGTAGCCCTTGATGTTTGCTGAGTATGTGCCCCACACATCTGAGATGCACCACCACACTGCGAATCATGTGGTCCTAGCATTACAATTCTGCCTTACCCAGGAGGGAAACTGAAGCGAAGGAGTGAGTTGACTTGCTCGGGGTCTCTCAGTCAGCTCTTGTCACCACGAGGGCTCAGACTCCTCCAGACCTTTCCATGGCATCAGGCACTGGCATCATTCAGATATTGATGTTTCCCCCACTCCTGACATGCTTTGGTTCCTATGGGCTCTGCCCCAGAAAGAAGGAAAGTTCAGTCCTTCCTCGGCAATGCTGGGGCCAGCATTCTCTGGAAGCTTCCCACAATTCCACGTGGAGCAGTGAGTTCTGCTGTGGCGGCAGCAGGGTGATTCCTAGCTATTCTGTGAATAAGTGTGCCTGCCTCCCCCTTACTGGCCAAGAGCTTTCCCTTAACGTTTTTTTATTATAAAAGATGAATAGGAGTTTGATGATTCGCAGGAATGGAGGTACAGGGCTACCTTGGCAGACCAGTTGGATTGTTTTCAGTGACTGAATAGTATTGTTGAAAGGGGAGCTTGTGTGCCAGAGAGTCCCGCTAGATCCCTGCTAATGCTTCGCCTCCTTCCCTTCCCACCATGCTCAGTGTGGCCTGGCCAGCACAGGGGTGTCTGTGCGTGGGGCCACTGCCTCCATGGGGAGATGCTTGGACTAAGTGTGGTCGGGAAGGATTGGCTTAGGTTACTGAAGCCAAGGCCACTTAGACAGCATTCAGTTCAGGTCATCATGGCAGTAAAGAGCCCTGCAAAGTCAGGTATAACGAGACTTCCCCTGCGAAAGGCCTTACTGGAGAAACTGAACCTCCAGTAGCGCTTCATCTTGGAG
Organism: Petaurus breviceps papuanus; assembly: GCF_028583685.1. NCBI lineage: Eukaryota > Metazoa > Chordata > Mammalia > Diprotodontia > Petauridae > Petaurus > Petaurus breviceps. The sequence goes on along the minus strand of NW_027187465.1, from coordinate 2,398,125 downwards.
CCCGGTGAGTGTTAAGGGTTCTCATGAGAGCCTTCCTCTGACCCCAGAGGCTCCACACAGGCCAGAATGTCTAGTCAGACGAATTTGGGTGGGATAAAGGTGAAGGCAGCGGGCCCACAGCAGTCTGAACAAGGGGATGAGGCACAATGGGCTGCAGCCGTGTACCCGCAGGCGGGTTTCACTGCCATCCTGGTGCTCCTTGGGTCTAGCACAAGGCCTCTGGACCCCACTAGTTTCCTGGTCACAGTAATACAGTATGGGCACGGAGGTATCATGGAGGTGAGCTGTGCTCATATTCAGTGTGTTGGGGGTGAGGGGGGAGCACATTTCCCACCTGGGCAGTGGGCGGTGGAATGGAGAAGAGGCAGTAGGCCGGTTTGCCTGGCATGGAGGGTGCTGGAAGGGGACAGTAGGTTGAAATGATTCTGGCAGGGTGAGAAGGAGGAGCTGAATCGAAGCCGGTGGGGGTTTGTGTAGAGAAGAGAACGTGATCCTTGACTGAGATGAGAGTCTTAGGACTTTCCCTTTGGCAGCTGTGGAGAGGCTAGGCTGGGGAACCAGCTAGAAATGGAAAAGGAGGAGTCCAGACTAGAGACTCGATGGAGGGGCCATCATTAGGGATGGGGCCAGCAGAACTGGCACCCTGCAGGAGGGAGCTGTCCAGTGGCTGTCCCAGCCAGACGTCAGAAGGAATGGCCTAACATGGAGCAGACGGCAGCCTGGCTGCCTTGGGAGAGAAGGGCCTACCCCCCACCCCGGAGTGTCTCCAGGTAGGGGCTGAGTGACCACGTGTTAGGAAGGTTGCAGAAAGGCCTTTCTGACTCCTGAGAGTCTGTGAGATGAGGGATTGGGCTCTGAGATGATCTAAGGACAGAGTCGCTGTTAATTAATGCCAGCTTACATTTCTATGACATGTGGTAATCACAGAGACAGGCCTATAAATCCTCTGGTGAAGGGATCATCCCTATTCCACTGATGAGGAAACCAAGGTTCAGAGAGGTATCCAAGATGGCCCAGTGTGCTCGCTGATAGTGTTGTCTGCAGCCTCCCTGAGGGCTGCTCCAGCAGCCTCTCAGCCCCCGACTCCATGACAGATGCCCAGCCTGCTCCTGGCTGCTGTTCTTTCCGTCACAGCCATCTTTGGGAGCCATTAGGCTCTTCAGCCGCTGTCCTAAGAGCAGCTGGTGAGATCCCCTGGCCAGCTCAATGGTTGGAATGGTTAAGAGTCGGCCCCAAGCAGAGGTTCCGAGCCTTGTGCTGACTCGGCCATGGTTGTCTTGTGCAATGCGTCAGGGCTGGCCTGGGAGCCTTGCCCCCCTCCTCCCCCCACCGGGCCTACCGTCTGCCACCTCCTCCCACTGCCTGCACAGTCCAGGCAAGCACCCGTGGTGGCAGTTCTTGGGGGTTATGTGACATCCCCCTCAGGCTCTCCACACCACAGAGCGCTCACATCACAATGCCAGGCTGCTTCTGGAAGCCCTGCTCTTTGGGACCAAGCTGAATGTGCTGAATCCCCCCTTCCACAAAAGGCTCTCCTGTCCACCTTCAGTTGGTGATAGACAGAGAAGGTGATAATAATGACGGTGATGTCGTCTGCCAGGGAGCTAATTAATTCCAGAGAAAGCAAGAATGTCCGGAGGGCATTGGAACAGGACTGATGCATTCTTGGGCTGGGCTGGAGAGCCGAGCCATCGGTGCGGCCAGGGTGTCCCCAGTCCTGCAGCCTGTGCTTAACGGCCTGGCCCTGAGCTGTGCTGGGTGTCAGGGTGGGGCCTGGCTTCCTGGCGGGCTCTGGGCGCTATGGCTTGTGGCTGGTTCCCGGCCTCATCTCATTGTGGGGGTGCAGACCACCTCACGCTCATGGGAGTGCTGCAGTTTCTTGTTAGATTGTTCAGCCTTTCAGGGTATGAAATCGCTTCTATTTGCTCTTTAACCTGCCGTGTTTATCACAGACAGGCTTGAGTCCCCCTTGTCATCACAGATCTGTCTCTGTCTCTCTAGTTGGCTTTCTGCTCTCGAAAGTACCAAGTGGCTGCAGCACCTATCAGTGCTGCTGAAGTCGGCCCTGCTGGTTGTCCATGCCGTGGACCGCGATCAGCGGCCGGTGTTGGTGCACTGCTCTGATGGCTGGGATCGGACCCCCCAGATTGTGGCGCTGTCGAAGCTCCTGCTTGATCCCTATTACCGAACCATAGAGGTGTGTATGGAGAGGCAGATTTGTCGTCTGAGGTGGGGATCGGTTCTTGGAGGGGGAGGTTGTGGCTGCTGTCTCAGCTACCAGCTGCTCCACTTGGGAGTGCTTAGGTCAGGGGTGGGGAACCTGCGACTATTCAACTGAGTCCAAGTTTGACGGAACAAATCCCTTTATGAAGGGGATTTGTTCTGTGACCTTTGGATTCAGTCAAAGGGCTGCACTTGAGGACCTAGAGGGCCACATGTAGCCTCGAGGCCACAGGTTCCCCACCCTTGATTTAGGAGCTCCCCACTGCCCTAGTGCCTTTTCCTGGCATTCCGTGTCCTCTGCTTCTGGCATTACCTCCTACCAACCCCCTGTCACGTAGCTGCACTCCAGCTAAGCTAGAGCACTCATTCTCTGTTCACACCCTTCTCTGCTGGCATCTTCCTCATCCTTTACAGCCCAGCTCCAGTGCAGCTTCTGCCATGAAGCCTTCCCTGGCCTCCTCAGGCGGAGGCAATTTCTCTCTCTCTGATCGTGGAGCGCATTGTTCTCCCTTTCCTGATTGTCATTTGTGTTAGAGCTGCCTTCCCTCTCCATCGCACCCCCGCCCCGGCCTTTCCCCAACAAGCAGCCTAATTTGTCTTTGTGTTTCCTGCACTGGATGGATGAAAGAATGGCAGTGATTCACTCTGGAGATGTGACAGTTGCATTTCCCTGTCCATCCTCATTTAATTTTGTCCCATACGAGGTCATGTGGTGCTATCAGCAGTTACCTGTGCTCTCCCCAAATCAGACAGCCAGAAGGTGTCAGGGCCTATTTTCTCTGGGCCCCCTGGCCTGCCTGAGAAAGGGGAGGACCATGCAGCGAAATGTCATGTGTCTGGGGCACCGCAACTCCACAAATATTGTTTGCATTACTGAGCGCTATTAGAGGAAGTATCCAAGAAATTTCGGCTGACAGGAGCCAGGCCATTAGGGCAGGTCAGTCCTGGGACTGGGAAGCCCAGCTAGTGACTCTCAGGTTCCACTTTGAGGATCTGAAAGGGAAAAGACAGGACCCCCTGAGCAGGTGTGGTTCCCGGCCAGCAGGCAGCCCATGAGCAGCAGAAGTACACGCTGACTGGCTCTGCTTCTCTCCTCCAGGGCTTCCAGGTGCTCGTGGAGATGGAATGGCTTGACTTTGGCCATAAGTTTGCCGATCGCTGTGGCCACGGGGAGAACTCAGACGATCTGAATGAGCGTTGTCCTGTGTTCCTGCAGTGGCTGGACTGTGTCCACCAGCTCCAAAGGCAGTTCCCTTGCTCTTTTGAGTTCAACGAAGCATTCCTTGTGAGTCTGGGTCTCTGAGCTTGAGAACGGGGGGCAGGGGGGAGAGAAGCAGCTCTTTTCTTCCTCTTATTAAATATCGCTGCCACTTGGGGAAGTTCACCAGCAAAGGGCAGGTACAAAAGCAGAGCCTCTGAAGAGGAATCGGCTGTGATCCATGGCACTGCCCAGAGCACCAGGGTGAATGGCCTGTGAAGGTGCAGTTAAAGGACACGCAGTACTCTTTCTCCACTTGGACTTTGGCCTGCTCTTGTGACAGACCTGTGCTGCAGAGGAGCGTGAGGGGGTTTACCTGGTACAGATCACCCAAGTTCATTGGGCCTTGCTTTCCTTATCTGTAAAAGGAGAATAGTGATCGCTTTAGTAAGCACTCTACAGAGCGATTGGGAGAACAGTGAACAAAGGCGTTCCATCATACTGTCACCACCCTATTGCATGTGATGAAATGAACACGCGTGTGTGAGTGAGTGTGTGTGTGTGTGTGTGTGTGTGTGTGTGTGTGTGTGTGTGTGAGTGAAATGAGGTGCCTCAGAGAGTGCCTCGGTCCCTTGGAGTGAGGAGAGGCAGGAAGGCCTGGCTGCCGCAGATAGCAGTCAGTGCTCACAAAGGGTCTCTGTGACCATCAGATGGAGGGCAGGGCAGGCCAGCCTCTGTCTAGGGAGGTTCCGCTCCTCTTAGTCCCCAAGATCAGTGACATCACACCTAGTCACTTGCAAACCTTCAGGTGTCATAGGAGTATTTAGCATTATTCATTCTCTTTGTCTGTAGCCCCCGTCTGTTGTCACAGAGTCTGGACTTTGTTGTGTGTGGTTGCCTGACATTGGAGATGGAGTTTCATGTTGGCCCTGCAGCAGAGGAGGCGCGATGGCCCCCTGCTTGCCAGGACTCAGGCGCTGGAGGTCCTCTTGAGCAGCTTTGTCACCAGAGCTCCAGCTGTCCGGCCCTCACACCAGCGCTCCTTCTTTGTAGAGCGTTTTTATGTTGGGGTAGGGGGAGACAGATGGGAAGTCAGGCAGCATTTGGACAGGACCTTCCAGGCCCTTTTAATTGACTGTCTGTGGCTTTTATTAGAAGTTAGGAAAGTTAGGGAGAAGCTCCAGTGAGCACCCTTAGGATGTCCTGGTTTGGGGTGTTTCCTCTGGAGCTCCAGGTAAGCCTCTTTCATGGCACTGAGGCTCTTGCAGGTTTACATAGCAAGAGGATCCTAATTTACTCTGGTCTCTGTGGAGGAGGAGGGAGTCGCTCTCCCTGTTGTGAGATTCTGAGCAAGGGGGACCTTCCCATTTGGTTAAGAAATAGCTTGCTTGCCTCTGTGGTGTCCCTGGGTAGGCGGTTATAGTTCAGGAGTGACACATGTTCAACATAAGGCAGCGTGGGCAGCCTTTGGGGATTGGCTTTGTGCAGAGGCCCGGTGAGCCGTGCCCACTCTCACAGGGGGGGGATACATTGGTCCCTGGGGATGCTTTGGGTCAGGGAGAGGGCTGGACAAGTGCAGAGGCCAACCTTCTCCCTTTTGACAGCGCTGTGTTGGCCTCCTGCAGGTCAAGTTGGTACAACACACCTACTCTTGCCTCTTTGGAACATTCCTGTGCAACAATGCGAAGGAGAGAGGAGAAAAGCACACTCAGGAACGGACCTGCTCTGTCTGGTCTCTGCTCCGGGCAGCCAACAAGGCCTTCAAGAACCTGCTCTATTCTTCGCAGTCAGAAACTGTGCGTATGTCTCAGTGACTGGAGAGCTCGCGGCTAGCAGCGGGGCAGGGGCCGGCCAGCAGGAGGGTGGGGCTCGGGGCGCTTCCCTTCCACCGCCTTCTCTCCGCTGAGAGCCTGTTTCCTGAAAAGACCCAGGCTGCCAGCAGGAGCCACTCCGTGTTTGTCCCCAACCTAGTGTAAAGCACGTTTTAGTCAGTAGCGCAGCAGTTCTCCAAAGCGGGAAAAGGGAGTGAGTGTTTTTATTCTTAGAGGACTGATGTGAAAAGGGAGGCCCATTGTGAGTCTCCCCTTGTGAATGACTAAAGGCTCCGTGGCCCCCAGACTGTGCTGTTTGCCTGGGGCTGCATCTGGATCTTCCCCAGGGTCTCCTTCTGCCCCCCAGCTCTGCCTTGTATGTTTGACCCTGTGGCCTACAGAGGGAGCTTAGCCCATCACTGCATTTGCTCTCACAGCTGCACACAGGATAGGGCTGCCTTCCAGCCTGGGATGCCTTCCCCTGGCTGCAGGTTATTGTAGTTACGACAGCGATGGCTTTATATCTTTGAAGTGATTAAGAGCTGATTGTGAGTGTAGGGAGCATGTCTCTGTACACGTGTGTGAGCATCTGTGTGCTCTCAAACACCGGGGAAGAGAGATCGGGCTTCTGGCCTCATTTGTAGAGGATCATGGAGCTGACCCTTCCCAGCTCTGCTCCCCACTTCACCCTCTTGAAAGGGTCGTAAGCCAAGAAAGAGAGCCCAGTAATGTGGGTGTTGAGTTCTGCTCTCCCCTTTGTCAGACTTCTTCAGCTCCAAAGTAGTGTAAGGGAGGCTCCTCAGAGGAAACGGCTGGCCTTGTTGGCTCATTAATATGCTCATTGCTAGACCACAGCCATCACAATATAGATTGAAGCCAGCCATCCCTGCCGCTTCCACCCCCTTCCTGCTTTCATGGGGCCTGCTGGGAGAGTAACAGGACCAGAGGAAAGGGCCTCCTTTCACCATGATTCATTTAAGGAATCCTGTAAAACAGACTTAACTGCATTTGGGGAAGTCATGTGGAAGAACAGCTCGTGTGCCAAGGGGAATGGCAGTCATGGTAGAACAGACACCTCCCTTTCTCATGCAGTCAAGTTTGCCATCAGTCAGTCGGTAAACATTGATTAAGCTCCTGCTGTGTGCCAGGGAGACAAAAAGAGGTGAAAGGCAGCCCCTGCCTCCAAGGAGCTAACTGTAATCTAATGGGAGAGGCAGCAAGCAAACACCTCTGTAAGACACGCTCTAGAGAACGGCTTCCTGTAGGAGATGGCGTGGTTAGCGCACATTCAGGAATCCGAGGAAGCCAGTAGGTGGAAATGAGGAGCAGTGCCCTCCAGGCATGGGGGACATGTCCAGAGCTGATAGAGGAGCATGGATTTAGTCCTGGAAGCAATAGGGAGCCACTGGGGTTTACTGAGTAAGGGAGTGACACGGGACCGCCTGCACTTTAGGAAAATCACCGGAGTGGGGACTGGAGGGAAGAGAGTGGAGGCAGTAGCCCCTCCAGCCCTGGTGGCTATGGCAGTGGTCTGATCGTGAGATGCAAAAGGCCAGCACCAGGGTGGGGGTAGTGTCAGAGGAGAGACGGGGGCAGATTCAAGAGCTGCTGCAGAGATGAAAAGGGCAGGCCTCAGGGAAGGTAGGAATGGGAAGTGTATAGGGGAAAAGATCGTGAGTTGTGTTGGACATGTTGGATTCAGGATGTCTACTGAACATCTAGCTCGAGATGTCTGAAAGGCAAAGGTTAGGACAAGATAGGAAGGTTTGAGAATCATCAGTATAAAGATGGGAGCACATAAGATCATTCAGTGAAGCGTTAGAGAAGGAGAAGAAAAGAAGACCCAGGACAGGACACCGAGGGTGAGGGGGAGAGAAAGAGAGAGGATGAGCAGAGAGGAGAGAGGGAGGGAGACACAGAGAGAGAGAGAGAGAGAGACATAGAGAGAGAGAGGGAGAGATGTCTCAAAAACATAAAGAGGAGAGTATCAAGGAGGAGAGGGTGGTCAACCATGTCAAAGGCTAAAGAGAGGTCAGGGAGAATGAGGATGGAGAAAAGGCCACTGGACTTAACATCATTGATGCCTTCAGAGAGGGAAGTTTGGTGGAATGATGAGGTGGGAAGCTAGATTGCAAGGGGGTCAAGAAGAGAAAGTGGGCACATCAGTGACCTCTTTGTGGAGTAGCTACTAAGGGTAGAAGAGCTATCGGATAAACATTAGAGGAAATGAGAGTGTCGAGTAAGGATTTTTTCAAGATGGTGAGACCTGGGCAGTGTTTGTAGGCAGTAGGGACAGAATTAGTAGAGAGGGAAAGAGTCAGGATGACAGAGGGAGCCATCTGTTGGAGGAGATGGGATGGAATAGGACCACTTCAGCAAGAGGAGAGGTTAGCCTTCATGGGAGACATGGGAGAGGCGTCTGGGTGAAGTGAGAGGAGGAAGTAGACGGCCCATGGCCTCGGTTTTTTGGGAGGTTCTCAGCTGAGAGAGAAGAGGGAGGGGAAGTTACAGGAGACTGGAGGAGGAATGAAAAGGACAGCAAGAGCCATTGTGGAGATGTAAGGGTTATGGGATTTAAAGATCTCCCATGCCCCATGGACGTGCTGACATAGCAGAGCAAGAGAAAGTGAAAAGCCGAGCTAACGGTCCTGCGGTTGGCAGTTGCCATTTGGGGAAATAAACTAGAAAATTTATTAAGATACCAAAAGACTGAATCCCAAAACCAGAAAGTGAAAGCCATCAGAGTAGTTATGACATTGGCACAGGTAGATAAAGTAGAAAGCACCCACATTTTCAAGCCTTTAAAACAGAACAGGCTACCTCAGGCAAAGGTCCTCCTCTCCCCACTCACAGCAACCACCCAGCGTCCTGCATATTTGTAATCTCTATAGGCATTGTGAATATGGCATTGCTGATACAGGAGAGCGGGAGAGGAAGGTGAGAAGGCAGGGCTTGCCGAGCAGCAGTGAAGGCTCAGCTGAGGCCACATAACATAACTTTGTAGATGAAGCTAAGGGCATACAGGTGTTTCTAATGCAGATGACTTGTGAAGTCATAAAGGCTAAACTCAACATTTGAATGCATCCCATTTTCTTAATCCTTGTGAACCCTCACAGTGGCACAGGGCCATCCAGACGGCTTCTACTCTGGCCTAGGGAGACTTAGCTGGTCAAGGACAATAGGCCTTGAGCTGATGCTTCAGCCTGATTTTTATGGTCAGGAAACAACACAAGCTAGAATGGGAAGGATTGAGGCCTGGAAGGGATCTCAGAGCTAACCCTCCTCTTACTTTCCCAGAAAAGGAAAAGTATCCTTTTAAAAAAAAATGTTCTCTCCTACCCTTGTCCTCATTAGAAAAGAAAAAGCAGAAAAGCCAAAGACAAGTGTCCACACTGGCCGTGTCCTCCAGGGTTGTGGCTGGCCAGCACTGATCAGTCTTCCAGCGCTTATCCCCCTTTGTCTTTACAGCGTTATTGTTTGTGTCTAAATTGTTTTCCTGCTTCTGTTCCTCACTGCACTCTTGTCAGCTCATGCAAGTCTCCCAAGTCAGTCACTAGCTACATGACACCGGGCAAGTCTCTTAACTTGTTTGCCTCAGTTTCCTCAAATTTAAAGTGGGGGTAATAATTGTACCTACCCCATACTGCAGTTGTGAGGAACAAATGTGATAATAACCGGGAAGCACTGAGCACAGTGCTTGGCACATGGGAGGTGCTTAATAAATGTTTATTCTCCCCCTGCATGTGCCTTTGGGGGGTATGGGCTTATTAATATTGTTGCTGGGTTGTGACTTTTGAGGCATAAATCCAAATCACTTTCCAGAATGACTAATAATACTGTTATACAACTCTACCAAGGGTGTGTTAATGTTCCTGTTTGCCCACAACCTCTCCAATAATTGTTGTATCTATAAACTGCTGTATCCAGTGTGCCATGTGCAAAACCTAATGCTGTGGAGTGCCGTGTCCCTCCCATGTCCCTCTCCTTCCACGCGTGCTGATAATACCTGTGCTCCATACCCAGTCCCTTTTTTGTTAACTTGGCCAATCTGATGAGTGTGGGATGGAATTTCTGAGTTGATTTATTTTTGCATTTCTCTAATTATTAGCAATTTGGAGGAATTTTTCATAGGGCCGTTAGTAGCTTGGATTTCTTTGTTTTGAAAGCACCTGTTCATATCATTTACCCTTTGAGCAATGGCTCTTGATCCTTGTAAATTAGAATCTGTATGTTAAATACCTTTTTTTCTGTCATCGGACGTGTTTCATTTTGTGCGTTTATCTTTTTTAAAAATTTTATTTTCAGGGGAGGCTAGGTGGCACAGTGAATATAGCACTGGCCCTGGAGTCAGGAAGACCTGAGTTCAAATCCGGCCTCAGACACTTAACACAAAAACTAGCCGTGTGACCTTGGGCAAGTCACTTAATCCCTGACTGCCCTCCAAAAAGCAAAAAAAGAAAATTTATTTCCAGTTCCAGATTCTCCCTCCACCACTCATTCAGAAGGCAAGAAATATATTTGTACAGTAGCCATGTTGAAAAAAGAAAAAAAAGCAAAAAAAAAAAAAGAATGAAAGAAAAATCTGCTTTAGAATCCATCAGTTTTCTTTCTGGAAATGGAAATCATTTTTTCTTCCTGAGTCTTTTAGGATTTTCTTGGATCGTTATCATAATTAGAGTAGCTAAGTCATTCATCACTCTACAGTATTGTTATGACTGTGTACAATGTTCTCCTGGTTCTGCTCATTTCATTCAGCATCAGTTCATATAAGTCTTTCTAGGTTTTTCTGAAGTTTGCCTGTTCATCGTTTCTTATTGGAACAGTAGTATTTCATTACATTCGTATACCACAGCTTGTTCAGCCATTCCCCAGTTGATGGGCATCCCCTTAATTTCCAGTTCTTTGCCACCACAAAAAGAGCTGCTTGTAAACATTTTTGTACCTAAGGATTCTTCTCATCCCACTTGTGTGATAACTTTGGGATAGAGCCCTAGAAGTGGAATTGTGAGGTAAAAGGGTAGTAGCCCAGTTTTATGGCCCTTTGGATCCAGTTCCAGATTGCTCTCCAGAATGGTTGGATCAGTTCACAGCTCCGCCAGCAATGCATTAGTGTCCCAGTTTTCCCACACCTTCTCTCTCATTTGTCATTTGCCTCTTCTGTCATATTAGCCAGTCTGATAGGTGTAAGGTGGTACCTCAGTTATTTCCATTTTTCTAATTTTTAGTGATTCATTTCCATATATATCTTGAAAAGGAGATCTTGATCAGAGAAAATTCCCATAAAGGTTTTTTCCCAGTTTTGCCAGCGTTGCAGTGCTAGTAGTGCCGGGGCCAGGAGCTGAGATGAATCTGTTCCTCCTGAGTTGGTGCTCTCTTCATTCCAATCAGTTGCCTTCCAGTGGAGGCCTCCATTTCATTGACTTTAAAGGCTTTCCCAGTTTCATTGGGCCTGTTCTGCACCACAGCATGCCAGCGAGTCTGATTGAAACATGCTCCTACCTGTTTCCTCTTCAGGTGCTGTATCCAGTGTGCCATGTGCGAAACCTAATGCTGTGGAGTGCCGTGTACCTCCCGTGTCCCTCTCCTTCCACGCCTGCTGATGATACCTGTGCTCCATACCCAGTCCCTGGTGCCAGTCCGGAAGATCAGCCTCTGAGCAGGTGAGCTGTCAGGCCAGGTGTCAGTGTGGATGTGGATGTAGAGGGAAGGGGTTCGGGATGATCCAGGACCTCTGAGGCTTGCTGGGGGCCTGGAAGCATCCTCAGCTTTCAGAATGCTGCAGAAATACCACGGTGGTGTTCAGATTCACTCTGAAACATTTTAAGCAAAATTGTTTCTGGATGTCTCCCTCAGGTTTTCAGTCGTTGTGGTATTGTATGGCCATCTGATTACCATATGACTCTTGCTGCATGTCAGTAATGTATGCATGCACACGCACACGCACACATACACACATGCCACCTTTTACTCAAAGGCAGGTGCAGTATTTGAAGCTCAGAAGTTTTTCATGGGTACCCAAGGATGGTCTCCCGTTCATTCAGACCTCCTCACAGGTGCAGAGCATTGATCGTCTGTCCAGAGCCCACACTCCTGCTTTCCTTGCCCACTGTCCCATTACCATCACATACTTAAGGGTTGGGGATGAGCGAGAATCACTGCACTCAACTCCCGCCAGATGAGCTGGGGCCTCTGGAGGAGCCATGCCCATGACGTGGGCCCCCCTGGGGGCCTAGCCACTCTTCCTGCTGTCCAAGTGGCCCTGGCCTCTGGTGCTGCTGCAACGGGCTTGGGGTGTGATCGTGCCCATCAGTCACACTTGCCTGTTAGTGTCCTTACGGCTTCTAATCTCCACTCCCTCTCCCTTCCCAGGCTCCCAAAGACGCGGTCGTTTGACAACCTGACAACGGCCGGCGACAGCAGCGCGCCCCCGACTAGCCGGCGCAGCAGCGACCCCAGCCTCAACGAGAGGTGGCAGGAGCATCGGCGCTCCCTAGAGCTGAGCGGTCTGGGCGGCCCAGGGGAAGAGCCCTGTGACGGGGACAGTCTGGGCAGGCAGGCCAAGGCCTTGGGGGGAGCTGAACTCTCAGTTGCCGCTGGCGTAGCAGAAGGGCAGATGGAAAACATCCTACAGGAGGCCACTAAAGAGGATGGGGGGCTGGAGGAAGCCCCCCCAAGGAGCAGCACCGAGGGGGTGGAGACCCAAGAGGAGGCTCTCCTGGATAAGAAGAGCCGGCGGGAGGACACAGAGCTCTGTAAGAAATCAGAGATGGCCCTGGTGGCTCTGATGACTTCTCCAGGAAACAGCCCACGTCAGTTCTTGGCAGGTTTCCCTGGGCACCCAGATGAGCCCGGGGCTCTGCTGAGCCATACCCAGGAACACCCCAAGAGGCACAGTCTGCAGGAGGGGCCTGGGGAGGGGCCTGAGAACAGCAGTGTGGCCACAGACAGCCATCAAGCCCCATTGCCCCCTGAGATTCCCTATGGCACCTCCCTGCCCCTAGCAGTCCCGCTGGGAGCAAGAACATCTGCTGTGGAAACATTAACAGAAGGGGAGGCCAAAGCAGACCAGCTCTCCCAGGGGCCCAGTCACAGACCTCGCCTCATGGACAGCGGGGATGATGAGCTTTGTCGAGCCGATGGGGAGCACCTGGTAGACCGGGCCAGGGTGGGATCAAAAGTACCCAGGACTTCACACAGCCCAATGCCTTCTTCCTGTGCCTTGCCCTTAGCTGAATGTAAAGAGGAGGTTGTCTGTAACGGAGACCTGGAGGTGGAGAACAAGGCCACAGAGAGCCCTGGGGGGCTGACCGTGCCCCAGAGATACCCTGCCCCGAATGGACACTGTCTGGACGGAGAGCACGGCCGGGTCAAAGGGCCCTGGAGCCGACGGCTGTCCACCACAAGCGGCAGCTCCGCCCAGCTCCAGTTGCGGAGCGCACACCCAAAGTGGCTGCAGGGCCAGCCGGGCAGGCAGCCGGCAGCGGGCAGTCCAGACCAGCCTGCCCGCAGCCATCTGGACGACGACGGCATGCCCGTCTACACGGACGCCATCCAGCAGCGCCTGCGCCAGATTGAGACAGGCCACCAGCAGGAGGTGGAGACCTTGAAGAAGCAGGTCCAGGAGCTGAGAAGCCGCCTGGAGAGTCAGTACCTGAACAGCTCCCTCCGCTTCAATGGGGACTTTGGAGATGAAGTGGTGAGTATGCTGGGCCTCATCAGGCGCCGCCGCCTGCAGAGACTGGGCTCCGGCCCCAGGGCCCGGCGCCTCTCCTGCTCAGACTCAGGGGATTGGTGAGGAGCCGCCGCAGCAGCTTGTCTCCTGGAGGGGTTCTCCCCAAGGCGGGCTTTGGGGGCAAGGCCGCGAGAGAACCAGGGCCAGAGAGGCCCCCGGCTGGCCTGTGGCGGGGCCGCCGCAGCCGCGTCTGCCCGTCACCTTGGCGTGCTCCATCTTGCTTGCATCTCTGAGGGCGGGTGCTCTTTGCGTGGGGCATGAGGACAGCCAGAGCCCTTGCATGCTCAAATGTCTCCTGAGGCAGGACCGTGCTCATTCATAAGGACTGGCGCTCCTGGAGAGAAACGTAGTCTGTGGGGTTAGCACCAGACTTAGCATTCGTTCTGCGGACTCACTGTCCCCTGCCTAGGTGGTCCCACTGGGTCACCGCCGAGGGAGGAGCCAGAGCACCCCCCCCCGCCTGCCTCTGGTGAACAGGCGGGCCTGGCCTTGGGATTGTAAGCTTGCGTTCATTAAAGGCGGGTCTGTCCAACATTTCCAAGTGAAAGTGACTTTTCAGTCTTTGTCTTGTTTTCCCAAGGATCCCTCAGAGAAAGGAGGTCTGGCACAAAGCACTCGGTTTTAGCTAGGCCTGGATGCTTTGGCTGTGGCTACAGCCCTAGCCCGCCCAGAGGCTCCTCCCCCTGTGAACACAGCTTCCCCCCAACCTTGCCACCCCAGCTCCACCATCCCAGGGGAGATCACACTCCTGCGGGCTTCCCGTGGCCCCCAAGCAAAGCTCACTGAACACTTAGCTGTCTTGGACCCCCTGCTCCTCCTCTGAGGCACCAGCAGGGCAGGGACCCACACACCATTTAACTGGTCAGCAGCCCCCAAAGCGAGTGCACCTTGGCCCCCAGCCCCCTCGCTGACCCTGCCCCTTCCTCATTCCCCTCATTCGTTCTGTTCAGCTGTGTTTGTTTGCCAACAGACCTCGATCCCCGACTCGGAAAGCAGTGTGGATCAGAGCTGCTTGTCTTGCTGCAGCACAGAGGTTTTCTCTGAAGCCAGCTGGGAGCAGGTGCATAAACAGGACGCAGAGGTACAGACTCACTCCCTGCACCGCTAACCGCCGAGCTGTCTGTGATCTCCCCAGCCCCTTTCTGTTAGGGCAGGACCCCCCGGCACAGCGCGGCGCTGCCCGGGCGCCTCGGCTCTGCGCCCTCACCTGCCAGCTCTCTAGCTCCACACACTCTCTGAGAACCAGCAGGAGGCACTCATTGTCAGGCCTGCTCGGGCCCCAGGCCGGAGTAGGGAACCGGGGAGCTCGTGGCCGCTTCTTTTCTCTGAGGGGAATCTGGCGGAGATGGTTTGGACGCCTTTCCTTTATTGATGACTCCGAATCTCTCGAGTCGGAGCCGGAGGAGCCAGCATCAACCCTTCCTCTCCTCTGCCTTGGCTTGGCCCTCTCAGGCCAAGCACCAGTGTCCCCCTGGCTAACCCGACTCTGTCTTTGTCCCACAGATGACCCGCTGGCTCCCTGACCACCTGGCTGCTCACTGCTATGGCTGCGACAGTGCCTTCTGGCTTGCCAGCAGGAAGCACCATTGCAGGTAACCACTGCCGCCCTGCCCTGGGCCGCCCGGCTGCCCACGCCCCTGTGGCGTGCACTGGCTGGTTTTTGCAGAGTGATCCCTGCCCCCACCTCTGACCGTACACTGTATGTGTGCCCTACCTTGGTCACATCAACTTCTTGTGGATTGAAAAATCATGCAACGGCCCTCTTTGTTTTCTTACCAAGTGAAGAGATTGAGAAGCACCGTCCATCTTCCTCCTTCCCCGATTCCTAATATAAAATCCCTTTGTCCTTTGTGCTGCCACAGCCCTTCCTTGTGTGGTCAGGACACCCCAGGTGCCGGCCTTCCTCAGTGTGGGAGGGGCCGCCCCGGTAGAGTCTGGGCCCCCCCCCCCCCTCCCAGGACAGATCGTGGCTTTGCTGAGTTTCTGGTCTTCAGAGGGCTGCTGTTCTTCGCCTCTGTTCTCAGTTACTGTGCTGTTGCTTTTTTATCTTTGTTTCCCTTCCTGAACACATTAAGATGGTGAAAGCAGCTTCGAGAAAAGGGGGGAGGCTGGGTTTTCTCCCTGCGACCTCAGGTCATGCCTCTCCCCCAGTGACCTGAGCAGCCACCCCCGTTCCCTGGCCCTCAGTCCTCTGATTCTAGACACAGGAGTGAAATCTGGATGCTCCCTTAGAGCATAGGGAGAGGCTAGTAAAAACTGGAAGGAACTTAGAACATGGAATGATGGGAGGCAAATGTCCTTTAGTCAGCATAATGCTACTGAGTGCCCACTTCATATTAAATACCGTACAAAGCATGGAATGCAGAGATGAGCGGGACATTCAGCCCCAGCACGAGGGGTGGGTGGGAAGTGACGTGGCTGAAGTCAGATGGACGTTTCCAGGCAGAGCCCAGTCACCAGACCAAGTCTCCAGATGCCAGTTCAGGCTTCTTCCCGCCACACCCTACTCCACACGGCCCCTCAGGATTGCTTTCCCGCCCCTGGCCCTGCTCCTTCCCACTCAGCTTGGCCAGCCGGCTCTCAGCCCAAGAGGGCAGAGCCTTCCAGGAGCTGAAGGTTCCTTTCTCAGGTTTACCATCTTTTAAAGACTCAGTGACCAAGGCAGTCTGTGTTGGCCTGGTCAGGCTGGCTGGAGTAACCCAGCCGCTCCTTCAGGCCCTGAAGGTGACCACAGTGGTCAAAAGACTGCTCGTTTTGAACTGGAAAATTCCATGAGCAGCTGTAGTTGGCTTCCCTGCAGGAGCACAGCCAGCCCCGCCAGCCTCGAGCCGCAGGGTGCCACGGGCCCCCTTCTCTGGGGCTTCAGCAGCGTCCCCATTGAGCTGTTTCTCCCCTCCTTGCAGGGACACTGACCGTGTTGATCCCATGTGGTGAGCATTTACAGCAGCCTGTCTGTGATGTCTTGCATTTCTCTGATAACTTCTCCAAACTAACTCTTTTTCGATTCTCCCTCTTTCTCTCTCTCTCCACTCACCAAGACGTGAGCCCGGGGATTGGGGTAGTTTAGGCCAGCAGGTGCAGAAATGGAGGCAAACCAGAGCACGTCCCTCTCTCAGGAGAATGGCCTTTAGGACTCAGTCGGGCTGTCGCTGTGTAATTCACTTGACAGGTCAGTCCGTGACATCTCTGATCAGGGAAGAGCCTTTCCTGCCTCATTTTGTCAGGGAAGCCTCAGGGTAACCTCTCAGGGCACTGCCAGCCTTCTGCCCTGCACGTGCCTTCTGGCCAAGTCAGACGGAGTCCTTGTGCCCCACCCCATTCACCCCCAGCCCCAGGGAGATGTAAATCCATGAGCTGGCAGCTCCAGGCTCTGTGGAGTGTCTAAGGCAGGTCCCTGAATCTACAGGAAGTAGCCCAAGACTGCCTAGTGGTCGATTCAGGCTCTCTTTGCAGAGCCACTGGCCTGGGCCAGCAGCAGCTCCGGCTGCCTCGTGCTTCTTGGGGGCAGGGTTCTAGAAAATACCTCCTGTGCACTCTGCTGTCTGTCCTGGCGTCTCTTCCCCCACCCCCAGACCACATTCTTTCCCTTCATTGACCTTCCTGGTCTGCCTCTGCCCAACAAAGTATGGCCCCTTGCAGGGAGGGACTGGCTCTCTCCTGGCTCCCTTCTGACTCTGAGAGCTAGCTTAGGGCAGACCTCTTCTGTTAGCTGGGCGTGTTGGGCCTGATCTCAGTCATGGGGCTGGGAGGGGAGCCCGGAGAATTCAGTCAGACCCTCTCGTTTCACAGGGGAGGGGATGGAACCCCAGAGGCAGGGAGAAGAAGGGGGTCAGTATCAGGAGCTAACGTGTCCATCGCTGCCAAGGCCCACGAGCCTTCCTTGGGCTGCTGCCTGAGGCCCGTGTGAAAGAGGGAAGAAATCCTGGGCACACTCAATGTGCGAACCTCTGTTCTGCCAGAGGTGCATGAGCTCTGGGCTCCTCAGCCAACTGACACCTAATTATGGGGGGGTGGGGTCCTCTAGCCCTTCCTTGCCCTTTTGCATCCCCTTCACACTCTGAGCATGCAGCACACGGCTGCTCATTCTGTGGCTTTGCATGACTCCATATGCCCCCATTACTGCCCTCCGCAGCCCACGGGGATAGGAGTGAGGCCATTCCACCCAGCTCTGGTCTGTCTCAGTCTCATAGGGGCAAAAAAAGCACACGCGTGTGTGTACGCATGTGTGTGTGTGTGCGTGCACGTGGGCCTGTGTTCCCCCTGTCGAGGCAGTGATGACCTCAGCGTTTCTCATGGGCCCGGGGCTGCTGACTCGGGCTCCGGGCACAGTTCAGGTGTCCTGCAGATGCCCTCAGCCAGCAACCATCCTTCAGCTTGGTACCACAGGATGACGGTTTCCTCAGCTCATCAGCTCCCCCAGAGCCCCAGGGAAATGTGCTGCCTTTGGGTTCTGCTCTCTGCCACACCCAGCCATCATTAATGATGTCACCTGTTTCTTGTGTCTCCCCCTTCCCAACTCAAGGAACTGTGGGAATGTTTTCTGCTCCAGCTGCTGCAATCAGAAGGTGCCGGTTCCCAGCCAGCAGCTCTTTGAGCCCAGTCGAGTCTGCAAGTCTTGCTATAACAGCCTGCACCCCACAAGCTCCAGCCTGGACCTCGAACTGGAGAAACCCATTGCTGCCACTTCAAACTGAAGCTTCTGCTTGTCGGGGACGAGTGGGTCGGGCGCCAGGCCAGCTCTCCCCTCGGGGAGCTCCGCACACACTGGGTACCCTGAGAAGGTCCTGTGGCCCACGCACTTCGGAGTGGGGGGCGAGGAACCATCTGCTTCGAGGGACAGAACTCTAGGGCTTGTGTCTGGGGTGGAGAATCTCTCCCCTTTGCCCCTGCTCCTCTGCCTCTCCATCCTCTGATTTGTGTTTGGGCTTTGCTTTTGCTAGATAACTGGAGGTTGCAAAGGGGATGAGGCCTAGGATCAGGCCCCTGTCACTCTTAGCTCCCCCACTGTTGGTCTGTACTGCAGAGTTGGCTTGGTTTGGAATCAGGAGATGGGAGAAGGGGGATCCAGAAGCCAAGACCAGCAGCAGTCTGCAGAGTGCCCTTGCTGATGCTTTCAATCACTCCTCATGCCACCAAACAAGGTAGTGCTGTTTGGGGAAACTTTTGCTGCTAGAAGAAACGGGGAGCTTTGGTCCCGTGAGAGCCCATCCATCCCACCTTCTGTATTGTTAACCTGGGCTGACTTAGCCTCCCTTTGCTGCCGGGGAGTTCAGAGGCCCATTTGTATACTTGGGCAGCTCTCTGTTTTGCAGGGTGCCCTCATGGCCAAAACCTGGCACTTGGCTGAGGAAAGTCCCATTTTGACTCCTAAGCTTGCAGACCAGTGAGAGGCCTAGCAGATGAGCAGATTTTTTCCGCTCTCCCTGTGTGATTTGTTTGTACATTGACCCAGAATGTAGGACCCTTCTTCTCACCGACATTGGCCAGCCTGCTCCCACACAAACCAACCAAAGGGCAGCGGCCAAGTCTGCAGCTTCTCAATGCCCACCTCCCTTCACAGCAGGGAGCCACCTCTGGGGCTGCCCATTCACACCCAGTCATGGCCAACACAGGGAAATCTGGTCTCAGGGTTCCAAAAGGCCCCAGCTTCCTTTCCTCTTCCCCCCAAAACAATCATGATCTCAGACCCTCCAGGGTGAAATCAGCCTCTGAAAGTACAAGCCTCCAAGAATGGAAACCAAACTTCCCATTCCCCTTTTCCTTGGAGAATGGGCAGGGCTTGACCTTGGTTATCAGCGGAAAGAGGGGCCCTATGTGGCACCTCCATCTGGTGCCATCTTTGGCTTCTCAGCAGCAGCAAAATCCATTTGGAGAAGCTGCCCTTGTATCACTAGGGAAACTGCCCAGGACTTGGGACAGGAGGTTTTCAGGGAGAAGGGACACAGGAAGTAGGAACAGAGAGGTGGAGCAAGGCTGAGGTTTGTGTTTGGCCGTTTGTCTTGGTGTCCGTGTTTTGCACCCACAGGCTCTTCCTCCCTCTGGGGATGGAGGACCATGCTTTGTTGACTCAAAGCTGTTAACAGGTAACAGGGTAGAAATGTCTGAAGAGCTCTGAGATCAGGGCCTGCGCTGAGGGCCTGTTCCTCACTTGGCATCTGCCAGGGCCTTCGGAGGACTCTTTCTGGCCCTTGTCCCAGAAAATGCCCAGAAGCCCCAGCAGACCTCCCTTGGGGCCTGTCTGTGGCAGGGGCACCTCCGAGCTGGACTTCGGGAAGCTGGGGGCCATGAGTGAGGATGAGTCAGCCTGAAGGAAGGTTCTCCACAGGTTCTGATACGGGTTTCTTGGGTCTGATGTACAGTGTGAATAAATGCTTGCAGCTCGTAGGCCCTCCCCCTTGTTTTTGATCAATGAAGCACTTTTTTATTAATATTATTTTTCTTTGTATGTGAAGGAGGAACCGTAACTCTCCGTAGCTGTACATATCGCCCTTCTCTCTCACAGAGGGGGAGTGCTCCTCTATTTTTCATTTTTTTGTCAAAGCAAGAAGTAAATACTTTAGAATTGTTAAATATATAAATAAAAGTGAATAAAGTTTAGAGTTCCGCATGGTAGCGTTTGCTAACACTTTTAAAGTTTCCTTTCCCCTTGGTTCATCACCTCCTCCTTTTCCTCTCCTCCCACACACTGTTGAAGGTGCCACCCAGTATCTACCCCCTTTGGCACCCTGTCCCAAAGAGCCAACTGTTGCAGCCATTCAGACTTCCCCTGCACCTGCCGATCTCAGAGCCAGCATGGGGGCTTTGTCATCTGAGTGCAGGGCTGATTTCCCCAGACTCATAGCCTAGTGCCAATGTCCTTCCCACCCAACAGCATTCTGGGAGGGGGGGGGTGGCAATGACAAGGAAGAAAAGTCCTGAAGACAATAGGAAACCTGCTTTCCATTTCTGGTCCCTGCTAGAGTCCGCCCCTGCGCTCACCCTCCTTAAACTGCAGTGTGATAACAGGATCCAAGATCTGGGGGTTCCCGACACGATCCCCCCTCCCTTCCCTCCCTAATCACTAATGTATGGTGACCAGTATTATAAACATGGGAAAATCCCTGGGTTGTGCTGCCCTTTATCCTCCAGGATCAGCCCTGGGCCCTGTGTTCTCAAGTAGCTTCCCATCCCCCAAGGGAGAGCCTGACTTCCCCAATAAAGAATCTCACAGATGCATTGTGATCACTTGGGGCCCTTGCATAGAGCATATGACACACTTAGGGCCCACGTGTCCAGGCCTTTGATTTTTGGGGGCCGAAAGATGGGCCCCTTAGGGAAGAAGCTGTGAATCCCAAGGCTCCTGTCTCCTGAGAGGAAACCAGACCCATGCTGGGCCAACGAAGCTAAGCCCATCGAACCGAAAACCTGTTAACCTGCCAGATGGCTCCTGGTCCTTTTCATAACTGAGCCGTACCACAGTCTACAAAGCAGTGAGTCAGTACTGGCGTGCTGGGCTGTTTTGGGAGCTGGGGGCATGTGGAGGTTGCTAGAGGTGACTTACTCTCTACTTGAGGACCAGGATATTTGTCTGAGGCCCGATTGTGTCACACACACCCTCACCCCCACACCAGGGACAGCAGCTCTGCTAGGTTCTGCTTGACTTAGGGATAGCCACTTTTCTGGAACTTTTCTGCCCTTTGTCTCCCTCAGATTAAGAGTATTTTAAGTGGGGTGGCTAGGTGGTGCAGTGAATAGAGCACCAGCTCTGGAGTTAGGAGGACCTGAGTTCAAATTTGGCCTCAGACACTTAACACAAAACTAGCCATGTGACCTTGGGCAAGTCACTTAACCCCAATTGCCCTGCCTTCCCCCCTCCAAAAAGGGGAAAAAAAAGTATTTTAAGGGTTTCCAGATTTTGTCCCTGAGACACAGAAGAGTAACCCTACAGCTGCCTTCTTTGCAGAAGTTGGCTAATGAATGAGGGATTTCTAGGATCAAGTCCCTACCTGACCATAACCAGAAACATAACTGTCAGGCAGTCGGAAATATTGAGAAGCCTGATGAACGCTGAGCAAACCTAAGAGGCCAGGTCCCTTAATTTCTGACTATAGAAATTGGGGGAAGTCTCTGGCCCGAGCTAGAGCACTGGATTTTCCCAGTGCACATGGAGTGCTTGACTGTTTACAGAATGTAAGATTCAACGACTGTAGCCTGGTCTTTATTGACCTTGAAAGCATAGGAGTAAAAATGGGGAAGTCTTGCTGCAGCGTTTCAAGTACCTCATGGCTGCTGTGATAAGCAGAGTCCAGCTCACAGTGGTGCCCAGGGCATGATGCCTGAGCAGCAGTCGGTCGAGCCTCTCCCTCAGCCAAGCAGTTGTGTTTGGGACCTGGGGAGGCGGGGAGGGTCATGGCAAGACTTCTCCAAGGCTGCCCCTGTCCCACCTGTGCAGGCTCCCCAGTGACGCCCCAAGTTCTGTTAGCCATAAGCGCCTGGGGGTGGGGGCTGGGTGTGTGCTCAGTGTAATTGCTTCAAGACCACCTTGACAGCTGGTGAGGTCCAGGTGGTGTTCAGCAAAAGTGATTTGGGGGCCATAGACTTCAGTGTTTGCAGGCTCTGACAGCTCTGGCTGCAGTGACTGTTGAAACCCCGCTCATTTTGGCATGTGACCAGGGCCCCCATGCCTTGGGCTTGTGACCATTCTGGGCCAGCACATTGCTTAGCCATTCAGACTTGGGCTGTGCAGCAGGTAAAGGAATCGTTTCAGTGGAGAGTAAGGGAGCCACTTAATTATGGCAGAGATACAGAGCTGGTCAGACAAATGTAGTGACCTTTGGTCTTTTTCCGTCTGGGCCTTTGAAGTCCCTCCACCATTGAAAGGGGTATAAAGAACTGAGATTACCCCATCCATGTAAGGGGCACAGTGGCTTACTATCCTAAATCCTCCTTGCCAGAACTGAAAGAATAGCATTTGGGAGAGGGACGCTTTGTCCTAGGATCAGAAGCTCTCAACCCTTCCACTTCCAGAGAAGGCAGGATGGGCTTGCCCCAGGTCATGGAGCTACTTAGAGCTGGGGCAAGAAACCAGGGCTCCAGACTCTTGGCCAGTTCGTGGAGTAATAATAATAATATTATTATCGCATTCCTGTAGCATTTTAACGTCTGTAAAGTGTTTTACATGTTCTCTCATTTGATCCTCATGATGACTGTAGCAAGCAGGTGCAGTAATTGCCCCCATAATTCAGATGAGGAACTAGAGCACAGAGCAGTTAAGGTAAGCTCAGAATCACATAGTAAGTGACTGAGATAGGAGAGTCTGATACCCCTGACTCTAAGCCCAACTCTATGCCCTGTGCCCCCAGGTCCCTCTCTCCAAGAACGGAAGACTGGATGGCTCTCCGAAGCCATCAGCTCCAGTCCAACTCAGAGTGGAACAAAGAGACCCCATCATCCAGCTTGTCCTCGAAGACCCACAGTGGGAGGAAGCCACCAGGGGCCAGGCTGACCCTTAAACATTGTGGGGGGGAAAGGGAACTTCTAGGAATTCCTGCCTCAAGGTTCTGTTTGTTCTGCCCTGGGGTCATTCACCTTTTGTTTACAGTGACCTCACTGGTCAGCCTGGGTGAGCACCTCATTTCTACAAACTCCCTTGAGGACAGCCCTATCACCTCCAGCCCCCCTCCCTTCCAGAACAGTCAGATCTCTATCCAGGGAGCAAAGTTTGACATAAAAATGGAAACAATCCCTGGTGTCTATTTTTTAAAAAATAAAACCACTCACTCTGATCTTTTGCTCATTAATAAAAAGTTGTGTTGAGTCTCCTTATGAGGCATCTAAAGTCAGTGTCATTTTTATGTGACTACATTTTTAGAATGTGTGTGTGACTGTGTGTATGGCAGCTGGGTAGCACAGAGGACAGGCCGCCAGGCCTGGAGTCAGGAAGACCTGAGTTCAAATCCAGCCTCGGATGCTTAGTTGTATGACCCTGAGCAAGTCACTTAACCCTGTTGGCCTCAATTTCCTCATCTATAAAATGAACTGGAGAAGTAAATGGCAAACCAGTCCAGTATATTTGCCAAGAAGATTCCAAATGAGGTCACCAAAAGTCAGACACAATGTAAATGACTGAATAATGAACAAAGCTATGTATACACATAGGTGTATGTGTGATATTACTTATGAATCTTATTGAACATAAGGAATTCGGCATATGTAAGACATGCTGGTCCTTGGGCATATGGAGGGTTTAAGAGAGCCAGCTTCATTTCCCTTGGGTTTAAGGGCTCCGCCATGTTTAGTCTTCTGTTAGCCAGGAAACCTGGGCGCCTGCCTCTCTGAAAGTTGGGCTTGCCTCATAGACCAGCCTCAGCCCCAAAGCAGCCGGCTCCATGAGCAGTGTCCAAAGGGCAGAGGTCTTGTTCCACACTACCTAGGAAAAAATCCTGTCGAGTTGAGGGGTCCTCCGATGAGCTGTTCTCAGGTGAGGCCCAAGGAGGTTGAGCTCATTGTTTCTAACTCCTTTTTGAAGTAAGTTTCCCTCTGGGCCATCGGCCTACCAGATCAGTGCCAAATCAGTCCCAAATTAAGTGGCACAGAATGAATGGAACAGAAAACCGAATGCCCTGTGTGAATAAACATTCAGGTTAGCATGTATGTTAGGGACGGGACAACCTGTTTCTTTTTAAAAGGGCAGGGAAATGGCTTGTCTGAGTGGATCTGTGTGGCACGTCCAAGATCATGCCCAAGATCATGCCCAGGGAAAGATAGGAGGAAGAAGATTGTCCCCAGATTAAGCGCCACTGAGTTTTGAGCTGGTGATGGAAGTCTGGAAGGTGAGTGCGGTTTGACTGTTACGTGGGAGGAATTTGACTGGGCCCAGGAGGTGAGCACCCTCTTTACCTCTGTGAAGCACAGATGTCAGAAGGGGAA
The DNA here is from genome assembly GCF_028583685.1 of Petaurus breviceps papuanus. NCBI lineage: Eukaryota > Metazoa > Chordata > Mammalia > Diprotodontia > Petauridae > Petaurus > Petaurus breviceps. The sequence goes on along the minus strand of NW_027187465.1, from coordinate 2,374,253 downwards.
GCCTCAGCCCAGGCTGCATGCTCTATCCAAAGAGTCCCCATACAGAAAGCAGGCCTGCAGTGAGAGAACCAAGGACAGAGGGAATAATTACAGTGCAGTCTTACTCCATTCCACAGGATTGTGGGATGTACAGCTGAAAGCTTTTGGAAATCCTCTAAGCCTACCACCACCACCTTTTACAGATGAGGAAGCAGGCCCAGGGAGGCCTGTAAGATCCTATAGTTGGACGGGTCCATAGGGGCTTAGTTTGACCCTCTCATTTCATGAAAGAGGAAACAGGCTCAGCAAGGTTTTGACTTGGCCGGTGTTACAAGGGTAGGGGTGGGGTTTGAACTTAGGTCTTTGCCTCCAAAGCCATTGTTCTTCCAGGGATGCCATGCTGCCTCTGCCTCAGAATCCTGCCCTCCCCAACTGGAACAGGGCATGTGGGAGAGAGGAAGGAGATACTATATAGATCCTGGCCAGTGCATAGGCCAGGGCCCTGGCGCCACTTCCATGGAGTGCCTGCCCTAGGCCAGCCTCCTGAGGGCATCTTGCAGGCAAGTCAGCTCTGAGTGGTTGGAAGCAGAAACCACCTTCTGGGGGTGGGGGAGGGGAAGGACAGGCGGGGCGCAATCTTAATGGATTCCATCAGCTAGCTCCAGGGTCAAGCAGGGGAGTCCTGCTCTGCATGACCTCTGAGCATCTCAACAATATTGCCTCCCTCCTGTGGAAGAGGCCTCTGGTCCCTAAGGCTCTCATCGTTGTAAGGGTGGCAGATCCCCAACCCTCACTGAAGTCAAGTGCCCCATCCTGTTTCATCTGCACGATAACCCTGGGAGGGAAGTGATGTCACCCCCATTTTACATGAGAGGAAAACAATCCCAAGAAATTGCGGGACTTAAACCTAGGTCACTAATTCCAAGGAGCTCTTAGCATCTCTAGCTGCCCCAGGGTAAGCTCCCCAGGTCTGCAGACTTCAATTGACAGGCAGGTCACAGGATTCTTTTATGAACACATCAGTTGACTAGAAGCAGGGATAGGCTTACCCAGTGCAGGAGCAGAACCCCTGCTGGGAAATAACCCCCTTTTCCCAAAGAATCCTAGCCCCTCCCAGTGAGACAGGAGGAAGGGGCTGCAGGACACTGTTTACAAGCTCCCATTAGTACCTCACCTGGAAAGATTCTGAAAAGACCTGCATCCCCTGCCCTTGGCTCTCGGCCAGGACATGCAGGATGTCTAAGGCAAGGACATTGGGGGTTTCCTCCCAGATGGTCAGCACCTGCAGAGGGTAGAGCAACCCTTCCCCCTATTGCTAGGGTCTTAGGCCTTGCAGCAGTCAAGAGAGTTTCCTGTCTGAGTTATATTACCTTCTCTCCCCCCAATTAGGCCCCTCTGCTGCCTGATTCAAAGCCCCAATTCCTAGGGTCCCAGCAGTAACAACATCCCACTTCTGACTCCGAGTGTAGCCCAGGGGCTGGAGTTTAGGGAGTCAGAAACACAGCCACTGCTTTTTGAACAAACCAGAGTCCCCTGGGCTGGTATCCTCAGAGTCCCCTGGGCTGGTATCCTCAGAAATTACTGCCTGGTGTCCTTGGTCCCAAAGAATGCCCTCCAAGCACGTGTCCTCCATGTAGCCCTGCCCACCAGAGCATTCCAGCCCCTCAGAGACAATAGCCATTGCTTGTGAAGAGGGGGTCTGGCTGGAAAAAGGCTGAACTCCTCCATCCCACCCTTTTCTCTGGACACTACTTGTTTCTGGCAGTCAGTGAGATGGTCACTAATCACTGCAGGGAAAGGGGTTAGGGATGGGGGGCTGGGCCCAGGAATTCCAGGACTATCCAAGCTGGAAGGGACCCCAGAGGTCATCAGCAGTGCTCCAAAGGTTGCCAATGCCTTCCTGCTATGAGGTAGGTCACAGGAGCTCAGATTAAGAATTGTTGGTTTCCGGGACGGCTAGGTGGCTCACTGAGTAAAGTGCCGGCCCGGAGTCAGGAGGACCTGAGTTCAGTGCCAGCCTTAGTCACTTAACACCCACACAAAAAAAACAGCTGTGTAACCTTGGGCAAGGTACTTAACCCCAATTGCCCTCCAAAAGGCAGAAAAAAAAAAAGGGTTGTTTTCCCTGGGCCTTGGCTGGACCGACTGATGACTGTCTCCCTGTATGATCAACATGGGCCTAGCCCCCTCCCCAGAGGGTCAGCAGACAATGCTGATTTCTGGCTTACACTCACCCTTCTTCCAGCCCACTTTGACTTACCACCCTCCTCCATCAGAGAATGCATCAAGTACCTTTTTCAGTCCTGGAAGGTGTAATGTAATGCCAAGGAAAGGCAACTTCCCAGGTTCAGAATACCAGCATAGGCGCTCTCCATTTTATTCAGTGACAAACCAAGAACAGAGAAGGTCAAAGCATGACATCATTCAAAATATAGCATTTACTAAGGGTGATTAAATAATCTCCAAGTACTACCCCACCCCAGGACCTTCCAATCAATCGATTACGAAGTCCCTGGTCTAAATACTACTCCACCCCTAGGCTGTACCTTCATTTAGTCCATCACAAAGCCCCTCTTCTCAAATGGAGATTAGTTTCCAAACATAAGTAAAGTACCTTCATTTGTCAATCACAGAGCACCAAAAGGTCAAAAGTTCCCCACCCCTGGATCTCAATTGAATCTACCCCAGAGTTACATCAAGTTTAAACACAGCACTTAATACCCAAATGGAGGTCTTTTCTTCATCTTGACACAAGGCAAGTTCTCAGCAATCTTAGTTCCTGGGGAGACAAGGCTTAGCAAGGCCACAAGATACATTGCCAGTCCCTTCATTAATTCATCCTCTGTCTGTAGAACAGTCCTAGAACCCCTGAAAACATTAGCAAAACCCTCTCCCAGGATTTCTGTAAACATACAACCAGAAAATCCTTCTTCAGGGCTTCTGAACCAACAGAAAGGTTCCCAGACCCCTGCAACAACAGCACTGTCCTTCACCAGTGGACAGTATTCACTCTGTCTGCAGGACAGTCTCCAGACCCCTGCAACAACAGCACTGTCCTTCACCAGTGGACAGTATTCACTCTGTCTGCAGGACAGTCTCCAGATCCCTGCAACAACAGCACTGTCCTTCACCAGTGGACAGTATTCACTCTCTGTCTGCAGGACAGTCTCAGGGCTTCTTAGCCAAAAGCCAGGTTCCAGGACTTCTTCAACAGGACAGTCTTTCACCAGTGGACAAATCTGGCAAAACAACATCAAAACAGACAGACAAAGTACCAGCAAAGCAGCCATGTCTCCTCAGCCCTTGGCAGCTCAGGGGGCAGGTCTCAAAAGTCCAGGGCAATTCAGTCCTCTCAGTCTCTCTCTCTGCCTCCACGAGGTGCTGCTTCCAAAAAAGGTTCCTCTGCCTCTTTCTTGTGTCTCTCCAAATCTATGTCACCAGCTCCTCCCAGTTCAGGACTTTCTTTTCACATCAACAAGTCCATCCCACAGGTGGGATTAACAAACTCTGGGTTTTAACACAATCAATTTGAAAACCAAGCCAATACAGGGGAATCTTTAATTGCCATTACTATCACAGAAGGGGGCTTACAATCATTCACTCTCATCCCACCTCCTCTTTTGACAGATGAAAAAACCTTGCCTGGAGAGACTATGATTTTTCCCAGAATTGTATGGCTAGCAGAGCTGGGGCTCCCCCCTAGCCTGGCCTCCCCTCTGCTAGGTCAGTGAAATTTGACATTCTGTGGCTTGGATGGGGGAATGGGGGAAAGGGGTGTGAAGACTCTCCATCCTTGCCTGCAGCCTCAGTCAGACTGCAGTCCCAGGTTCCTCAGCCCTTCCTCTTTGAGAATGGGGGTGCCCTATCTGCCAAAATGAATGTGGGGGTCTGGAAGGTATTGTGCCCCTTCTAGGCTGAAGGCAGAGACCTGTGTGATTGGGGCTGCTCTCACCTCCATCCGGACCAACATCTGAGTATGTAGTAGATGGTCTTTGATGAACTTTCCAAATGCAAACCTATGGATGGCATGCCCTCGAGCCATGGTGACCACCCTGGGGAGGAAGATGGAGGCAGTTTCCTTCTTACCCCAACACGAAAGAGCCACTATTTCCCATCACCCCCTCTGGGTGACAAGGAATAACTAAAACTCTCAGCTCGCTATAGCCACGGCTATTGCTGTCCTACTGTGGTCCAGTCTCCTCCACCTTAGGACAAGCTCCTGGTGGTCAGACAAGGAGGGGGAGGGGCTTCTTGAGTGGGATTAGTTTCTCAATATGGGGCCGGGCAGTAAATGGGTGGATTGTATGAGGTCTGTTCTCCTATTCGTGAATAGGCTTCATGAGCCCTCCTGTCCAGGAGAAGGACAGTGGGGTGGCTGCAGAGCTCTCTCCTTCCTGGGTGCTCAGCTCCAGAAGGAAACCTTACAGGACAGTGTCCTATAGCAAAAAGAATGTTAGGTGTAACTGTAGGCAGGGCAAATTCCACCTTCTAAGCTCCTAGCTGTGACCCCAGGCAAAGCCTTGAACCTCTCTGAGTGTGTTTTTCTCATCTATAAAATGGGGACAATTACATTTGCTTTGTATCATCTCATGGCTATTGTGAGGAAAGTGCCTGTGTGAACTTAGGACCTGTGTGACCTTGGGCTTCTCATGACATGTCTCTCTGTCTTGTCTCCTCATCACTTTACATGGGAGTAATGCCATCAGAGGGCTCAGTGGATGGAGTGTTGAGCTTAGAGTCGGGAGAACCTGAGTTCAAATCCAGCTTAGGACACTGTGTGACCCTTCACAGGTCCCTTAACCTCCATTTGCCTTAATTGACTGGAATAGGAAACGGCAAACCACTCCAGTATCTCTGCTGAGAAAACCCCATAGAGGTCACAAAAAGCATTGCAATAATGATAATGCTACCTGTCCATAAGCATAGAGGAGGCAAAATGTCTGTTATCACCATCAGCCATGGGGCGGTTCAGCAGCCCCAGGCCTTGGGGGCCCCAAAGTGATTGAAAATCCTCCCTGGGGCCAGGAGCCTCTTTCCCTGTCAGACCTACCCTCCCCTACCTGCATGCATTTATTTTTGACCCAGTCCTCTCTTGCCCCTTTGACCACTCCACAGACTCAGAGAGAGAGGCAGGATTACCAGAAGGTCTTGAGTTCAAGTGTGAACAGCACAGTTTTGGGAGAGACAAGAGAGTGTCTGGAGGAGGGAACCAGGATGGGTAAGGGCTCGGAGGCCTGTCCTGTGAGATTCAATTGAAAGAATGGGCCACATGCAGCAGAAGCAGAGACCCAGGGGATCCAGAAGAGCTGTCTCCACGTGTTTGCTAGACTGTCCTGTAAAACTGCAAGGTGCTCGAAGTCACATGGGTACAAATTAGGGATTTGTCTGGCTTGGGAAGGCAATGAACTCTGGTCTGAGGATCTTAAACTGGGGGGAGACAAATTTCAACTTCGTGGTCCCAGAGCAGACCAGCCTGTCCTGACAAGCAGTGAACCCCCCTCTAAGTGGGGGGTCTGGCTGCAAGCGGGAGCCAGGGGGTTACAGGAACTTGGGGGGGGGTGTTACTGTATAGATTGGTCTCCTGGTTCTGCTCACTTCACACTGTATCAGTTCATCTGAATCTTCCCAGGTTTTTTCAGAAACCATCTTGCTCATCATTTCTCATAGCACAATAGTGTTCCATGACACTCATATCCCACAACTAATTCAGTCTTTCCACAAAGGATGGGCATCTTCCTCTCCCAGTTCTTTACCACCACAAAATGACTTCTCTCAATATTTTTGTCCGCCTGTGTCCTTTACCTCCTTCTTTGATTCCTTTGAGGTCGAAGGGATTCCTGTTCAGGTCTGGGTCATACTGGCAGCCACTAAGGTCCCTGTCTGCCCATGGGACTCAGAGATCTTTTGAAAGTTTTTGACTCCCCCTCCCTGCCCTGCCCTGCTCTGTCACCAAGTCTCCTCATTCTGCATTAGGTAGCCCTAGAAGGTCCCCCCTTTCCTTTCACCTCCTCATGAAGCCCACAGCACATATGGCATTGTATATCCAGGTGATGGTCAGCATGTTGTTGATAGTGGCCACTCCCTGGCCCTCCTGGGAGACCTGGAGGCGAGGCTGTAGGCAAAGGACTTCTGGGCTCCCTGCACTTGCTGCTGAGAGCAAGGTGCCAGGGAGTGGGCACAGTTACCACCCTGAACCCAGCAGGGCCATGAGGACGGAAGGAACCCTGGCCTGAGAGGGACAGTCATTCGGGAAACGTCTTACAAACCTTAAAGCACTGTGTGATAAAGTCTAGAACAACAATTCTCATTATGCTCATCCTGTATAAACGCCAGGAATAGTAATTATTATTAAAGCACTGTGTAAATGCTACCAATAATAATAACTCACATGATTAAACACCATATCAATGCTATCTACAATAATTATGACTAAAGCGTATAAACGATAGCTCTAATTCTCAACATTATTCTAGCACTGTATAAATGCTACCAAAAATTCTCATCATCATAGCTATGATTTATGTCATGCCTACTACTATGTACTAAGCACTTTACAATTATTTCATTCAATTCTCACAACACTCTGAGGAGGGAAGTGCTATTATCCCCATTCTACAGTTGGGGAAACTGAGGCAGGCTGAAATGAAATGACTTGCCTAGGGTCACACAGCTAGTAAGGGTCTCAAGTCAGATTTGAACTCAGATATTCCTTACTCCGAGGCCATCTATCTCTCTGCATACTGTTGTTTTCCTTATTTGGGGTCAGCAAGACCGTGTTCAAGCCCCCAGACACTGATTCCCTGTGTGACCTGGGTCACTTCACTTCTTTCTGCCTCAGTTTCCTCTAACATGAGGGGAAGGGCCTTTGTCCTCTCCAATGACTTCCACCTTCCCTTCCAGTTCCACCCCAGAATCCTAGAGATGGAATTGGGGCAGGGAGAAAGCTTCCTGTCATCAGGTCGGGCCCAGGCAGGGAGGGGCTGCACAGCCCTGACCCAACCCCAGGGTCCACTAAGACCCGAAGAGCGCCTCTCCAGCCTCCTCACCAGATGTGCCCGAGCCCTGTGCAGCTGCAGTTTGGCAGCGGGCACCTGGTGAGTGCCCAGCTTCTCCAGGCGCTGCCCCTCAAGACCATTTGGCTGGCCCTGCTCGTTTCGCCACTTCAGGAAGAAGAGGGACAGCCCCCGGGTCCCCTGTGGTGCAGAGTCTCCGTGTTCCCGAAATCCCTGCTGCAAGCACACCCGGCACTTGCCTAGCTTTGCTTGCGGACCTCCCGTGACGGGCAGCCCGCCCCACTCAGGGTAGCATCTGTCCGGGCCAAGCCTGACCCGGCCTCTTGGCACCTTCCTCACTGCACCCCAGTGCTGCCCTTCATCCGCTGCCTGGCAGCCCTTAGCTGAGCTGGCATGTCTGAGCCAGTGAGCGTGGTCCGAGCAGAGTGCCCAGCTTGCTTACAGACCAACCTCCCCAAGCACAGATAGTGAAGGGGTGGATATGGTGTGTGGTTCAGAGCTCTAGGGGTACTTGGATACCGCGGGAGGACAGCTTTGGTTCTTTCACCCAGATGAGAAGACTGTGCCGGAATGGCTGCGCGGCTGTGGGCGGATGTCTGGGGGTCTGCACACCCACCCGGAGCCTTCGGGCCGGGGTGCTGAGAATCCCGAGGAAAGCCAGATCTTAGCCCTCATCCAGCCCGCCGACCTTGGGCACGGATGATCTGGCAGCGTCTGCGATGCGAACCACTTAGATCCCAAGAGTTTGTACCTGCCTTTCCTGCTTGAGGGCCACCACCTTGGTGCCAAGGGCTGAGGAGAGGCAGAGCCGTGGGGCTGGCCTCCAGCATCACCCCAGAGCCCTGGGGGTCCTCCGTCTCTGAGCCCACCCCGCCCCAAGTCCCAGCCTCCCTTGCTCTCAGTCATCCACTGGCAGGGGGTCTCGGGAAGTCAGATGGCTGAACACTTCCCTGGTACCCTGAGGGGTTCATCACCTGCAGGGGATGAGGTCGGAGAAGGCAAATGAAGGTAGAAAACCCACCACTCCCGACATTTAGGATGGTCCGTATGTAGTAGGCACTTCATAAATGCTTGTTGATGGTGACCGATGGCGGTTTGGAGCCATTTCACTGGTGTCCCCTGGGCACGACCATTTCCTGTCCTCCCAGTGCTTTTGCAGATTATCCCCCAAGGCCTTCCTCTGCAGGCTGGCGTTCTTAGTCCATCCAAGCATTGGCTACAGTGCCCCCTCCTATGAGTCATTCCTGATTCCCTCCCCTCAGATTACCGTGTATTTATTTATTTATCTTCAGATGTGTTATGTGGCTGTTTCCCCTCAGAAGAATGGAAGCTCCCAGGGAACAGGGATTTCATTTTTGTGTCTTATGTCTCCAGTGCCTGCCACACAGTAGGCACTTTAAAAATGCCCATCGAGCCTCTAACCAGTCCTGGTCTAAGCTGTGGAGCCCCTTGGACGGATGTCTTAGCAGCCTGGTCAAGCAGCTGCACAGGAGCACCAGGCTGGGCACTCCATCGTTTATCAGAAAGATGGAACACCAAGGTCATCGGTCCCAGGAAGTAAAGGGAGCTAGAAGCCTCAGCCTGAGATCAGGGGTGGGGATGGCAGGGAGGGGGCTGGAAGGACACCGGCTCTGAGCTCCCTTGGTTCTCACCTCCAGGACCTTAGCGGCACCATCAGTCATGGCTGAGGGGCAAATGAACATTCCAGAAGAGGGGGAGAACAGGAACAGCTTGGCTAGCTGGTACATGGCTGAGGAACAGGGAGAAAAGCCAGAGTCAACACCAGCCAGGATGGGCGAGGCCGGGGGCAGCCTTGCTCTCTCGCCCTCCGCCTCCATTTCAAAGGATCCTTTTGTGCCCTTGCTTAGCTGCCTGAAGCAGAAGCAGCTTCCTGGCCTCCCTTCTTTCCTTTCTTTGATGAGGCAGAGTGAGATTCCTGCTTACAAAGGCTTTCTGACTGAGCCTGCTCAACTTGAATGAATGAACAGGGGAAGGGATATATGGACTGATGGATAGATAGATAAACGGACCGGCGGATGGATGGATAAATTGACCGGCGGATGGATGGATAAATGGATGGATGGATGAATAAAAAAAACATTTATTAAGCTCTTCCTATATGCCAATTACTGGGCTTGAAACCAGACCTGTAATTTCTCAGGACTGTGCCAACTGGAGGCCTCTGGGAGCTATTGACCACAGCAGGAATTGCTATACTTTAAGGGAATAAGAGGTAGGAGGAGTGGTCCCACCCCCATCCTTACTTCATTCCCCTAGTGGGGAAACTATTGCTTCCTGTCTGAAGCTCAGAGGACTGGGGTTTTTTTCCCTTCTGTAAGAGAGGGAGATGTAAGAGAGGGAGCAAAATGTAGCTTGTCCTGCTAAGGATCCCAAGGCACAAGTGGCCACCCAGGTCTAGGCTGCTCTCCCTCCTCCCCTTTGCCTTATACATCCCTTAGCTGTCTTGGAAGCATGGCTGTGGTGCCACTTCCTGAATGAGACCCTTCAAGTTAAAAGTTCGAGAGAGAGTTTCTGGGTAATGAATCATTTTATTAATCATGGTAATATATAAATAATGAAAGGGTGATCCTTTGGCCATCTATCTTAGACCAAAGACCCCTCATGGAACCCATTCAATGCTTATAATGCCTTTGGAAGAGTAGATGTTTCTGAGGCTGGAAATTAATCCTGATTGGTTAAAAATGAAGGAGAGAATGAATATTATTTTTTTTTAAAGCAATCGGGGTTAAGTAACTTGCTCAAGGTTACACGACCAGCTATTATTTCTGGGTATGGTGCTGAGTATCCGAGCCTGGATTTGATCCAGGTCATCCCGACACTGGAGCCGGTGCTCTTACTAGCTGAGCCACCTGGCCGCCCCTGAGAATGAATATTATAATGACAGGTGGATCTATTCTAATGAGGGTGGGGGATACATGACTCTGATCACTTAATTTTGATAAAAAAAAATTGATCTGTATCCATATCACTCATCTGCCAAAAGGGAGAATCTGCATTTTCCCAGACCTGTCAGAATAAAACACGAAGGCCTGGAATCCATCAATTCACCAAATTTTACGTTTTGAATATATCTGAGTTTGCCTTTTCAGCATCAGCCCTGCACTTCAAAGGCTGCCTGAGGAACCTAAATAGGGTTGATTTGGGCTGATTTCTAAATAGGTAGAAAAAGGGAAAAACCTAGGTCCTAACTCAATAATTAGTCATTAAATACAAGAGAGAAACAAACCATTTCTCTCATAATGCAGGGCCCCCTTGAAAATTATTTTGTCCGTAATAAATCTTTACTTGTCAGAGTTGTGTCTTTCCCTCTCCTCTCCGCCCTCTCCCTGTTAGCACATCAGCCTCTTGAGGACAAGGAATGTTTCCATTCTTGTTTTTGGATGCCTGGCCCCTAGCATAGTCCCTGGCGCTTAGTAGGTCCTTAATAGAATGGAATGCAATAGAATGCCTGTAGTGCCTTGCCTCAGTGGCTTATATATCATCTTTGTCTGCAGGCTGTCTCTCCCATGAGACCGAGAGCCATCTGAAGCAGGGACTGGTTGGTTGGTGGGTTTTTTGTATCTGCAGCACTTAGCCCAGAGCCCGGAACATAGTAGGTGTTTTATTGAGTGACTAAATTGGGGAAGGATCTTGGAGACCACCTAATACAGTCACCTTATTTTGCAGAGGGGGAAACTGAGGCCTGGGGAAGGTAAGGGACTTGCTTGATGTGACCCAGAAAGCAGGCAGAGTTTGGAGCCAGGTCTCCTTCCTTACCCAAGTCGGCCTTTGCTTTTGGGAAGCACACAGCACCATACCAAGGCCAAAGTTTTATGTCCTTGCCTGTCTAATAACTTAGGAGGAAACCCTTGGGAATGGAATACAGATAGGCCGGATTGTGGGCCATTAGCCCTGCTAATTATTTCTTTATGGCTCAGCATGTAGGGATGATTGACGGCCAAGTTTACAGGGATAGAGCATGGTGGCTTCAGCGGCAGAAAGGAAAGGGGGCCTTTGGGGCTGAGAAGCCCCCTTCTATGCATTGTCCCATTTGGGAATGTTTGGGCAGACATTCTGTATTTGTCTAGACCTGTTCCTTCACTGATGCAGAGGAATCCCAGTGTGGGAACTCCTTCCTCCAACACAGAGCAGCTGTTTGCAACCAATGCTGTCCTAATCTAGAGCTTTGAGACACCTCACTTTACAGATGGGGAAACTGAGGCCCAGAGAAGTCAAGTGCCTTGGCAGTCATCCTCAGAGGTGGCGTTTGAACTCAGGTCTCTGACTCCAGAGCTCTTGTCACATCACTGCTTCCTTCCTTCTGACAATAATGGGACTTGGCCAAGGCCACACAGCTAGAGTAGGTCAGAGGCAGAAATGGAGCTCAGGTTTCCCTGACTTCAAGGCCAGTCCTCCACCCACTCATGCCCAGCCCCTGCAACATTACTAGCTCCCATCCACAAATGGGGAACATGGGAGACCTCTTAGTCATTGGGTGACCGAGAAACACTAAGTCTCTGAAAGTCAGGGACTTAGACCTGATGGCCTCCAAGGCCCCTTCTCGCCCATGCTCTAGCATATCATGACTCAGAAAGCGGAAGGGCTTTGGAGGGTCTGAGTCTTGGAGCAGCTCCAGGGCAGAACCAGCCGAAGATGTCCCAGCTCCAAGCCCAGTTCTCCTCCCTCCAGCTGGAGTATTTCCTCTCACAGCCTATGGAGATGAACCCCTCAGCAGAAATCTCCTTTAGCTTCCTCCAAACACACGCTGATCCCAGCCATCAAGCTGCTGCAGTCCAGGGGGTCTTACTTCACATTCTTGCCCCAGGGAGAGGATCTCATCTAATACTAGGTAGGCTCCAAACCTCTGCAAAGACAACACCCCCAAATTTGGTGTGGGGTCTCCCTTTCCAATTCCATCCCCTCCCGAGGGGTGAAGAAATGGGGAAGAACTGGGAACACCAAGAAGGAAGGCAGGGGGGGTCCTACCGGACAGAGTAACTTGGGGCCAGTCTCAGAGAACTACTCACCGGGGGCCTCCCTGAGCTGAAGTTTCTCCATCTATAAAAGGAAACTTAATAATACTACGTCCCTTAACGGGTCATCACAAAACTCAAGTGAGATCATGCACATAAATCCCTTTCCAAACCTTAAGACGCTATGTAAATGTCAGCTCCTCTGCCATGCCTTTGTATAGGCTGTCACCCAAGTCTGAAAGGCTTTCCTTCCTCACTTCAGCCTCTTAGAATTCCTTGCTTCTGTTCAATCCCCGCTCCTACAGAAAAGCCTGTCCTGATGCCCCCCTGTTCCTGGTCCCCTTGCCCCTAGAGATTACTTCAGAATTCCTTTTTAATTCTCTCTTCAGGTGTTGCTTATCCCCACCCCCACAGAGTGAAAATAGAGTATTATTATATAAACCCGAAGCCGGAGAGTCGAAGGTTTTAAAAGCCCAACAGGGGAGTCGGTGTTTTATTCTGGAGGTAATAGTCAGTGAAAGTTATTGAGCAGAGGAATAATATGGCCAGACGTGCTTTAGAGATAACAGCTTAGCAAACACAGGGAGGATGGATTGGAGAGGAGCAGGCCTAGAGATGGTGATGCCAATGAGGAGAGGCTGCCCTAGTGGCACAAGATGGTCAGACTGGATTGGCCTGGCCGGGGCCTCAGCTCTGCCTTGTCTAGGGACCATATGACCCCTTCACAGAAGCACCGTGGCAACCACAGGGGAGGTGGGGATGCAAGTACAGGATTTGGGGGCTGGATGGGGTCTTAGCATTCAACTGCTCACAGGCTGAGCTGAAAAGGAGCCCCAGAGCCCCCTGGCCAAGTGGCTAATCTCTGGTGTCAAGGCCTCTTGGGCAGGGAAGGGTGAAGCTTAGGGGCTCCTTCTTAGAAGCTTGTTTTGGCTGTTGTTCAGTCCTGTTCAGCTCTCCTCATTTGGGTTTTTTGGCAAAGATACTGGAGTAGTTTGCTATTTCCTTCTCCGGCTCATTTGACAGATGAGGAAACTGAGGCAAATAGGGTTTAAGTGACTTGCCCAAGGTCACACAGCTAGGAAGAGTCTGAGGCTGGATTTGAATTCAGAAAGATGTGTCTTCCTGACTGCAGGCCCAGTCTCTACCCACTGCACCACCCAGCTGCCCCAAGGAACACTCCTCAGAATCAGGATTACAAAGGAAGCCAATTATGCTTAATGTTATCAAATACATTTTTAAAAAACAATTAATGAACCCGAGGTCTGGAGACAGGAGATACTATTTGTAAAGTACTTAGCGCTGTGCCTGGCCCATAGGAGGCATTTAATAAATGCTTTCTGCCTGCCTGCCTTCCCTCCTTCTTTCCCTCCTTCCTTTCTTCCTTCCCTCCTTCCTTCCCTCCTTCCCTCCTGCCTTCCTGCCTTCCTTCTCTCCTTCTTTTCCTCCTTCCTTCCTTCTTCCCCTTCTTCCTTCCCTCCTTTCCTCCCTCCTTCCTTCCTTCTTCCCCTCCTTTCCCTCCTTCCTTCCTTCCCTCCTTTCCTCCCTCCCTCCCTCCTTTCCTTCCTTCCTTCTTTCCTTCCTTCCTTCCTGCCTGCCTGTCTGCCTTCCTTCCTTCCCTCCTTTCTTCTCTCCTTCCTTCCCTCCTTTCCTCCCTCCCTCCTTCCTTCCTCCCTCCTTTCCTTCCTTCCTCCCTCCCTCCCTCCTTCCTTCCTTCCTTCCTTCCTTCCTTCCTCCTTTCCTGCAGACACTCTTTCAGCTGGTGAATTGAATTAACATAAGTATGGGGTGCCTCATGATCCTTTCATGCTGTATTGTAGAAGGGAGGTGTGAACACTCACTCCCCCAACCAATTAATGTAATTACTGAATCCTTGGGCATCTCTATTCAATCAATCAATCAAAAGTGTACACTGGGTATGAGCAGGTCCTTAATCAGTTTGGGAGGAGTGAAGTACTTTGATCATTGGATGAAATTAGCTGACACCTGAACAGCAGTTGCATTAGAATTAGCTGAAAGGATCAGACTCAGCTCTGGGCCCATGGAGATCAGAGCCAGCCTGGAGCATTCCAGAAGCAGATCCCAGCGCTGGCCAGGGTAGGCTTAGAACAAGGAACAAGCCTAACCATGCCTCTGAGGGGATGTTCTGGGAGAAGGGAAGAAGAGAGTCTCTGCCTCCAGGCCTACCATAAAATGAGATACTATCTACCCAGGGCTCAGCACACAGTGGGAGTGCACCTCGATTCCTTCCTCCCTTTCTCTTTCATTTTC
>NW_027187465.1:2358718-2359920 GCF_028583685.1 Petaurus breviceps papuanus | reverse complement strand
CTCTCTCTCTCTCTCTCCCTCTCTCTCTCTCTCCACCATCCTGATCATTTTCCACACCAAAAACACCTTCCCCGGTCCCTTTTCTGCTTCCCCCTATTATAAGTAAGCCCCTTGAGGGCAGGGATAGTGATAACTCACTTTTGATTTTGTGTATCACCCCCTCTAGGCTGCACCTTCAACTTGCATGTGCACTCAGGAGTTGAGTCTCTCCAGGGCAGCTGCTGCCTGAGGTCTTAAGGTACCTCTGGGGAGCTACTTCTGAAGCTAAAATATGAGCCCCCACCCATATGCTTCCATTGACAGATTGCCCATGGACATGGGCAGGTGTGGGCATCAGAGCCGCTGGAGAAAAAGCCTGGGGCTTAATGCGCAGAGGATGCCAGGAGCTGTAAGTGTCCAATCTGGTTGATTGACATTGTCAGGGATGGGTGTGGAGGAGGACACCAGCAGCAGACTGAGTGGGGCTGGCTTCTTGTCTCAGTGTGAATGAATCCCTTGAAGTGATCAAATGCACTCAAGCTTGCACTGTTCAAAGTTATGATATAAAATATGGTCCAAATCGGGTCTCAGATCCTTACTGACTGTGTGACCCTGGGCAAGTCACTTCACCTTTATCTGCCTCAGTTTCTTCAACCGTAAAATGGGATGAATAATAATAGTGCCTACCTTCCAGAGTTGTAAGGATCAAATGGGATATTTGTAAAGTGTTTAACACACTGCCTGGCACATAGTAGGTGCCTAATAAATGTTTCTTTCTTTCCTGTATTTCTGTCCATCCCCAGAGCATGTGTCTGTTTCTCATGGATGTTGTCTCTATTACTGGTCAAGTATCGATCTCCTCCTCAGAAAGCTTCTGACTCACATTTAGTAGTCAGGGTGTAGATGTCAGGCCCCAGAGAGACAGCTCATTCCTGATCTTCCGATGAGGCTTCCACCTATTAATTCCCAAAGGTGTTCTCTTGGCACAAAGGGATCAAAGTTAGGATTCGTTTAACACCTTGTGATTATATAGAGAGCCTTCCTTCTTTCCTCCCTCCCTCCCTTCTTTTCTTTTTTTCTTTCCCTTCTCTCCCTCCCTTCCTCTCTCTTTTTCTTTCCTTCTTTCTTTCCCTTCTTCCCTCCCTCCCTTCCTTTCTCTCTCTCTCTTTCTTTCTTTTCCTTCCTTCCTTCCTTCCTTCCTTCCTTCCTTCCTTCCTTCCTTC
>NW_027187465.1:2347565-2358708 GCF_028583685.1 Petaurus breviceps papuanus | reverse complement strand
TTCCTTCCTTCCTTCCTTCCTTCCTTCCTTCCTTCCTTCCTTCCTTCCTTCCTCCCTTCCTTTCTTTTTCTTTCTCTTTCTTTTTTCTTTCTCTCTCTTCCTTCTTTCCTTTCTTTTTCTCTCCTTTTTTCTTTCTCTTTCTTCCTTCCTTTTATTTCTTTCCCTCTTTCTTATCATACTAGAGCAAGCCTCAGAAGTGCACATTTCCAGTTGCAGTAGCATCTGTGGTGCCTGACATTAGAAGCCTCACGTGGGCCCCGAAGCCCAAGCCTGCTTGGGGGGTGGGGTGCCTCTGTGCTGTTTCTTTATCCTGCCTTAGTCACTCAGAATACAGCTTCTATTGTCCAGAGATGAAGGCTGAAAGGACACAGCAGGGAAAGTAATGAACCATCTGGTCTCACAAAGGAATCTCACCTAAGAAATGCGGAGGACCAGGGAAAGGTATTGAGGGGGAGATTGCAGGAAAGGAGAAAGCCGGTAATGTGTTAGGGAGACCGGCTGCCTGACCCTTCCTTTGTCCTCTGGGATTGAACCTGATACTGCTTTATCTCCTGGCTCATTTTTCTTCCCTTCTTGCCTGGCAATATTATGGGATGGTCCTGAAGACGTGAGAAGCTTGATAAACAAGGGAAGTGAGGCTGAAAGGAGGGCATGTCCCTCCAGGGACAGGAAACAGCCCATTAACCCATTCCTGGGAGGAACGGAAAGGGACGAGCAGTGTCTGGTCGCCACAACTCTCTGGCTTTTCTTAACAATTAAAAAACAAAAGGAAAAAGAAAAGGTGGCCAGATGAGCGTTAATATCTCCTTTTAAGCAGCCGGGAGTGCCCACCACCCCCTACCAGAGAGAAGCCCAAGGCCACTGGCAGCATCATAAAACTGCAAATGCCCCACCATGGTTCCCAAGATTAGTTTCCATCACTTATGCAGGTGATGAATTTGGAATGAGACCTGGGTTCACATTCTGATTTGCCACTGTGTGATACTGGCTGTCATATAACTTTTCTCTCAGTTTCCCTATCTGTAAAATGAGGCAGCTGTACAGAAATCTAGGGTCCTTTCCAACTCTCCCGGGGATCCTATGTGGCTGGGGTAGGGGCTGGGATGAATGAGGTATGGGAGGAAGAAGAGGGAGGAAGTTGTACCCTGACTCTACCGATGTGTCTGGGGAGATGCTGCAGAGACAGTGTCTGCCAGTTCTCCCATGCAGCCTTTCTTGCATCCGTCCCCTCCTCTCTGTTCCCTCAGTCACCCAGGAGTTCATTACTTCTTTCCTGGCCCACCCCCAGCCCATCCATCAGATTCACTGCCAGTGTAATCTTCCTTATGCATGCATGCGTGGGGCTGGTCATCCCCTACCTCAGAGCCTTCAGTGACAAATGATGGGGAAAGAGCAGAATGGAATCTTACTGGGCTAGGAGGAAGAATCCCTGACAAGCCATCTGTGGCCAGGGCTTCCTCCTTCCACCTTCACACATCTCATGTTCTTCCCATTTCTGCACTCACACAGTCCCCCCGCTGGGGCAGCCCCTCAGCCCCTCACACCCTGCCCCATCTCCCCGCTCTCGACTAGCCTCTGATCCAGTGACCTTTCCAAAGGGCAGGGCTGACATGAGTCTTTGTAGGAATTTCAAGCTACCTGGTTCTGATGAATACAAAAGAAAGGCTAGAG
Source organism: Petaurus breviceps papuanus (assembly GCF_028583685.1). Lineage (NCBI taxonomy): Eukaryota > Metazoa > Chordata > Mammalia > Diprotodontia > Petauridae > Petaurus > Petaurus breviceps. Next base: position 2,357,037 of record NW_027187465.1, on the reverse strand, counting down.
ACTGGACCGGAGACTTCATCACTCGGCCGTTCCGAAGGCAGGTCAGCACCTTCTGAGAGACAGGATGAGTGACCTGGCCAGGGCTACACAATCAGTAAAGAAAAGGAAAACTCAGTCTAAAAGGGCCAGTGAATCCCCAGCTTCAGACAGAGCCTGCTGCTGGTTTCTGTTCCGAGCCCAGCATCCTCCTCCAGACCCATCATCCTGTCCTGACAAGGTCAATCAACCAGACTCAATAATTACAGCCCGTGTCAGTCCCTGGGCGGGTCATTAAGCCCAGGCTTTCCCCAGCAGCTCTGACACCCACACCTGCCAAGCTTCCTCTGCCTGTCACAAAGATGAATGAAGCAGGAAAGGAGAGCTTGGCCCTCCTGGGGGTGGGCGTGGGAGAAGGGATGCCCAAGCTTGTGGCCTTCGAGCAAACTGTCACTCTGGGTTGGGTGAGCCTCTAGGATGGGCCAGGATGGCAGCAGCTTCTGGAATTCTGGAAATGTTTCATACAGAGCCAATCTTCTCATCCCTTATTCTTCCTTGAGCAGCCAGACAGGCTGGAGACCTTGACCCTTCTCCCTCTGAAAAAACAACTAACCCACAAAGGCAGCAATAGAAACTTCTTAAAAACAAAACAAAAGGAAAAACTCTAACAAATGAGTGAGTCAACGTGGCCAGCTTCTCTGTGGGGTCATGACCGAGAGCTTCGGAGAGCTATCCTGGAGCCTGTGGACCTGGACTTGCATTGTACTTTTGTTTATTTACTCCTCAAGGGACACTGCACAGGTCACTTCTCCCTGGCCTCTGTTTCCTCATCTGAAAAATGAGGGATTTGGGGTCCCTTCCAAGTGTAAATCTGTCATCTTCCGCGGGTCCTTTGCTCATCTCTGAAATGAGAGTGTTAGGTTAAAGCACCAGGTAATGTAATGACTGTCGTAAGGTAACCCAAATCACCTGCCACCTGACTCGGAAGCCACCATTAAGCCCTTTATATTTGTCTTTGTCTTTATCCTAAGCCCTGTAACTGCTTGTAACAGCTTAAAGGTGTTACAAGGCATAGTTCCCTTCTCCTTTTTCTTTCCCTTAAGTTACTATTTCCCTAAGTCAGTAAGCCTTGAAGCAGCATTTTGTATAAGGATTATGGTGCAAGTGTGTATAGAGATCATGGGGCAAGTCTATCCCATGCAAGAGACCACCCTGTTCTGGGATGCTGACCCAGCAAGGTCCCCCACCCAGGATGCTGACCAAGCAGGGTCCCCCAAACTCTTCACCCAGCACATGACCCTGGCCTGTTCCATGACCCTAGCCTGTTCTGGGAAATTCCACTCTCCTTGTGCCCTCCACCCTGTTCTGGGTGGGACCCCATCACGTGGAGGGTTCTGGCCTTGTATCCTTGCTCCATGTTTCCCAAATTAGCCCTGAGCTATAAATCCAACCAATGGCTGTTCTTGGTGTCTGTATATCACTGTTTACGCTAGCTCCCCCCGCCCCATTGTGGTTTTTGCCTTTATAAGCTTTGCCTGTATCTTAATTAGGGACTGCCTGATTTGAGTGTATACGTCAGGCAGTCAAACAATTGATCAATAAATCCACATCTAAATTTATTTAAAACCCAGATCTTGGTCTCGCTCTTATTCTCTTCACAACATTACCTGATTGTCCCCATTCACAGATGAAGAAAAACGAGGCCCAGAGAGCTGAGATGTCTTACAAGCAGCATGCATGGTGGCTAGGGAGTGGGGAGTGTGGGAGACTAGGTGCCAGGAAGATCTGGATTCCAATACTGCCTCAGACATCTTCCAGCTGTGTGAGTCCATCTGATGGAAAGGTTGGATTTCATGACCTTTTAGGTTTCTCCTGGTTCAAGATCCTAGCTTGGAATCTCCTAGTGGCAGGATGTGCCTGTTTCTGTTTGCAAGTTCAAGGCTAGAGTGGGGGACTCCCTTACCTTCCACTCAGATCTCCTTACAGGGGTGGGTGAAGAACAGGGCAAACCTAGGATGTGACAGGGCAGAGCGGAAGGAGGGCAGAGGACCTTCCCCAAATCCCAGCTCTCTGGATAAGCTGGGGTAGAAATGAGCAATTGGCCAAGAGTTCCCCTTTCCCTGCCAAAGATTTTTCCTTCCCTTCTGCTTCTCTCCCTTCTAATCTATCTTCCACACAACTGGCAAAGTTATATTCCTGAAGACCATGTCCCTCTTCTGGATAAGAACCTTTCGTGGTGCCCAATGGCCTCCAGGATCAAGGTCTTTCAGTGTGTGTGTCTGAAGGCCTTTCACAATCTTTTTCTAGTTGTTTTTCTGGAGTAATTACACATTACTCCCACTCAGGCCCTCTATCTTTTAACCAAGCTGGTCTACCATTGGTGGGGGATGAGAACAGGGTTTGGACAATGGTGATTGGATGGGGTCAGTATGTTAATCATTGAGCAATGAATTCAGGCAGGTGATCCTTGTCCACAAGGGTTCAGTCTGGGGGAGGGACATTGGGACAACTGTGTATTTTCGAGAGATAGGAAGTTGTGGTGGGGGAGGGTGGCCAGTGAGGAGCTATAGGTGACTAAGGGACTGTTGGGTGACAGGACACTGTTAACCTAAAGTCATTACTCCACAAGATATGGGTAGTAACTTGATTTATTATGTTGTTAGCTTGTGGCGGGGCTCCATCTCTAGCCCCTCCATAATATCAATCAATCAACAATTATTTATCAAGGGCCTGCTATATTCCTGACATTGTCATAACTGCTTGGGATACTAAGCAAGGCAAAAATAATCCTTACCTTGAAGGAATTCACATTTAATGGGGGAAACAACATACCACAGAGATGGACTTGGGTGAGGGGAGAAGAGGAGGACCCCATTTGAAGGCAGCACTTGAGTTGGGTCTTAAAACCTTGCTTTGTCACAAATTCTAAAAGTCAAAGATGAAGTAGAGCATTCCAGGCATGGGCAACAAAATAATATAGAAGACATCTTAGCTCTGAGCCCCCACAGTTATAGGGCTGCTGAATGAGAGGTGTCTAAGCTAAGAAGAGAAAATAGGAGAAAATTACCTTTCTCAGCAGCCAGATAATGGGGTGCTAGACATCACCTGACCCAATCAGGTTTTCAAGGAAATGGGACCAGAGCATTAGTACTCTGCAGGCTCTGTTTTAGTACCTAAGGGACGCTGGAGTTCTCTTCTTAACCAAGCAACAGTATCCTGAGGGACACTGATGAAGGAGGAACCCAAACAAGTCCTGAAATGGGACAAAGAAGAGGAAAAGGTCAGCTCCCAACTCATCACCTGTCCAGGTGTGAGGGACCAGCTATATATTTCTGTCAACAGAATTCCTGGGAGCTCTTTTTTCCTCCTGCCTATTAATAGAATTTCCAATTTATATTTCAGGTCTTAATTCACTGTTGGGTATCCAGCAGAAAGATGCATCCTCCCCATGGTAGGGGGTGGATGGTGATTCCCCTGGTGGGAGTACTTGTTCCAATGATACAGACACCAAGCTGTCCGCACTAGCCTTTCCTGTGTGACTCTTAACCCATCTGTGTTGTCCTAATGTACTGGGGATCCTTTCTCAAGAACTTCCCAAATCACAAAAATACCAGTGGATACCAATGGTGCTCCTGGACTGTCCAATGATCATTCCTCACTCTTGCCTATCGTTCTTCCCTCCTCTGCTTTTTTTTTTTTTTAAGCAATCGGGGTTAAGTAACTTGCTCAAGGTTACACGGCCAGTTATTTCTGGGTGTGGTGCTGAGTATCTGAGCCCAGATTTGATCCCCAGGTCATCCCGACACTGGAGCCAGTGCTCTTACTCGCTGTGCTACCTGGCCGCCCCTAAGCAATTGGGGTTAAGTAACTTGCTCAAGGTTACACGGCCAGTTATTTCTGAGTGTGATGCTGAGTATCTGAGTCCGGATTTGATCCCCAGGTCATCCCAACACTGGAGCCAGTGCTCTTACTCGCTGTGCTACCTGGCCGCCCCTAAGCAATTGGGGTTAAGTAACTTGCTCAAGGTTACACGGCCAGTTATTTCTGGGTGTGGTGCTGAGTATCTGAGCCCGGATTTGATCCCCAGGTCATCCCGACACTGGAGCCAGTGCTCTTAGTCGCTGTGCGACCTGGCTGCCCCTCCCTCCTCTGCTTTTTAAAAAATCCTTTCTTTGGAGGAAGAGAACAGGATGGATTGCCTTTGGGAAACTTGAAAGTTCTTTCAATGACCCCAAACTTCCTCCTGAAACAAAGGCCTTGTATTTTAAAGCCAATATTCTCCTGGTTTTGCATAGCTATGAGTCATGGCCCGCTGCGGTCTCCAAAGATGTGAAGGTGAGAATCACCCAGAGGGTAATGGAGAGACACATGGTGGGTGGGCGTGAGCTGGCTGTGGCATACAGGATTTATGGATCGGGGTGAAGGATGTTGTCCAAGAAATGCAGGATCCAAGGGATGGGGGTTTTTAAGGGTCCAATTGTGATACAACTACAAATCATGGAAAGACGTAATGGTAGTGACTGAAACTGATACAGGGCTTTAAAGTCTACAGCCACTGTCTCATTCTAACCTCCAAAGAGCCCTGTCAGTATTACTGTCCCCCTTTTACAGATGAGGAAACTGCGTCCCAGATGCAGTATGACTTGTTCATGCTCCAGCAGTTAGAGTCGGAGATGGGGTTTGAACTCCAGCCTTCCTGATTCCTCCTCCATCCACTCTGTCCCCCAGAAGAATTGCAATTATGAGTGACCCAAACGGCATGGTCGGCATAGGGCTGCTGTCCATAAATTATGAGGAGTGACATGAAAGCTTTATCTCTAGTGCTTCCCCTTGTGATGGGCACATAATGGATACTTAATAAACATATGGCTGATTGGGAAAGGAGGCGAGATAGTCATGGCGCAGTAGGGATGCGTCATCAATCATCAGCCCACCGGCTACACTGGGGCCTGCATCTGGGCACGATGTGGCCTTCGAAGGAGGATTTGTGGGAAAATGGGGATGAGAATCACAGGGAACCAAAATGCACCAATGGATGGTGGCCTGCACTGCTGGGCCATGTGCCCACGTGGAGGCACCCAAGTATCCAATCAGATATTTTTTCAGAGTCCTAGTTCTGGAGCTGGAAGGGACCTGGGAGGCTGCAAAGGCCAACTGTCTCATTTTACAAATGAGAAAATGGAGACCCGGGGAACTGGGGAAGTTAAGCGCTTTGCCCAAGGTGACACAGGCAGAAAGTACCAGATTGGGCTTTAAACTCGGATCCTAGCTCCCAGGCACTGACCTTTCCGCTGTGCCTCAGCTGAATGAAAGGTCACCAGACAGGTTTCCAGAGTCAAGTTCTTTGAAAACTGCTTCAGCCAAACCAGCTCAATTCTCTGCCAGTTTTTTGTTTTGTTTGTTGGCAGGGAGAGAAGCTTCTGAGTGAGAAGATGAACAATGAAGCTGATTAAACCCTAATTCCTTGGGCTGGCTTTAATCAAAAGCACAGTGGAATAATGCTTCTGGGAACGCCTTTGATTGGAAAAATGGGGCCCTGAGCAGTATGGATTTTAAGATCAGCAGGGCCTGGGCTGGGCAGCAGGCAGCACAATAATTATAGGATGTGAAGGCTTTCATTATTTCAGAACCAAACCAGGCCAACCTGACCTAGAAGGAACCTTATTGGAAAGATACACACCTATCAGCCTGATTTCTCATCACTCCACAGGAGCATGAGCTGGGCCTCTGCCTGCATCTGGGCCCCTGCCTGCATCTGGCCCCTTCCCTACATCTGGGCCCCTGTCTGCATCTGGCCCCTCCCTGCATCTGGGCCCTGCCCTGCATCTGGGCCCCTGTCTGCATCTAGACCCTGCCTGCATCTGGCCCCTGCCTGCATCTGGGCCCTGCCCTGCATCTGGGCCTCTGCCTGCATCTGGGCCTTGCTCTGCATCTGGGCCTCTGCCTGCATCTGGGCCCTGCCTGCATCTGGGCCCTGCCTGCATCTGGCCCCTGCTCTGCATCTGGCCCCTGACCTGCATCTGGGCCCTGCCTGCATCTGGGCCCTGCCTGCATCTGATGCTTACCTCAGGAGTCCCTCCCTTGAGAAGCTTAGCTGTTCAGATACCTGCATAATGCCAGACTGTCTTTGCCTTTGAAAACACTATCACTCCCTGGGCCTTGTGGAGGGAGACACAGACAAGGGTGCCTTGAATTCCAAGTGGGCGCTAATGGAATCTGGCAGGGATAAACAAGGCTATTCAGAGACCACTTGATAATCAGCACTTCTTGAGGGCTCAGACTGGCAGCCCAAGACTAAACATCTCATTAGTGAACCAAACACTTCGGGCTACAAGAGAGACCCAGCCGACATCGGCGCTGACTCAATGGGCATTCACTGCGCCAAGGCCATCCGATGGGCAGAGCGCCCTCCTCCATTCACAAATATCCATCACATAATTAGGATAGGGCAGCAGGAGCAGGTATGGGGGAGGGGGCTGGATGGCCCTGGGCCAGGTCTGTGACCTCCCAGGGGCGCAGGCAGCTCTCCACTGTCTGTCTGCATGGCTGAGCTCCTTTGGAATGCTTCTGTTCTTCTCCCTTGTGCTCCCCTCCCTTCTCCCCCCACCCCACTCCCTTCTAGCTTCCTTTTGTGCCTTGTCTCCCCTCATTAGATTGTTGAGGGCAGGGGCTATCTCTGTTTTTATCCAGACCTTGAGTACACAGTAGGTGCTTAATAAACATTATTTTGACTTGACTGCCCTCCAGTGCCTTGCCCAGGCATTGATGGAGGGTCTTAAAGGCCTTCCAGATCCCAGCTGCCCACACCATTGGGCCTGTGATCTCACTGAAGTGGTGATTCTCCTCAAAGACGGAGATTGTAGCCCATCCTGGGACTTCTTGTCAGGCAGTCAACAAGCATTTATTGAGTGCTTACTGTATACCAGGTGTACTTGTTAATTCTGAATTCCTGTTTTATAGAATAATTTCATCGTTGGAGCCTGGATTATTGGCTGCCTTGGCCCGGCCTCCTTCTTGGCCCTCCTTGCCCTCTGTCAGGAGTGCTTGGAGGAGTGACGGAGGGTGGCAGGCAGCAGAGGCTGGCTCCCTACGCTTGTAGGCTCTGACCCAGGCCTGACTCATCTCCTGACGCCCTTCCTCCACCAGCCCAGGAGCCCTCGTCCCTTCCCATCCCACACCATGTATCTGCACTGGAGATCAGCATGCTTGCTTTTCTCACCTTTTGAGTTGCTGCTCTGCTGGGGCCTGTGGTCCCCTCCCACCATGGTGAAGGCTGCTCAGCTCAGTGATTGCCACCCCTGCTTATAGCTATGACACACCTGGGTGGGCAGCTGCCTCTTCAGAGCCCCCCAGCAAAGCATCCTCCACGTACAGGGGGCCAAGGCTGGGCTGCTCTTGGAGAAATGTTGCTGTGCCATCAAAGGGAATGTCAGCCTCCTGGGGGGTTCCTCCTGGACCTGGTCACAGGCTGACCTGGGGACAGGGGCCCACTGCCCTTGGGTGAGATCACCTCTCTTCCTTCCCTGTGTTCCCACCCTCCCCCTTTCCTTTCAGAGGGCAGAGCACTGGATGCAGACTCAATCTCCCTGGGCCTCAGTTTCCTTCTCTGTAAAATGAGAAGGCTGGTCCCTCCCAGATTTACATTGTCCACCCCTCCTTTCCTCACCTCTGTCCTTCCCCTCTGCCTCTGTTCACTCCATCCTTTCCTTTCTAATCCCTCTCTCCCCTGGCTCAATGGCAGGAGGAGCTGGAGGAGATGGAGCTGATGGGGACAGGAGCCGAGGGCAGGCTCCATCACAGGGAGCCCTGTAAAGTGCCAGCACCCTCCCTTCCAGAGGCCCAGGGACATGAGTGTTTGTCCCCCCTCCCGCAGGGGTCAAATGAGCAAGCACTTATTAAGCCCCGACTGTGTGCCAGGCACTGGGGATGCAGAGGGAGGCTGGAGGCAGCCCTGCCCTCCAGGGGGGAGCGGACACTCTGGGAGCGGCCTCAGGGCACTTTCAGCTTCAGAAGCAGGAACCGGCTTCTCTGGCTCCACATCTACCCCCTCTTCCCCCCAAGACCCCTGAGGAAGGGGCTCCTCCAGTACAGGGGGAGGGGCTGCAGACGGGGAGCAGCTCAGCCATCTATCAATCAATATCGATCAATCAGTCAATCAATCAGTCAGTCAGCATTGCTTAAACACCTGCTATGCACCGCTATGTGCTAGTGCTGGGCGTACAAAGGCTCCACTGGGTCTAGTTCCCCCACTACAGAACAGAGTCCCGGAGAAATAAAGAGCGTCACTAGGGACTTTAGTAAGTGGAGGCCTGGGATTCGAACCTACATCCCTGAGGGCTGGGGGGGGGGGGGGGGGGGGGGGGGGGGGAGTGGGAGGAGCCTCGCCTTGGCCCCTCCCCCACTTCCAGGGCTGGGGAAGCCGCCGAGCACGCGCCTTTAATGCTCTGTGCGTTAATAACGCGTTAATAACCGTCCATCCCTGTCTCGCCCTCTAGGGAGGGTGGGCTCCAGAGTTTATATTTACATATTCATGAGGTGGCGGCCAACCGCTGAGCAGGGGCTCCGCTAATGCATCAGGAGCAGGGCGGGGAGGGCTCCGGCGCCGCGGGCCCGCGCCCAATCAGCGGGCTACCTTTATGCATTATTCATGAGCCGCCGGGAGCGGGCGGCGTGGTTTGGGCGGGAAGAGCGGCGGGGGTCGTGGCTGAAGGGGAAGGTCGCGCTTGCGCTCGTGGGGCGGGGGCGGGGTCCTGGACTCCCCCTCCCCCCCCTTTCTGAGTTTGGGCGGTGAGGCTGTTTACGCCGTAAAGAAGTCCCCGCCTCCCGGAGGCCGCGCCGCCCCCTCCCCCAACCGCGGGGTCCTGAGAAGCCTGAGGGGGCGGGGTGCGGCTGGTCCCGGCACAGAAGAGGAAACTGAGGCACGGGGCGGGCCCGGAGGCCTAGAGCTGGTGGGGCCCGAGAAGGGCCATCCCCCCGATTTACAGAAAGGGAAACTGAGGCACGGGGCAGGCAAAAGACCTAGACCAAAGACGGGGCTTAGAAGCCGTCAGTTTTACAGAAGGGGAAACTGAGGCAGGGGCCGTCCGCGGACCGTCGGTGGAGGGCTGGAGGGGCCTCAGAGAGCCTCTAGTTTAGCCTCCGTTTAGAGGTGAGAGCGCAGGCCTCCCGGGGTCACAGCCACAGGCTTGGAGAGAACACGAGGAAAGGGGTCCGGGGAGGGGAAGTAACCCGCTGAAGTGCGCAACAGCAGGGGGCGGACACTCGAACTCAGGACCCGGGGCGGCTTTCCGGCTCAGCTCGGGGGGCCTCGAAGCCCCGGAGCAGGGGAGCAGGGAGGCTCCGGCCTCTGGCTGCCCGCGCCCGGGACCCGGGGTTCGTTCGAGGCCTCGTGCGGGCCCGGGCCTCCGGCTCGGCAGCGGGAGCGTTCTCAGGGGCGTCCCCGGCGCTTTGGGCCGTCCGAGGGTCCAGGCCGGGCTGTGGCGGGAGGGAGGGGGGA
>NW_027187465.1:2336090-2342565 GCF_028583685.1 Petaurus breviceps papuanus | reverse complement strand
CGAAGAAGCCCGTCAGAGCTGACTGTGCCTCCCGGGCGGTGGGGCCGGGCCGAGCCCCACAAGGCGCGCAGGCTGGGGAAGGAGGGAGGCTGCGCCGGATCTGGGCAGAGCGCGGCCCCACGGGGTGCCCCTTGTTCCGCGGACAGGGGGGGCGGGATGCTCAGGGAGGCGGAGCCCCGAACAACGAACCTCTCCCCCAGTGTAGACGGTGGCTCTGTGAGGCAGCAGGTGCCCTGCTCCTGCAGGCGTCTAGACCGTGGTTGTTGGGCCAGTCGGGAGACGGCCCGGGGAGAGCCCTTACCCCCTTGGAGGAAGGCCTTGAAGTCAGTGCCCCCGCCCTGGAAGCCTCCCCAGCGTTCGGACTCGCTTCGGAAGCCTTTGCTTCTCGCCCGCTTGTGTGCATAAGTGAGCCCTGCCCTTTAACTGTGAAAGTGCCGTCTTCCTCTGAATAACGCCCCAAGGTTGGGCCACCTGCCCCCAGTGGCTCGGACTGTGGGCAGCGAGGTTATTCAGCTTCCCAGGCAGCAGTACACAGGACACAAAAGGCCTGGTAAAGAGCGGCTCATTTGGGGGAGGGGAGTCAGGGGTTTGGCGCAGTTTGAGTCCTTCAAATATAGAATGAAAGTGTAGAGCAGATTCCGAAGGCCCGGCTTTGTGTCCTGACTTGGATAGGCGTTTGTAGACCCTTCTCTGAACCTCAGTTTCCCCACCTGTAAAAGAAGTGTCGTCATACTTGTCCCTGCCTAACTCAGCTGTTGTGAGGAAAGTGATCCATAAACCTTAGCGTGGCATTGAAATGAAATGTAAATGACTTAGGGTTCTATGTGTCATAGGGAATAGGGGGCTGATTGAGCCAGAAAGACTTGGGTTTGACCAAGAAGCTTCGATGAAACGTCTGCCTTGTGCTGGGTGTATACTAGGTACGGTGATAAAAAGTGAGACAGTCTGTGCCCACATGTAAGTACATGTAAGAGAGATATGCGCGATCGTGGCAGAGTGATTGAGGAGGCCAGGTTGGGAAGGAATCAGGGAAGGAGGTGTCTTCAGGGATGCAAGTCACCCAGCCTCAGTCTCCTCCTTTGTAGATCTAGCACGTACCTTGGAGGATTTTTGAAAGAATCGAATGAGATCGTGAATGTAAAGCTCCTTGAAAACCTTCAAATCCTGCACACGAGGCTTTTAAAAAATAATCTTGCCCAGCACTGTCTTTACATAAAAATCCTTTACACACCATGGTGTTCTTGACCACATTTCTGCCCACTCCCCCAAAGGGTAAAATTGTAGGCCCTTGAGCCCCATTACAGATCGGGTATCTGAGGGCAGCTCGGTGCAGAGGTTTGCCTCAGGATGTGGCTGGTGCTAACTGTCCAAGTGCCCTGTGGGGAGAGCTCGGTAAAGCCGGGCTTGCCCAGTGGAGATGGGTGGTGGGCGACATAGGAACGCCCCTGTGCGATTCCCAGCGTTTGTGTTTTATTATGCACATAGCAGTAAGTGAAAGGCATTTGAAAGTTAGAATTCTGCTGCCGGGTTCTGCCCTCCTGAAGTCCCTCCCATGCTTCTAGGTAACGAGTCAGAGAACAAGGTGGTGAGAACATCAGGGCTCTTCTCTTGGAGCTTCTGATCTGTAGTGCCATGCGTGCCTCCTGGGGCTGGCAGCTTGAGAGCTTTCAAAATTAGGCAGAGTTTGTGCTTGAATAGGAGACCTGGGCAGAGCACCTGCTCAAAAGGAACACAGCAACAGGGTTGTTGGAGCCTGAAGGGAGGCGGGAAGGCGGAATGCGATGGGATCCAATTCCCATGGACCTTAGAAGACCAGGAAGGAGCATCCATAGGAACTGAGGAGCCAGTGGGAGGTGGGCAGCTGGATGAGGTTAGCTTTGGAGGGAGTGAAAGGCAAGGGAAGTGAAATGGCTCCTGGACCCATCTCCTCTCTCCTTCCTATAGAACTCTGCTAGGGTTAAAAGAGAATGTAGGGCAGTGCTGCCTTAATAAATGTTTATTGGATGACTGGCATAGGAGTGATTTGGGGATATTGGAGGACCTGGGTTCTAGTCTTGTTCTCCCACTTACTTACTTGTATGACTTTAGATAGATCACGTAACCTTTCTGTGACTCAGTTTCCTCATCTGTGAAAGGAGGGGGCTGGATAAAATAATCTCTAAGACTCCAGAATCTATGATACAAGGGTCCTGTCCTGTTCCCCTGCAATTAGACTTCTGTAGAAGGGTCCCCCCTTCCTCATTTCTTATGGGTGTGTGTGTGTGTGTGTGTGTGTGTGTGTGTGTGTGAGGCAAGACTGAACTGGGGAGTTTCTAACTCCAAGGCTGGCTTCCCATCCACTACATATACTAGGTTGCCTTTCCTGTCTGTATTTTTCCCTTTTAGGATGTCAGTTTTCAGGAATTTTTTTTAGAGTGCAATAGAGAGTTCAGATTCTGAAACTCAATAAAACCCTAAACGAATAAGTTCCCCACATGAGTGATTAGCTCTCCTAAGGGTCGCTAATTAGCAGATGTCTTGTGGGTTTTCCAGATAATACACCTTTAATATAGAACAGGAATACATTTCAAAGACTGTAGGCATCATAACTTATTGTGTTCTACTTGGTTAATGTTGTCCTCAGGTCTTAATTCTCTAGAAATGCTTTCAACGTGTCTCATAGTCACAAATAAATGAAGAAAATTCTAATATAGGAAGCTATTTAAAAATCATTATTCCCCTTATTTATCTTCTAAGACTAATAACTACCCCAGTAGGGGGTATTTTATAAGGACTAGCAAACTAGGCCTGGGGTATGAACTTTTAATGACTTGTCCCTCACATTCTCATCACTCCTTGGGGGGCTAGTTTTGTTTCCTGGAGATGTCAAAGTTTGGGGGATGATGCATTTGGTCAGAGAAGAGTGACCCCCAGGAGCCCACAAAGCCTAGCCTGGGCTTCTAGAGGTGGAGAGAGGAGAGTCAGTTTTCTCGGTCATGTTCCTGCAAACATGGTAGAAGTGTGCCCCCTAGCCCCAACAGTGAGTTGACTACAGCTTGAGGAACATTAGAGGCCTCCCACCTTTATCAGCTACCACCACTTTGTGGAGGCCTCAGGTGTGGGCTCTGACATGGGAGGTGAGTCAGGAGCCCCCGTGGCTTTGTCTTTCAGTGGTTCCCATCTCTGGTGGGGCTGGGGAGCTCGATGGAGCCAGTGCCAGTCTGCCTTCAGACAAGGCTCGCTGAGTGAGAGGGAAACCGTCCTGAGCCCTGGCTGCCAAGCTCATCCTCCAATAAGGCCTCTTGTTTTTACAGGACAGCATTAAAAGGTTGCCGGGACGTCATGGCCACGACTCAGATCTCCTACTCCACTGAAGCCTACAAGGCCACAAAGGTTTGTCCAAGGTGGACGGTGGAAAGATGGCTTAGTGTAGAAAAACACCTGGCCTCAGATCCTAGATCAAGGGGCCCACGGTCAGCTGGCAGGGATGCCCTCTCCTGGCTCCCAGCCCCAGTGGGAGCATCTCCCCAGCCCCTCTGATGGAGGTGGCTGCCCTGACCTGCCCAACCCCAAGTGAATTCCCCTTAGAGACTGAAAATAAGGCCCCTGCCTGGTGAGGAGCCCTCCCCTCCACTTTGGGCTGCCTACCCTTTCAGTGATCGACCGTCCTCCTTTTCAAAGCCTTTCTTAAGCATTTCTTAATCTGCTGTGTGCCAGGCACCGCTAACCTGGGGATTTGTTGTTGTTCAGGCCTGCCTGACTCTCTGGGAGCCCATTTGGGGTTTTCTTGGCAAAGGTATGAAAATGGTTTGCCATTTTCTTCTCCAGTTCATTTTACAGAGAAGGAAACTGAGGCAAACAGGGTGCAGTGACTGGCTCAGCTGGTAAGTGACTGAGGCTGGATTTGAGCTCAGGGAGATGAGTCTTTCTGACTCCAGGCCCCATGCCGCCTACTAGCTCAAACAGAACAGAAGAAGCAGAAGTCCCTGCCCTTGGGACAAATCAAAGGGGGGGGGGGAGCATCAGTGGAGTTAGAACCAAGCAGTGGGACTCTTAGTATCATGCTTTAAGTTTCTCTAAACCTGATTGCCCCTAGCCTTGATACAGCTTGGTGTGGGCTGTGTCCCATTTCCCCAGATCACCTGGCTTTCTAGGGCAGCAATCTTCTCTTCTGCCTCTTTAAAACATTAAAAACATTAAAACATTCCTCTTATAAGGAATCTTAAGGTGTCTCTCAGGGCTGGGAACCCGAGCTCCAGCAGGGCCTGCTAAGACCCGGTATAGCATACCTGCTGAGGCTTGGTATGGAGCCAGGGAGAGATCTTGTCTGTAACCTGAGGACCAGCCTGCCCAGGTCTGGAGAGGCCTGCCAGCAGGTTCACTACGGGGTGAGGAATCATTCCTGTTGGCCACAAAGATCATTTCCCCAGTTGTAGAGGCCTGGTGCCTCCCCTTCTAAGAAGACCCTTTGTCTCTACTGGACCCAGATGGCTCTGGAGGAGAAAGTGAGGCTGGTGACTCTGCACAGCCTCACTTAAATCCAACTCACCTGCAAGTCATGGCATCACCTCCTGATGTCGTGGTCCTCTTCGAGAGCTTAGCTCCTCAGTACGGTATGTAGCTTGTGTGTCCCTAGTTATGGATTCTTCTCCCTTTAGAATGTAATCCCTAATTGTTCGTTCCATCTGATACAATCCGTCTTTATAACCTGACTGATGTCTAATGTGAAAGTATTTACAGATACTATACTTGACTGTATGCCGCCATGGGGGGGGGGAGAGGCAGGGAGGGGGACAGAATGTGAAACTCAAGGAATTGTGGGATTAAATCTTGTAAACTAAAAGGAAACAAACAAATTAATATAAAAAAAAAAAAGAATGTGATCCCCCTTTGAGCAGGGACAGTTTCACCCTTTGTCTTTCTAGAGGGGCAGCTGGGCTTTGACCAATGGAATTCTGCTCTGTGCCTAAAAGGGCAGAAAACTGAGATCTGAAGGCCTCCAAAGCTCCCTCCCACTTTCTCTTGCCTTACTCAGCCCAACTGAGGGCCAGCTGGAGGCCTTTTGTGGAGGAGACCCTGCCCTGTCACGTCTGGTGTGGCCACATCGAAGACAGCCAATCCCAAGATCCTCTTCTAATTCAGAGTAACAGTTTTCAGTGAGGAGAGGTAGGGTAGGGATTCAGCATTACAATTAGTTTAACTTCTCATTCTGTCTCTTATCTGCCCTCTTCTTTCAGACTGCCTCTTGGTGGACTGAAAAAATCCATTGTTCAAAGGCTTACTATCTCTACCACTGATTGATAGAGGGAGGGAGGAAGTGTTTGCTTTCTTCCTCTGGGATTAGTAATAGGCTAATCTCAATTAATAGGCATTTAGGTGGATCTGGGATAGAGTGCTGGGCCTGGAGCCAGGAAGTTGTTGTTGAGATGTGTGCGACTCTTCCTGACCCCATTTGGGGTTTTCTTGGCAGAGGTCCTGGAGTGGTTTGCCATTCCTTCTCCAGCTCATTTTACAGATGACTGAATTGAGGCAAACAGGGTTAAGTGACTTGCCCAGGGTCACACAGTAAGTGTCTGAGGTCAGACTTGAGTTTAGGTCTTCGTGACTTTGCCACCTAGCTCCCCACTAATTGGGATCTGGTCTCAGACACTTAATAGCTGTGTGACCCTGGGGAGTCACTTAACCCTGTTTGTCTCAGTTTCCTTATCTGTAAAATGAACTGGAGAAGGAAAGGGAAAAACACCCCAGTATCTTTGCCAAGAAAATCCCATGGACAGTATTGGTGTGCTACAGTCCATGGGGTCACTGAGAGTCAGACAAGACTGTGCAGCAGCAATCTCCGTGAAAGGTTTGTGATGATCATGATGTCTTGAACAACCACCATTTTACCCTAAATACCAAGACTGTTCTGAAAGAAGTAAGGTTTGGGCCTGAATTATCGAGAGGATGATGAACTCAGCCCTTTGATTTTGATTGGCTGTGGCATTCTGGCCTGATAGCTTTTTTTTTTCTTTTTTGTGAGCTCCTTTTCCTTATGAGCACTCCCTCCCCCAAAGAGGATTTGATGCTTTTATGTCCTGAGAAATCTTTCCCCTTTACAGTGTAGATAACTGGGGAATTTACTGTGTGCTGATCTTTCAAAATGCTAATCTTTGCCATTTTTCTCCCTCCAGGAAACAGCTCTGTTCCCAGCTAAAGTCACCACTGAGCGCGAGTCTCTGGTGCTGGTGAGGAAGCTCTTAGCGGCTTCCATCTCATGTATCACATACCTTCGGGGGCTATTTCCGGAGAGCTCCTATGGAACCCGGTATTTAGATGGTAAAGTTTAAGTCCATGATGAATTTCGATCTTTTTGATCTTTTCGTTCTTGGCTCTGTTTAGTCGCGGCGCCAACCACTTCCTACTCCCAGAAGTTGTTAATCCCCAGGCCTGTGCCAGCCCTTCATGACTGTAATGAGAATGTAAATTTTAAAGATCTTCCCTGCCCCTAGGCTAA
>NW_027187465.1:2327399-2336080 GCF_028583685.1 Petaurus breviceps papuanus | reverse complement strand
GTGGTAGCTGCAAACCCTGAGGACGCTTGGGGTGCTTGCTGCTACAATGACTGATTTGTTCATTTACATACCTCTTTAATTTAACTATCCCAGATTCAATAGTTTTACCACCAGGTGCCATTAGTTCCTGGCTTGATACCAAATGGCAGATTAAGCAGCCAATAAATCTCTATGAGCCAGTCTAGGAACGCTGGGGCTTATCTGCAGAGGCAACAGCAGCTGGGTTAAAGGCCATTTGAGGCTTAGTATTTTGAGTGCTCTACCAGGGCAGTCTTTTAGTCTTGAAAATGAAGTTGTACTTCCAGTGCTTTCTGACACTGATTGGGTTGGGTGGCAAGGCCCATTTTGCTTGTTTGGACTTGCTAAGAGAATATATGCACATATCTCTGCCAAACCCACATCAGTCCCATCACTGAAATTTTAGCAACTTAAAGCACTAAAGAACAGCTTTAATGATGCAGCCATGGAATAGAAGCAACCTTGGGTTCTCAAACCCTAGGCCAATAGGGAAAGCTCTGGAAGGTTCTCCTCCAATCAGATAGTGCACATATGGGGTCTTGCGAACTTTAAAGTGTTGTCTCCATGTCAGCAATGATGATGGTGATGATGGAGTTGGAGAGGCCCTACTTATGGGCCCAGTGACAGGGCTGTTGTCCAAAGACCAGTCTAGGTAAGTCTGGAGAGCTTTGTTGCTAGGTTGGGTTCAGGGAGATTACTTTTGAGTTAGTTTTTTTTGGAGGGGGAAGGGATAGGGCAATTGGGGTTAAGTTATTTACCCAAGGTCACACAACTAGTATTAAGAGTCTGAGGCGGGATTTGAACTCAGGTCCTCCTGACTCCAGGGTCAGCGCTCTATTCACTGTTCCACCTGGCTACCCCTTGAGTTAGCTTTCAAATACTGTCTACTGAGTCATAGAGGGGTTGCAATCTGTGTTGGTGGAAGGAATAGCCAGTCCATGAGGAGATTGTGGTCAGTTTCATCCTGTCAGTTGTCAGATCTCTGCATTTATACGGTCTGAGCTTTGTCTGTTTTTTCATTTCTTTATTAATTTTTTTTGGTCGTCATTTTCTTAGTTTGTTTCTGCTTTTCTTTCCCTTTCATTTTTGAAATTCCTTCTGGGCATTCTATTTTCATCTCCTCCTTCCAGGTGATGAGACTTTTACACTTGAGCTGAAAGCTGGTTTAGAACAGCAGTCATTTGGAAAACCTTCTGTTGATTTTTAATTAAGCTAGTAACTGCCATTTGAAAAAACGGGGTAGAATTCTCCAGATTTCTCCTTTTGATGTTACTTTTCCCAATCCGTCTTTACACCAAACTTCTCAATTGCACATTTAATGATTTGCTTTGGTTTCTTCCTAATTTAATTTCATTCTTAACACTCTTCCTTTCTAAATTGTATTTGATCCTGGCTCACCCTGAAATTCATATCCTGGAGACAAGGAAACTGTAAAGGTCAATTACATTGGCCATTTAAAAATGTTTCTGTGCTGTATAGTCATTGCATTACATTTTGAGAAATGCTTCCTTGTGTTGTTAAATAGCAGTCAAGTTGTTAGGAACAATAATATTGACCTTTACCTAGCACCTTTATATAGTGCAGGACACATCAGCTGATCATAATCGACACAGAGGTAGATACTATAGATCAGGCCCTTACAACCTATTATCTGGAGGTCACTTGAGGCCCACCAAAGGATTTTGGGCAGCCTTTGAAAAATGTAGAGGAAGTAAGTACAGGCCTGCACCACATACCGCCGGTGGGCCTGCTCTAGGTGTCATCATTCTGATTTTACAGATGAGGAATCCTAGTCTCAGAGAGGGCAGGTCACTTGTCTATGGTCACACAGCTAGAAAATGTCATTGATGCAGCCCAGCATGGCCTGATACAATGGCCTAGTCTCTATTCTACTCAGAGGTGTTATCTTATTTTATAATTGCTAATGTCCCCCACCAGCCAAATCTAAGGCTTCCTAGAATGATTGTACTGCTGGGAGGTATCTTCCCTTTGTAAAGATGCTAAGCAGTATGAAAGGACTTGAAGGGCCGTGCATCCAGGGCCTGAATCTTTACTACAACATAGGATCATGTGAATAAGAGCTGGTAGGGAGAGACTTTAAATATTGCTTCATCCAAACCCCTTGTTTTATAGATAGGGAAACTAAGAGTTTAATTGCTATGGTCAGGGCTGATCATCCCTTCTGTGGGACAAAGGCTCTAGAGAAGCAATTTCATCCCTTTTCTACACGTTAACCCTTTGATTATTTCACATTAGACATCATGACCCTTCCAAATCTCTTTTCCTCACTAAAAGCCCCATCCAGATTAGAAGAGGCTAACTGGGGAGACAGGGAGTTCCCCTTCTCTGAGGGCTGAGTGTGTTGTCCTGAGCATGGGCATGCCATGTTGCCCACCCCCGCGGCGGTTTTACAGATGCCGCTTGCACTAGTTAAAGTTCCACAGTGTTTTCCATACATTGTCTCAGTTTGTCCTTTTGGCTACCACTGGGGTAGATAGTGCAGATGTTGATGACTCTCTGCTGTTTGCTGAGCATTGTCTTCAATGACCAGCATGGTGGTGGTGGGGAGTTACTTAAGAAATTTGATGTAGGGTTTCTGTCCTCAAGTGCGCTTCTGTCAGAAGCATGCTTAATATACACTGAAATCACTGCCCTTCTGGGAATCCCTAATATAGAGCACTTTTCACATCTCTCCTGAGATACAGGGCTCGCCTCTTCTTCGTTTTAAAGATGGGAACAGAGAAGTAGGAAATGGTAAAGTGACTCATGTAAAGTCATACAGTGAGTCACTGATGGATTTGGGCCCCAGTTTTGACTCCTGACTCCCTAATATAGATACTAATTCTCTTTAATTGGACCCCTTTGTTTTTCCCTAAGTACAGAAAGCTGTTCGTACTTCCCCTGATGAAATCAGAGTTTAGAGAATAATTAATGGCAGTTTTCTCCACTTTTTATCTCTTCCTTTTTAAAAAAATCTGGTTCAGGAAAGGAAAATAGGAAAATGGGAATGAATTAGGTCTGTGTTTTGAAATGGTGAATCACAGAGTGTTAAGAACTAGAGGGAACCTTAAAAGGCATCTAGTCACTTCATTTTACAAATGAGGAAGCCAAGATCCATGCAGACAGGCTTTTCATATTCAATCCCTGTAGGGAATCCTTTAGAATTCACCAGAAGTACAGAAGTTCCTTTTGTAAGTCAGCTTAGATACTGCTGAGCTACAGAGAAAGGCAGGAGAGAAGGAAAAAACTAAACTATGATCCAAATTGGAATCAAGCTACATGGCAGCTTACAATAATTTCTTTCAAAAATAGATATTTAGGGTTAATATTTTCTTAATGTAACCATTTTGCCAGAGGCTTCCTCCTATCATGAACGTATACTTTGGGGACCTCTCATTTCTCTCTATCCCTGGCACTTCTCAAAACATGGCCATCAGCTCCCCTTAGAAGCACTCAGGCTCACAAAGTGTCAAATGTGGAATGAGTTTTATGGGCACAGCAAAGCACATAGTCAAGTCAACAAGCATTTATGAAGTTCCTACTATGTGCCAAGCACTGCACTCAGTTCTGGAGATACAAAGAAAGGCAGAAAATCGTCTCTGCTCTTGAGGAACTCACATGCTAATGGGGGAAACAATAAATTTAACTTAATATGTGTAAACGAGGTATATACAGGCTAATGTGGAGGTAATCACAGAGGGGAGGCCCTGGCATTAAGGGGCATTGGGAAAGGCTTTTTGGAGAAGGTAGGATTTTAGCTGGGACTTGAAGAAAGCCAGGAGATGGAGATCAGGAAGGAGAGCATAGGCATGGGGATTAGCCAGTGAAAATGGAGTTTGGAGAAGGAATGGGGGTGGGAAGAACAGCAAGGAGGTGACAGAAGACATTCATTTCTGATTCCCTCCCTTTCCTTTTTGTTTGGCTTCCACTTGTCCTTTACAGGACAAAGGACTTATAGGGCCTACCTATATGGGGTGACTGGTAAGAAAAAAACCTCAGGGATCCCTAAAGTGTCAAGCGAGCCCCCTTCCAGTGGGCCTTCACCTGCTCCTGGGAACTTAAAGAGCTCTCATTACTGCCCTGGAAGGGAATCCCAGCAGAGAGCACTTAGGCTTTTTAAACACCTGTTGCTGACTGCTGTGGCTCAACTCCCTTCCCCGAATCATTGGAGAAGGGGGGGAAGGAGAAGGGAATAAGCATTTATTAAATGCCTCCTATGTACCAGACACTGTGCTAAGTGCTTTACAGATATCTCATTTGATCCTCACAATAACCCTGGGAGCTAGGTGCTGTTATAGTTGAGGAAACTGAGGCAGACAAAAGTTAAGTGACTTGCCCAGGGTCATACAACTAATAAGTGTCTGAGGCTGGATTTGAGTATAGCTCTTCTTGACTCCGGGCCCACTCCAGGCACTACCCCCTGTGCCGCCAGCTACCACTGCTCTCTTCTAGGTGTTCTTGCAGCAATGCTCCATCATTCTGTTCAGTTTTTCTTTTCTAGCTCTTGCTGAGTTGGGGTCTTTCTTTAGGGATGTGTTCTAGCTCCATCGACATGAAATAAACAAGACTAACAAGGCT
Organism: Petaurus breviceps papuanus; assembly: GCF_028583685.1. Classification (NCBI taxonomy): domain Eukaryota; kingdom Metazoa; phylum Chordata; class Mammalia; order Diprotodontia; family Petauridae; genus Petaurus; species Petaurus breviceps. The sequence continues at coordinate 2,331,484 of NW_027187465.1, read as the reverse complement.
CTAGGCGATGTGACACGTGCTGGCTCCTTCAGGCATGGGTAGGGCCCTGGCAGACTGCCTGCTCTTTTAAGCACGTCCCACAGTTTTCACCTTTCGCACCAGCTGTGTCCTTAGGCAGCCTTGACGGCTCCTTGATCACATTTCCCCATTTTCATTCCTGTCCCTCTCTCCCTAGCTCCCATGGCAAAGTATCTTTTGCTCACTCAGCATGTCCCACTAAGTCTTGTGGGTCTGGGGGACCCTCTTTATGCCCTCTCCTGCTTGTCTTCCCATTTCCCATCTTCCTCAGCAGCTGCTGGGCCAGGCCATGACAATCAGCCTGTGCTGTGAGAAGGCCCTGGGACCCAAATGAGAGTGGCTGCTTCCTGCACAGACATGTGTGATGCCCAGTTGGAAGGGGTAACTGCTGTGGTCTTGAGGATGTGTGTTGCTGCCATTTCCTAAATGGTAAAGTTAAAGAAATGATGCAAGCTAAGTGACTGAGGTGGTATGACGTCATGGCCAAAACCCAGGCCTCAGCAGCAGCAGACCAGCTTGGAATCTGGGCTCCTGCACTTGGTAACTGTGGCTTTGGGAGACTCATATTTTCTCTTGGCCTTAGTTTATTCAGCAGGAAAATGCCATAGTTGTACTCCCTAATGTCAGAGGCCCCTTCCAGCTCACATAGAACGTTAATCTGTGAGTTCAGGAGAAGATTGCTAACTGCAGCTTGGGTGATTTCATTAAAAAGGAATGGAATTAGAGTAATAATGTGTTCTTTTTGTAGACCTGAGTTTAAAAATCCTTCGAGAAGATAAGAAATGCCCTGGATCTCTGCAGATTATCAGATGGTAAGCAGTTCAAATTCCAAATGGGCTGAACAACAGCATCTTTATCATTAGCCTAGTCATAACTGACTAGGCTTTAAATGCTTAGATTAGAAACAGAAATAGCATTGGCCAATCCATATTTAATAGCACTGTCTCACGTCTGAGGATAGGCATCTAGGGAAATGAGCCAACAATCCTGTTTTCCAATGTTTTGAGAAAAAAAAATGTTCGTATCAAGAGGAAAGCAAGTCAAGCAAAAGGAGTCAAGGGCATGATCCTTGACTCCCAGTCTAATCCCATGTGGCACTAGAGCTCTATTGACCTGCCTGCTGCAGCATTTGACAGGCTGGCCTAGTGAATGACCAGAACAGGCAGAGGGGTCATTGATTTGGGGCTGCTTCAGTCTAATAAATGCTAATGATAACTTCTCTTCTTGGTGGGTCTGTTTTTTTTTTTTTTTTGCTTTGAGATTGACCCATGTTAACACTGACCATTTTTTGGCAGGATTCAAGGTTGTTTTGATGCTTTGGAAAAGAAATATGTAAGTCTTTTAAGATTTCTGTTGTGATTAAAGGCCTATATTTTATTGCTTTTCAAACTAGAGTGATACCCAAGATTAGACCCGGGATCTGTGCCTGAATTTGCATTCATAGGCCAGTTTCCTTTCCAGTTGCTGGTATTAAATGCTTACTTAGGTTATAAGAATACTTTGTCTCACTGATGTCTTTACTTGACATCACTCAGAAATCCAATACTCTTTCTCTTTCATAAGCTCATGGCCCTCTCATGACCACAGAGTTTCCTTTGAAGTCAGTGGAAGAGGTCCACAGGATGTGAAACCAAGGAGACAAGAATCTGGAACTTAGCACTTTGAATGTACTCAGAATTGTAGAGATTTAACTTGAAGATAGGAAAGGAAAATTTGCCCTGTGGAGGCTGTTTGTGTCTTAGTTGTGCTGGCAACCAGTATTGGTGCCTCAGTACACGTCGGCTGGAAACTGCTTCTTCAAGGTTCCTATTCAACATGGAAGGACCTTTGTTCATCTGGGAAGCCAATAAGCCTATATTCCATACATACTCTGAACAAAAGGGGCACTGAGGGTGATCCCTAGAGAAATAAGGCATGGTCCTGCCCCTTCAGAAATGTATAATTGAGCAGGTTGGGGGTGGGTACCGGGGAGGTAAAACATATCCACTTATACCTACAGCAACAGAGAGAACCTCTATGCTCATTTCTGTTGAAGACTGTCCAGGTAAATACATAGCTCAGGTACTGGAAATGGTGTGAGTGGAAGCAGATTTAGGAAGCTAGGCCTCAGAAGAGGCCTGTGTTCTGGGTTCACAAATAGGTGCCTGGAGTAGAACGTAAGGCTGCTTTGAGCCAGACTGTAGAGGGCATTGAATGCCCTGGAGTCTGGGGTTGGAAAAACAATAGGGTCAGATCTGCTGGACGTTTGGGAGATTAATCTGAGAGCTCTGTGCATGGCTAGCTGGGAAGGGACTTACCAGAGTTTAGGAGGCTGTTGCAGCGAGGTAAAAGGGCCTAGGGTGGGGGCAGTGGGAATGAAGATGAGAGGATCCATGTGACAGATGTTGTTGGGGTGAAACAGATAAGGCATTTGACCGGATGTAGGGAGGGAGAGGTCAAGGAAGAGACCCAAGACTTGTGGCTACGTCACAATGGGGGGCTCAAAGAGAGAGGGGTTTTTTTTTGGGGGGGGGGAGCAGTGAATTCAATTTTGGACGTAAAGGTGGCAGCAGGAAATTAAAGACACATGAGACGTAGTCTTGCCTGAAAGCGCTTACTGTCTAGTCAGGCCAACGAGCCTCACAGGCATGAAGCTCAGAGTGTGCTTCCTTCTTTCCTGTTCTCAGTGATTCCCTCTCTGTCTCTGCTGTCCCATTTGTGTCCTCTTTCATTTGACTTCAGTACCATAAACCTCCTGAGCAAGTAAATCTTAAACCAGTTGAATTGACCTGAATCAGAGACAGTTGGAAAGTGGCCTGAATGCCAAGAACAGGGGTGGGTAACCAGTGGCCTTGAGGCCACATGTGGCCTTCTAGATCCTTAAGTGCGGCTTTTTGACCGAATCCACCTTTTTTTGGCTGCATGTGGTCTAAGACTTGTTCTTTAAAATTTGGATTCAGTCAAAAGGTTGAAAGGAAACCATTCCCACTCACAAGGAGCATCCATTCAAGGATGTGTATCCTGGAATATACCATGTGTCTTATATACACAGATGTACATACAGGGGCTCCCAAAAGCCTTGGTGCAGTTCTAAGCATTAATAGCTCTTAGTAGCTAAAGCTACTTACATATTTTATACGTGTATGTGTGTGCACACCCAAAAAACATCCAGATGAATCCGAGGTAGTAGTTTGGGAGGCGGGGGGCCCTAGCAGGATCAGGACAGGTTTCAAAAAGATGGTGATGGTGCATCTTAAAGAAAGAGAGTGCATGTGAAGAGGGAGGGCATTCCAGGTATGGGGGATGGCCAGGGCAAAGGTGTAGAGACTGGAAATGGATGGCCTTGTGTGAGAGACAGAGAAGCTACTATTTGGCCAAATCCAGAGTGCAGGAGACGGAGTGATGTCTAAAAAAGATGGAAAAAAAGGCTAGGGCAAGATGGTAAAGGGCTTTAACAACTAAGTAGAGGAGTCTCCACTTGATTTTAGAGGAAATGAGGAGCCACAGGAGCTTATAGAGGCCTAGGGGGTTGAGCAGCGCACTTCTGTTTGCACTCTGGGAAAATGCTAGACTTCAGTAGGGAGAGACTAGAGACTCTGGAAGAAGAGTCTGGAGGCTCGAGCCATAATCTGGGTGTGTGAGGCAAGAAGGGCCTGAACGAAGGTGGTCACCAGGCTGTGGAGAGGGGGTAGAAGAATGTCTGACTTGTTTTACCAAATTGACAGATTGTTTGATTGAATTACTGGGCTGCTATGGCCTGCTGCCTCTGCTGTCTTGTACAGTTCATACCTCAAAGCTTTAATAAGATGTTCTTTTAAGGAAAAGTTAATCTTGTAAGGCGCTATGTTTCCAAAGCTCACACAGAAAGCACAGGCTAATGTGAAGAGAGCATTTTATGGGAGAGCTCTGTGCAGCGGCCTTCCTTCCACCTGGCCGAGGCCCAGCAGCATGTGACAGCCCCCAGAGCTGCCCCCCCAGAGCTGCCCCCAAGGCTGCCCCGGGTTGTGGCCTTCCTTCCACCCGGCTGAGGCCCAGCAGTGTGTGCCAATCCCCAGAGCTGCCCCCTGAGCTGCCCCCAGAGCTGCCCC
>NW_027187465.1:2266103-2326999 GCF_028583685.1 Petaurus breviceps papuanus | reverse complement strand
CACGTGGTGTCGCTAACGTTCCATTGATGGGCTGCTTTGGGAGTGGTCTAGAGCCCAGCCCTGGGCTGGTTGGTTCTACACTGCTTTGGAATTCCTGTGTTCTTCCAAGTCTGCTGGTGCTGAATGGGGGAATGTCCTGCATTTTCAATCAGGGCAGATCTGGGTTCAAAAGCCACCTTAGACCCTAGCTGTGTGACCTTAGGTGAGTCACTTAATGCTTCTCTGCCTCCTGTAAAATGAAGAAGTTAAACTCATTGCCTTTACAGTTTAGCTCCAGCTATATGGCCCTATAAATGAAAAAAGTACTTATTTGGTTCACAATATGTGCCAGATGTGGTGCTAAGTAAGGGTACAGATACAAAAGCAGGACAGCCCCTGCCCTCAAGGGAGCTTCTTTTCTTTTCTTTTTGCTTTTTGGAAGGGGGAAGGTAGGGCAATTGGGGTTAAGTGACTTGCCCAAGGTCACATGGCTAGTTTTTATGTTAAGTGTCTGAGTCTGGATTTGAACTCAGGTCCTCCTGACCCCAGGGCTGGAGCTCTGTTCACTGTACTACCTAGCCGCCCCGAGGAGCTTATTTTCTAGTAGAGGAAGACAGCACATGTAGGGATGTAGGGGAGGGAGGGCATGTTTCGGCCTAGGAAGCCACCCGGATGGAGGGTGAGTGACTGGCCTGCTCTTTCCCGGAAGGGTGCCATTGACCTGATTATTGTTCTTGGGGCCGGAGGTGGTGGGAAGACGGGTGGAGGGCAGCTCAGTGGGTGTCACCAAGGGCCCCAGAGAAGGAGCTGGAGGACAGGGGGCATGGGCAGCATTCAGAGCGTGAGCTAAAGTTATTGGAGCGGCTTCATTGCATTTCATAGCTGAGCCTGTGTGATAAGCAGCAGTGTGCTCATCCCTTCTGGTCAGCTCCTTAAAGGCCCAGGCTGTGCGCCCTCGAGCGGTTCGATGAATGTGCCAATGAGCGGGTGACCGCGCAGGGCCTGGCTTTTACCTCTCTTTGTATGTCCAGCACTGGGCCCTGTGCCTGGCACACAGTAGGTGTTCAATAAATGCTTGCTGCCTGCCCGCTCAAGCCTTTGGATCCTCTCTAGAGCCAGATTTAGTGAAACTAAATGACACATCTTCATCTGTACTAACAGAGGAGTCTGGAACATGTAGAGGCAGACTAACACTTATTTTCTTTTCTCATGCAGCTTCACATGGCAGTGCTTGCAGTAAGTAAATATTTCAAAACTCACATTTTCCCCCTTGCCTTATTCTTTGGAAGACGGAGACACCTGACCCTTTTGTGTTCCAAAGTGTATTTACAAATACTTGTTAGCTTCCCTCATTTGTTGCCAGGGCCCCATCCTCATCCTTACCTTGTGAACTTAAAATTCAGTTGTGGAAGTTTTGTTGACTTTTCTTTGGAAATGGTGATTGTGTATGTGGTTGAAAACAGGGAGGAATCAGAGAGATTCCCCCAGTATAGATGAATTAGGCCCATCCGCCTCTGTCGGAGGACCAGCCGAGCTCAGTTCAGAGACTGGTGCATAACTAGACTCCATTCTTCTGGAGTGAGAAACCGTTTGCTAGGCATCTCTTGGAGATGGCAAACCAAACCAGAAAGGAAGGCCTTGAAACTTTCATTGGTGATACCAATGGCTAGTGATGGATAGCCATTATATAACTAAATTCAATCCTAGGTTAATATAGAGCAATCAAACCTTTTGGGATGTATAGTCAAAGTAGGCAGAATAGTATGTTAAAAAATCAATTAAATTTTACTTTTTATTAAAACAGATTTATACAAATCCTGAGGAGCCAGAGGTAAGAAGAAAAAAATCATCTGTAAAGTATATTTCCTTAGATGTGCTTAACTTCAGTTTGAAATATGCATGTTTCTGGTCTCTAGCACATTGCTTGGCCATAGTAAGCGCTCAGTAAATGCTTGTTGATTAAGTGATTTTACATGTGGCTTTCTCCTCATTGAATGTAAACTTCTAGAGGCCAGAGACTTAGTTTTTTGACCTCTGTATTTCTAGAGCTTACTATTAGCTCCTTGAAACTAGTAGGCACTTAATTAATGCTTGTTCAGTTGGATGGGATTGGATTTAATTTCCTTACCACATCATCAACTGAGATCTCATTGATGCTTGGACAGGAGATTTCAGAAAATGAAAACCAAATCCTAGACGCTGTTAGAAAAAAGCCCTGAGCACTGTGTTGTCCATTCCATACTGCACTGATATAAAGGGATATTTATAATGTTATAGGTGACGTTTTTAAATTTCAAAGGTTAAAATGTCTTATGGTAAAGTCATTTCATTTATTGAAAGAATAAAAATGTGGGTGACCAGGTAGCACAGCGAGTAAGAGCACTGGCCACAGTGTCAGGATGACCTGGGGATCGAATCCGGGTTCAGACACTTAGCACCCACCCAGAAACACCTGGCCGTGTAACCTTGAACAAGTTACTTAACCCCAATTGCTTTAAAAAAAAATAAAAATGTTGGGGGCAGCTAGGTGGCACAGTGAATAGAGCTCTGGCGCTGGAGTCAGGAGGACCTGAGTTCAAATATGACCTCAAACACTTGACACAATTACTAGCCTTGTGACTTTGGACAAGTCACTTAACCCCAATTGCCTTCCAAAGAGCAAAAAAAAAAAAAAAGAAAGAAAGAATAAAAGTGCTGACACTGGTGTTCTGACATAAATCCAAACTGATTGCCTTATTGCCTAAATTACCTTTTTTTCCTACAGTCTTTTCTTTAAAAAGCCAAAGTTTTATTTTTGGTCTTTTCCCCCCGGCCAGTTGTTTCCTTTTATACCTCTACCCTTACATACAACCTTCCCTTGTAACAAGGAAAAATAATAAAGGAAAGTCAACTGAAAAAAGGAATGGTTGACAGTGTATGCACCATTCTGTGCCCATAGTCCCCCACCTCTTTATTGAGAGGAGGGAAGTATGTTTTCTCATCTGTTCTGCAGGATCAAGGCCATTAATTGTAATTCATCAGAATTTGGCTTTCTTTTAATGTTTTGGTTTATATTATTGTAGTCATTGGTCTCAATATTTTGTTTTCTTTGCTCTGCATTTGCTTTTATAGGCCATCCCATAATTCTCTAGATTCTTTATATTTGCTATTTCTTTTTTTTTTTTTTTGCTTTTTGGAGGGCAATTGGGGTTAAGTGACTTACCCAAGGTCACATGGCTAGTTTTTGTGTTGTGTATGAGGCTTAATTTGAACTCAGGTCCTCCTGACTCCAGGCCGGTGCTCTATTCACTGTGCCACCTAGCCACCCAATATTTGCTATTTCTTATAGCACAATAATATTCCATTAATTCATATAGCAAAATTTGAATTAAATTTTTTTAGCTATTCTCCAGTCAATGGGCACCCAGTTTACTTCCAATTTTTGCTGCCTTCTTTCCCCCCTCCCCCCAAATGTACCATCACAAATATTTTGGTATATATGAGACCTTTCTGTCTTTTACCTCTTTGAGTTTTACATAGTAAGAAGGTTGCTGGGTCAAAGGAAATGAATCATCATTCTTTTCTTAGAGGCAGTTAGTGGCACAGGGGATTGAGCACTGATCCTGGAGTCAGGAAGACCTGAGTTCAAATCAAGACTTAAACACTTAGATAAGATAGTTGTGTGACCCTGGGCAAGTCACTGAACCTCTGCCTCAGTGAGGATCACATAAGAGCATATGTGTTAGGTCCTTGTTGCAGTGCCCAGCACATAGGAGACATTTTATAAATGCTTATTCCTCCCCTTCTTGCATAATTCATCACCCCATAAATGAAATACTAATATGCCTGATCTCCTCAGAATACCTTCTCCCCCCCCCCGGCCCCCCACACACATGGTTTCCATCTTTTCTTGTTTTTACCTGACAGTCAGCTTGGTATAAGGGATAAAGGATCTTTGGGGCTCATGAAGATCTGGATTAAAGTCCTGCCTTCGACACATACCAACTCTGTGCCCTGGGCAAGTCCATTCACATCTGAGCTCCCCAGGCAGTTCTCAGAGCCTACAGATCATTTTCCTAGGAGCTGCTTTCCAGCCATGCCTCTCTCCTCGATCTTGGGTTTGGAAAGGAGATTGCTTTGAGTCCCTGTGTGGAGTACAATAAGGGATTCCCCTTACTGAAGTCCAGCCTCCAGCTTCCTTTTACCTGCTTTCCCACCTCTGCAAGGCTGACACCCCAAATCTCAGAATATGATTTCTGAATCATATGATACTGTGAAACAAGAATAGAAGTAAGAAAACTTAGCCAGCATTCATGGGAAATAGTCAATTGATAATCTCCCAACAAATATTTATTAAGTGCCTACTCTGGTTTATGTAAGGTGATGGAGAAACAAATGCAAAAAATAAAGGAAATCCTTAGCTGTGGATGGAGGCACATACTGCTATGGGCTTGGGTTGTTAGCAGTTTCATTGCTGAAATATTGCACATGCATGCCTGCCTCAGCTGGGCCACTCTTGGCCATGTCCTCCCATAAACCCACCACAGAGTAGGGAGTCTTCTTCTTGAGCTGGGGCTCTTGGGGATCTGTGAGCTTACTATTTCTCTAATGGTATTTAAATATAATTGGTTTCTTTTCTAATCCTATAAATTTTGTTTTTTTTTGCATTTAAAAACATTATTCTGGGTGGGGTCCTTAGACAAGTAGGAAGGTTTCTGTAGATCTTTTCTAAACCAATCTGTTTATCTGTTTTCTTTGACATTTCTAGAAAGTTACAGAGTTATACCAGTTCAAATTCCGATACACAAAGGAAGGACCTAGAATGGATTTTGTCAGGTAGACCCTCATTTTAAACATTTAATGAAAACAATTGTAATCAGCCTGCAATATCATCATTCTCAGAAGAGTTGCCATCTGGCAGGGATGGACAAGATCCAGGAGAGACATTCTCTCTTTGCATGTTCCATTGTTTCATCCCATCATGGTTCTTGAAGACTTTACCCAGAGGGCACAATCAGTGACAGGTCCTACCAAGTTGGAAAGGTTGCTAACCTACTTGGATGCCCACAGGGTGATGGAGTTTTCATTCATAGCCATTCCAAAATACTGTCTGAATTAGAGTGGAGTTGCAGTGTAACAGGAGGGAGTACCCACCAAGATGCAGTCAAACTTCCTTGTGTAGCAGGGGCCCTCCACCCTGAGCTTGCAGGGGATTGATTGGCGGATCTAAGAATGATGACGCTGGCCATGCTCCATGGGGGAGAGCCAGGAATGGTTACCACTGTACCTGAGATCCCCAAGCCAAGTAAGGATGGGAAACAAAGGACAAGTCACACGCCCTCCTTTTTTTCCTCCCACCAGTGCATTCAGAAGTATTGTGAACACACTGTAGGCATTCAATATAATAATTGTTTAACCGTGTTGCTATACAACAAACACACTTACTCACCAATAATTGTTTAGATTTTATACTTGGAGAAATCTGTGATCTCATCAGACAATTCCTCTGCTCATATAGATTATTTTCCAAGCACCATAGGATCTGAGCATCTCAGAATTGGAAGGCACCGTAGAGGCCATGTAGTCCAACTAGGATGTATTGAGGAGACTCCCAGTGTGGTGCAGACCTTTGGCTCATTCTTTAAGTGTTCATTGATAGCAGAAGCAGAGATTGGATGCTGGTTGGATTTGTTTTAGAAAGCCCTTTCCAGGGTGCCTTCCAATCCTGAAATTCTCTGCTTCTCTGATTTTATGCTGATGTAACCGCCTGAAGCAGTGATATTCAAACTTTGATGGGGGAGGGAAAATTAGGGTTTATTGGTAATTTTCTAGAAACCAAGATTATGATTTGAATTTGGTGGTTACTTGCTTGCTTTTGTATTATTGGCTCTCCCCTTAGAAAATATAGTTCTCCCAGGAGAGAAATGCAGTAAAGAGCTGGCCTTTTCCTCCCTTCCTTAGTGGTGCTGCAGGTGTGCAGATGCAACCATTTCAGGTTGCCAAGGTTCACACAGTAGGCCCTGAGAGATGGAGTTCAGCAGTTTTCATTGCTCCTGAGAGGGGCATTTCAAAGTGAACTTGTTACTGCAAGGAGTCGCCTTGCCCATAGGTTATAGAAGTCCAGACATAATTAGAGAAGGAAATGCTGGAGAGGCCTCATAGGATCATGCTTTTGAAAATTGGAAGAGACCTCAAAAATTATCCAATACCCTCATTTTACAGACAAGGAAGCTGAAACCCAAAGAGTCTAGTTAGTGAATAAGGACTAGAATCTGGGGCCCAGATGCCCAGCCTGATGTTCCTTCCACTTGACTACAAAGGACCTTAGGACTGCCCCAGTGTGGGACTCTTTTCAACAGAGTAGACTACAAGCCAACCGGTCTCCCGGGGCCCTGGCCCACATCTTCCCATAAATGCCCACTACAGTACCTACTCTCAGTAGGAACTTCAGTGAAACATGTAAATAAAATATTTAAAAATCAAATTATATTTCAAATATGTAAAGGTCTGCAATTTAAATAATTGAGTCAATAAATTTTTAATGCCTACTATGTGCTAGGCATTCTGTTAAGTGTTGGGGATACAAATGCAAAAAAGAAAGACAGTTCCTGCCCTCGAAGAAAGGAAGACAGCACAAAAGAAAACTGAAAAGGTGGGAGGTGGGTATTGTAGAAAAGTCAAAGAAATCCCAAATGAGGGTTGCTGGCTAGGAAAGGAGGGGAAGTCAGACCTACTAATCCTTTTGTAAAGCAAAAAATGCCTTGTAAAGAGAGTAATTGCCTCTGTTTCTGGTTGGGTAAGTCGGCAAAACCTACCCCAAAATGTTATTTATAAGTACTCTGTCCCGTAGCAAAAATGACTATTCCTCTTGTAAGAGAACATTTCCTGTTTCTGAGAATCGCTCCCTCACTCTATCTTCTGATTATAGCAAGAATACCAGCTTTGAGGGCGGGACGACGAGCGAAGAGATCAAGAAGGCCAGCATCCTCCTCGTTCGCAAACTCTATGTCCTGATGCAGAATCTTGGGCCCCTTCCCAATGACGTCACGCTGACCATGAGGCTCTGCTACTACAATGAGGGTAGGCTCTTTCCTTCCCCGGGCAGTCCTCGTGCTCAGACGGCAGGGGTCTGGTTCAGCATCCTGGAGGTGAAGGCCCATGGCCCTGCTACACGCCGGGCCTCGCTCCACTGACTATGTCCTCATTTCCCTTTTCAGTAACACCTGATGAGTACCAGCCCCCTGGTTTCAAGAAAGGGGAAAGGGCCCAGGGCCTTCTGTTTGAGGGAGATCCCGTCAGCCTGAAGCTGGGTTTGGTTTCCACCAATTTTCACAGTATCAAAGTGAAAATCATGACCAAGAACCAGAGGCTGATGAATCTAGGCAGCGATCTGCTTCAGGAGAATAGCTTCACGGAGATCTCCCATCAAGGCCTTGACTGCGATGAAGAAGAAGAAGGAGAAGGAGGAGGAGGAGGAGAAGAAGAAGGAGAAGGCAGCGCTAGTGTAAGGAAAGGCTTAAAAAGCTTCCTTTGCCTCAGTTCCCTCCATTTGCCAAGTGTGTATAGATGCTGTGGTCCCATACTGGGTTCTGTGGGGGGTACCAAGATAAAAAGGAGAACAGACACAATTCCTGGCCTCAAGGAGTGTGCAGTCTGATTTTTAACAGGCAGTTTTCTTTAAGAGAGAAGTGTGGTTGGAATTATATCGAATAGTTCATATCTATAAAGAGTCTTTAGACATGTGTCTTTAGATCTCTTAACTAGAAGTGGAAATTTTCATTATTTCTCAGAATTTCCCGTGTCACTGGCAGATTTACAGTTCTGCCTTCGTGAACATGCAGAATGAACTCTGATTGCAGTAAGAGGATTTCAGGTCAGGCGTGAGGGAGACCGTCCAGGCTTCTCAGGTTGGGAGACACGGGAAGAGGCCTGTGATTCTCTTTTCAGGAGACTTTTAAGAATGCTCCGGCAGTCAGTCAGTAACATTGCTTTAGCTCCTACTGTGTGCTAAGAAGTGGATACGCAAAGAACATGCCAACAACCGCACATGAACAAGCGGCACATAGCATTTGTAGTTGTTCACTCATTTCAGTTGGGTCAGACCCTTGGTGACCCTATTTGGGTCTTTTTCAGAGATACTGAAATTATTTGCCATTTCCTTCTCGAGCTCATTTGACAGATGAGGAAATTGAGGCAAGCAAGGTTAAGTGACTTGCCCAGGGTCACACAGCTAGCAAGTGTCTGAAGTCAGATTTGAACTCAGGAAGATGAGTCTTCCAGACTCCAGGCCTGGGGTCTATCTACTGAGCCACCTAGTTGCCCAATATACAGGATAAATAGGAAATAATCAGCAGAGGGAAGGCACTACAATTAAGAAGCCTTGGGAAAGGTTTCTTATAGGAGGTGGGTTAGTTGGAACTTAAAGGAAGCCAGAGAAACCAGGAGGTAGAGATGAGGAGGGAAAGTGTTCCAGGCATTTGGGATAGGTGGAGAAAACATTCAGAGCTAGGAGATGAAGGATCTTCTTCAAGGAACAGCCAGGAGACCAGGATCACTGGATCAAAGGTTGCTTGGCAGGGAATAAGGTATAAGAATAGTTCTTAGGGCCAAGTTATGAAGGACTTTGAATGCCAAACAGGATTTTAAATTTGATCTTGGAGGCAATAGGGAGCCACTGGAGTCTATTGAGTAGGGGACAATTTGGTCACTTTGGTGGCTGAATGGAGGATGGACTGGAGTGGGGAGAGACTTGAGGCACGCAGATGCACCAGCAGACTATTGCCATAGTCAAGTCATGAGGGCCTGCACCAGGTAGAGGCAGTGTCAGAAGAGAGAAGGGATGTGTGTGAGAGTTGCTGCAAAGGTGAAGCCCATAGGCTTGGGCATCAGCTGAGATACGGGCTGGGGTGAGAGAGAGAGAGTGTGGAGTCCAGGATGCTTCCCAGGGCTCCACCGCAGGGACTGGGAGTATGCTCTGGTCAGGAATATGGAAGTTGGGGAGCAGAGAGGGTTTAGGTGGAAAAGTAATGGAGTCAGTTTTAGATGTGTCACCCTTAAGGGGTCCACTAGACGTCTAGTTTGAGATGTCCCAAAGGAGGTTGAAGGTGGGAGATTTAGAAGTCAGCAGGGAGGTGAGAGCTGGGCAGAGATTAGCAAATCATCAGTACCGAGATGGCGGTCACAGAGGATAGAAGAAATAGAAGGGCTGGGAAGATGGGGGAAGAACAGGAGGGAAGGAGCCAGTGGGCACAGAGGCTGAAAGTAAGTGAAAGACTTGGGCTGACAGCGGGAGCAATCTGCTGGAGGAGATGGATGGAATGGGGTCCCTGGGGCAGGTAGGGGCATTTGTCTTGGTAAGAAGAAAGGCCACCTCTTCATGTGAGACGGGTGAAGGAGAAGAGAGTGGGGGAGGTGTCGGAGTGATAGGAGATGGTGAAAAGGGGAGAAGAGGGCTCTTGGTGAATGGCCTCCATCTTTCCTTTAAACTAGGGGGTTCTCAAGGTTTTCCGCTAAGAAGCTGGAGGGAGGGGGAGCCATGAGAGGTGTGGAGAAGCATGAAAAGGTGTGGAAGAGCCGCAGCGGAGGACACTTACCTTCTGGGAACATGTACAGAGCTTTGCGTAGAGTTTAAGGAACGACCAGGGGGTTTCTGAAGCTTCTTCCCAAAGCCTTTTGTCCTGGGTTGTCTTGTTTATTAAATTCCAGTCCTGATTCAACATTATGATTGAATTAAGCCAACAGAGTGGTCCCTCCTGCCCCAACTTACTTTTTTTCCCTTTAAGATTTAAGAAAAAAAAAGTCTCACTGATGCTTCTTGTTTTTACCTCATAGTCTTATCTGAATACACAGCCAGGCTGCCACACGCACTTACACGCATACAACACGTGACTGCTCAGGGCAGTACACACGCAGAACTGATGAGTGAGATTTAAGTTTTATTCCTGTACAGAAAATGATGCCCTTGGATTCTCTCATTTTTTTTAAGCAGTTGGGGTTAAGTAACTTGCTCAAGGTTACACAGCCAGTTTTTTCTTGTGTGTGGGTATTAAGTATCTGAGGCTAGAACCAATCCCGGGTCCTCCCAACTTTGGGGCCGGCGCTCTTACTCACTGTGCCACCTCGCCGCCCCAGATTCTCTCATTTCTTACCAATGGATAAATTACTTTACTTTCATAGGCTTTCTTGAAATCTTTCTTTACTGTGCACTCTTTTCTGAAATGATTCCAGAAGTGGTTTATTACTAAATAGAATGGACAGTTTCAGCTTTCCCAAGATGGAAGCATGTTCAGTGGTTTCCTGTTTGTCTTTGTCCTTTGGGAATGCTTTGGAAAGACAGCTGGATTTTAAACATTGTTTGTCCCAAGAACTTGTATAGTCTGTTCCCACCCAGGATTGTGGGCCATGGCTCAGTGGCCTTTCTAGAGGCCCACAGTATTGTTAGTGTCTGCGTCCATCCATTCACACAACTAGGTTTTCCCAATGAGAACTTCAGAGTGAGAATTTGTGTCACTCCTATTAAAATATAGGTTAAGCATTAATCTGTTGTGAAGAAAAATTAGTATCAAATATAGATTTTAGTTATATTAAAAATATTTGATTCTCTTTCCTTAGTTGTAGTTCTAAATTTGAATGCTTTCAGTTTAATGCTTCCTGATTACAGATTTGACTATTTGATTTTCAAGGTATCTGGGGACAAATTTTTAGAGTTTTTAATTCCTTCTCCAATATCTACTATTAGGAAATTTCTACCTAGTCCTACTCTGATCCCTCATCAAGGCAGGGAGGTGATCCTGGGCTCACAAAGTCTATCTGACTGGTTCTGCTGTGCCAGAAAAGCTTCGAGTAAGGTCTAGCTAACGGTGTAGAAAGTACTTTGTGAAAATCCAGTTGGCGAAGTATGGGAAGGTGTTTCCATCGTTAGACCGATAACTTGGAGGGGCTTTTCTTGGTCACAGCAACTCATGAAAAACAGTTTTGTTGTGATTTTACCTTATTTGCCATTTTGTTGATTTGGTTTTCTCTATCTTTTTAAAGATTAGATTGGCTAAAGGTCTATCAATTTTGTTAGACTTTTCAAAGAACCAGCTTTTAGTTTTATATATAATTTCTGTAGCGTTTGGTTTTTTTTGGGGGGGAGAGGAGATTTCCCAGTTTGTGTCTTTTCCCTCTAATTTTGAATATCTCCTCATTTGAGCTTATTTTAGGTTTTTTATTTTGGTGGCTTTCTAATTTTAAAATGCATTTCACGGATCCTTTTTTCTATTTCATGCATGTATGTTTGTAGGGATATGATTTTTTTTTCCTCTTTCGGACATTCCAGAAATTTTAGCATGTTGTTCCATCAATATAATTATCTATCACATAATTATCGTTTCTTTGATTTCTTCTTTGACCCATTCATTATTTAGGATTTTATTGTTAAGTTTCCATGTGGACTTGTATCTTTTGTTTGTGTTTGCATAACTAATTATTAGTTTTACTCCATTATGGACTGTGACATATTTACTTTTTCTGCTGAGGCATTTGTAGCATATAAGTTTAATAATAATATTGGTTCATTACAAGTTTATCCTTTCAGCATAATGTAGTTTCCTTGTTTATCCATTTGGTGTTTTGAAGGTTTATTTTTTTTCCCTTGGTCTGGTAGCTTGATTGCAACTCCTGCTTTTTGGGATTCATTTAATGCATAGTGAATTTTTTTTCCAGTCTCTCATTATTGTTCTGTATATCTTTGATTTTGAAAATGTTTTCTTGTAATCAGCAAATGGTGGGGTTTTCTTTTCTTATTCAATCTGTCACTCTTTTTTGTTTTATTGTATTGTTTACTCCATTCACATTTAAAGTTATGAGAGTTTTATATTTTTCTCCATTTGTTTCTAATGTTCCCCCCGCACCCCCAAATCAGGATCTCTCCTTCCTTTGTAAGCATGATACTATGTTTCTTTAGTTATTTTAGCTTAACCAGTTTTAAAACAACTCCATTCCCATTGGCTCTGGTCCCTTCAGCACCATACTTCTTTCTGTCCTATTTGTAACCTGATTCCATAGTTTGGGGGTTTTTCTTATTAGTTCTTTTTTTTGCTTGCTTTTATTTAGTTTTTTAATTCTTGTCTTCTATTTCTCTCTCATTTAAGTAGTCAAGTACAATCCCCTTTCCTTTCCTTCCCTTAAACTTGTTTGTTAGTTTTTATAATTTCATTTTCTACACCTTTTTGCTAAAAACAATTTTCTTCCCTTGTTTTCTTCATTATTTATTGTCCCTTTCTGTCTAGAGTTTTATTCTTTGATCCATGGCCCTTATATTTATTTAGTCTTTTATCCTCTGTATTCCTCATGGGATTAAAACTTTTGAGGTTACCTACTTTGGGTTCCCTCTTCTAAAGAGTTTTCTGTTATTGCCCCATGGCCCCCTTCTATTGTGTCCCATTGTTAGAAATACCATTATGTGTAGATGGTAGAAGGCCTATTTCCTTAGGGAAGGAATCTTCCTATAATGTCCTTGATTGTACAGTTTATTACTGAACTTTAACTCCCTTTGGTCATTTTTTCTGCATTTGCCTTGCAGTCTCTTACCAGGGTCTGCCTCTCCCATTCCTGAGGGTGTCAGTTGCCCACAAGAACCCCGATTCCTTTTTTTTCCTGAGGCAGGATGTGTAGAGATGTAATATTCATTGCAGATCATACCCATTGTAAAGGCCCCATCATCTCACTTTATATAATATCTCTTTTCTCCAAAGGAGCATTGATCAGTGTTACCCTCTTCCACTACTGGAACAAGGTTTCCCCCTTTCTTTTCCCTTTTTCCAGTCCTCTCTTTATCTTCTCACCCATTCTCTGATAGATTCTTTTCCTGAGAGTTATTTTCCCTTCATTGTTAGCCTTTGACTTGATTAAAATACATCACATACTCCCCTCCATGTCCTTCCTCCCCTCCTCCCTATTATGTGCCCTTCCATTGTGCAATTTGGTCCCACAAAAAACAGCGATTCACCCATAGGCAGTGTGTCTTGAGGTTTGGATCATGATGCTTCAGGCCTGTTTCTCCATCACTTGTATTTGACTCTGGCTTTCACCCTTGTCTCCTGGTGTACATGTAGAAAGAAATCTCTGAATGGCTTCTCTGTTGTGAATTTGATGACGTTGTTGGTTAATCTATTTATTTACCTTTCTTATATTTCTGTTGTCTGGTCTGTTTGAGAAGTGAAAAAATTTCCTCAGGTCTGGCTTCCTTAGGAATATCATCTCCTTCTCCTCCTTCCTCCTTTCCTCCTCCTCCTCCTCTCCTCCTTCATCTTCATTTGTTGTGCCCAGAAAACGCGAGCAAGACCCAAGTAACAATTTAGAATGGACCCTTTATTATAGGCCATGTTGGCTGATCAGGCCACATGGCGGGCTGAGGAGGTACCACCCCACGGTCCCAGGTCGTACAGCAGCGATCTCAGGTAAAACCTCAGCTTTAAAAGGGAGCCCACGCGGCCAAACGTTAGGTATTATGTAAGCAGAAACTTGCAGAGGCCAAAAACAGTGATTGGTCAGTCCACACCTTGGAATTCCCGCCGCGGCCAAGTCTCCCTGACCTGGAAACCTGGCCACCTCTGTGCAGGTGAGCTGACTGGGAAAGGGCGGAGACCCAGTGGGGGAGGGTGGAGCTGACCTGGCAGTTTGCTCACTTTCCTGAGGTTGGGGGATGGGGGAAACCAGGTACAACACGTTGAAGTCCATCTTTTTTTATTTATGGTTACAGTCAGGTTTGGAGAGCAGGTCTGTCTGGGCTTCATCTTGGCCCCGTTGTTCTCTGGACACATTATTCTATTTGCTCCTTCCCTTGGGTTCAGGACTTTGTTCCCTGTACCTAGAACTTCAGGACCAACAAAACAGGCCCAAGTCCGGTTTTCAGTCACGTGGCCTGGGGAAGGGAACCGGTAACTCTCAGGCCTTTACCCCATTTCACTGCATCTTGTTATCTGCTGACAGTGAAGAAGTCCCTTTTCCCTAGACATGGCAGAAAAGAGTGTGAGACTGTGCCAGTCAGGTAGTTTTAACCATGCAGCCCCTTCCAGAAATGTGCAACTCATCTCTGCCTTCTTAGTCTACGTGACTGATTCATGTGCTCCCTTTGTTCACCATGTAGGTTCCACTCACAGCCCTGAAGGCCTTCTTAGAGTTCTCTGACTTCATCAACATTCTGGTGGATCATTTTGTCTGTTTACCCATTATCTGGTGCATAATACCTAACCACAGTTAGGTTATCTAATTGTTTTTATGATAAAACTTTTTGTAAATGGAAAATTTTCCCATTTGGAAGTGTTATGTAGTGTAAGGTGCTAGTCTAAGCCTGTTTTCTGCTGCTGCTTTCCAGTTTTCCCAGAAGTTTTTATTGAATAAAGAATCCCTTTCAAATATTTTGTTTTCTTGTGTTTATTGAACATTGAACTGTTTTTTTCCAGTTCCCATTTGTTTCCAATTATTCTTAATCTGGTAGATTCTATTGATTTACTTTTCTAGTTTTTAAGTAGTGCTAAATAATTTTGATAATTCCTGCTTCATAATACAATTTGAGAGCTTTAAAACAGCTCCATACCCACTGGCTCTGAACCCTTCAGCGCCATACTTCTTCCTGTCCTATTTGAAATCCCATTCCATAGTTTTGGGGTTTTTCTTATTCGTTCTTTTTTCTTGCTTGCTTTTATTTAGTTATTTAATTCTTGTCTTCTATTTTCCTCTCATTTAAGTAGTCAAGTACAATGGAATCTAATATAGTTATTGTTTTTATATTTTTGACTCACTGTTTAGAATATAATTTTTAGTCTGTTTTTCTTTTTTCTTGATTGCTATTTTTATTGTGTTCTGTTCAATAATCTTAATATTTCTGCCTTTCTACATTAATTTATACTTTAAAATTTTAAAATATTTTTTCCAATTACATGTAAACATTTTTAAAAATTTTGAGTTTCAAAATCTTTCTTTCCTTCCTTCCCAATCTCCTGAGAAGAGAAGCAATTTAATATAGGTTATATGTGTGCAGTTATGCAAAGCTTATTAGTCACATTGGGAAAGAAAATACAGGCAAAAAACCCCAAGAAAAAATGAAGAAAAAAAAGTATGCTTTGATCTGCATTCAGATTCCATCAGTTCTTTCTCTGGAGGTAGATAGCATTTTTCATCATGAGTCCTTTGGACCTTGGTCATTGGATTATTGTCATGGATCATTGTATTGATGAGAATGACGAAGTCATTCACAGTTGATCATTATACAATATTGCTGTGACCACATACAATGTTCTCCTGTTTCTGCTCATTTCACTTTGCATCAGCTCATGTAAGTCTTCCCAATTGTTTCTGAAACTATCCTGCTTGTCATTTCTTACAGCATAATAGTATTCCATCACAATCATATACTGCAACTTGTTCAGCCAGGCATTTTTAATTTCCAATTCTTTGCCACTACAAAAAGAACTGCTATAAATATTTTTGCACATATAGTTAATTTTCCTTTTTTTCCCCTTAGTGTATATTTGGGATATAGACCTAGTAATGGTATTGCTTGGTCAAAGGGTATTTATAGGCTTTTGGCATAGTTTCAAATGTTCTCCAGAATGGTTGTATCAGTTCACTATTCCACCAACACTGCAATAGTGTCCCACTTTTCCCATATACCCTTCAATATTCATCATTTTTCTTTTCTATCATATCAGTGAATCCGATAGATGTGAGGTCGTACCTGAGTTATTTTAATCTGCATTTTTTTAATCAATAGTAATTTAGAGCATTTTTATATGACTTCAGATAGCTTTGCTTTCTTCATGTGAAAATTGCTGTTTTATATTCTTTGATCATTTTCATTAATTGGGGAATGACTCATATTCTTATAAATTCAACTCAAATCTCTGTATATTTGAGAAATGAGTCTTTTATTAGAGAAATTTTCAGTAAATCCCTGCCCTCCCAGTTTCCTACTTCCCTTCTAATATTGGCTGAATTTGTTTTGTTTGTGCAAAACTTTAAAAAAAATTTAATACAACAAGAATTATCCATTTTGCATCCTATAATGCTGTCTGTTGTTTAGTCATAAATTCTTCCCTTATCTATAAATCTGGTGGGTAAGATATTCTGCGCTCCCCTAATTTGCTTGTGATATCACTTTTATGTCTAAATTATGTACCCCTTTTGACCTTCTCTTGGTTGATGGTGTGAGATGTTGCTCAGTACTTAGTTTCTTCTAATCTGCTTCCCAGTTTTCCCAGCAGTTTTTGTCAGATAGTGAGTTCTTGTCCCAAAAGCTTGGATCTTTGAGTTTATCAAACGTTAGAACACTATGATCATTTACTCTGTGTATTGTGTACCTAATCATCTTTACTGATCTGCTGATTCATTTCTTTGCCAGTACCAGATTGTTTTGATGATTACTGCTTTGTAATACAGTTTGGTATTGAGATATGGTACTGTTAGGTTACTTTCCTTCACATTTTTTTTTCAGTGATCCCTTTGATCTTCTTAACCTTTTGGTCTTCCTGATGAATTTTAAAAATTATTTTTCTAGCTCTATAAAATATTTTCGGCAGTTTGATTGGTATGGCACTAAATAAGTAACTTAATTTAGGTAGAATTGTAATTTTTATTATATTGACTTAGCCTACTTGTAAACAATTAATATTTTTCCAGTTGTTTAGATCCGACTTTATTTGTGTGGAAAGTGTTTTGTAATTGTGTTCATATAGTTCCTGGGTTTTTCTTGGCAGGTAGACTACCAAATATTTCTATTGTCTAAAGTTATTTTAAATGGAATTTTTCTTTCTATCTCTTGTTTCTGGATTTTGTTGGTAATATATAGAAGTGTTGATAATTTGTATGGGTTTATTTTAAGTCCTACGATTTTGCTAAAGTTGTTAATAATTTCACCTAGTTTTTTTATTTTTTGTTTTGAATTTATTTTTGATTCTCTAGGATTCTACAAACATGCCATCATATATATCATCTTCAAAGAGTGATAGTTTTGTTTCCTTTCTAAATTTCTTTTTCTTCTCTTATTGCTATAGCTAGTATTTCTAGTACAATATTGAATAATAGTGGTGATAATGGGCATCCTTGCTTCACTCCTGAGTTTATCAGGAAGACTTCTAGCTTATCACCTTACAGATAATGCTTGCTGATGATTTTAGATAGATGCTACTTTTTATTTTAAGGAAAGTTCCATTTATTCCTAAGCTTTCTAGTGTTTTTAATAGGAATGAGGGTTGTAGTTCATCAAAACCTTTTTTTTTCAGCTATTGGGATAATTATATCATTTTTTATTGATACGGTCGAATATGCTAATAGTTTCCCTGATATTGGACCAGCCCTACATTCTTGGTATAAATTCCACCTGTCATAATGTATACTAATCTAATATCCTTGCTAGTAATTTATTTAGTTTTTTTTTTTTTTTGCATCAAAATTCATTAGGGTAATTGGTCTATAGTTTTCTTTCTCTATTTTTGTCCTTCCTGGTTTAGGTATCAGCACCATATTTGTTTCATAAAAGGAATTTGGTAGGACTCTTTCTTTGCCTTTTTTCCACTGATTAGTTTATATAGTTTTGGAATTAATTGTTCATTAAATGTTTGGTAGAATTCATTTGTGAATTCATCTGGTCCTGGAGATTTCCCCCTTAGGGAGCTCATTGATGGTTTGTTCACTTCCTTTTTCTATGATAAGGTTCTTTAAATATTTTATTTCCTCTTCTGTTAATCTGGGCAATTTATATTTTTGTAAATATTCATCCATTTAACTTGGATTGTTAGATTTATTGGCATATAATTGGGCAAAATAGCACCTAATAATTGCTTTAATTTCATCTTCACTGGTGGTGTATTTGACCTTTTCATTTTTGATACTGGTAATTTGGTTTTCTTTTTTCTTCTTTTTTTTAGATCAAATTGACCAATGGTTAATTTAATTTTTTTTCTCATAAAACCAGTTGCTAATTTTACTTACTAGTTCAATGGTTTTGTTAATTTCAGTTTTATTAATTTCTCCTTTGATTTTCAGGATTTCCAATTTGTTGTTTAATTGGGGATTTAAAATTTTGTTCTCTTTCTAGTTTTTTAAAAATTGCATGCCCAATTCATTGATTTTATCTTTTTCTATTTTTTTTTTGATGTGAGCATTTAGATATATAAATTTTCCCTTAAGTACTGCTTTGACTGCCTCCCATAAGTTTTGGAATGTTGTCTCATTGTTGTCATTCTATTTAATGAAAATATCGATTGTTTCTATGATTTGTTCTTTGACCCATTCATTCCTTAGGATTAGATTGTTTAGTTTCCAATTAATTTTTAATCTATGTGTCCATGGTCCTTTAATGAATGTATTTTTTATTGCATTTTGATCTAAAAAGGATGCATTTAATATTTCTGGTTTTTTGGTATTTGATTATGAGGTTTTTATATACTACACGTGGTTAATTTTTTCTTGGTGCCATGTACCACTGAGAAAAAGACATATCACTTTTTATTCCCATTCAGTTTTCTCCAGAAAACTATCATATCTAAATTTTCTAAAATTCTCTTAATCTCTTTAATTTCTTTCTTGTTTATTTTTTGGTTATGTTTCTCTAGTTCTGAGAGGGGAAAGTTGAGTTCCTCTACCAGTATAGATTTAGTATTCAACAAAAGTGGCATTCCCAAGGCAAAATGACTGCCAGAAGAATTAATGTAAATAAATTAGAGATCTCTGCTTGGGAACAGTTTGTTGCTAACTTGGAGGGAAAGTTGAGCCAACACACAGTTGGCAACAGTGGAGCAGAAAAGGAGTGGGCAGCTTTCAGAGATTTGGTGTATAGCACTGCATTCGCTCATATGGGTCGAAATACTAGCAAATGTCAAGACTGGTTTGATGAAAATGATGGGGAAATTCAGAAGCTGCTAAATGAGAAATGAGAACTCCATAGGGTTCACCAGTAGGATAGCTCATTCATCTCTAAGAAGGCAGCATTTAATTCCATCAAAATAAAGTACAAGCAAAACTTAGAGAGATGCAGGATTCTTGGCTCAGTAAGAAGGCAGATGAAATTCAGTTTTACGCTGAGAGTACCAAAGTGCTTTTATGATGCCCTGAAGGCTATTTATGGACCAAAGACCTATGGTACATCTCAACTACTCATTGTTGATGGAGCCACATTGATTAGTGATAAGGATATGATCCTGGAGAGACGGGCTGAACATTTCCATAGTGTTCTCAACAGATCATCATTAATCAATGCTGAAGCCCTTGGCCATTTACCTGAGGCTGAAGTCAGTCCCTCCTTAGCTGAAGCTCCAACTGAAAAAGGGTTTTGAATGCCATTAGATTCCTTTTTTATGGCAAAGCACCTGGTGTTGATTTTATCCCAACTGAGACTTACAAGGCAGGGGGTCACTGTTCACACAAGAGCTGACTGAAATTGTCCAGGTTATATGGTAAGAGGAGGTTATCCCCCAGGAGTTCAAGGATGCCTCCACTGTCCGTCTCTTTTATTATTTCTTCCTGTAATTCACTTAACGATTCCTTTAAGAATTTGGATGCTACACCATTGCATGCATATATGTGTGCTATTGATGTTACTTTCTTGTCTATGGTACCTTTTAACAAGATGTAATTTTCCTGCTTATCTCTTTTAACTGGATCTAGTTTTGTTTATGTTTTGTCTGAGAACATGATTTCTACCCCTGCTTTTTTTTTTACTCCATCTGAAGCATAATAGATTAATCTACAATTTTTATGCTCTGGCACATGATTAATTTTTGTAAGGCATGCTGAAAAATAAGCATATTCTTTTATACTCCCATTCATAAATGATAGTAGGTCTACCAAATCTAGTTTTTCCAGTAATCTTTTCAGATCTATTGTTTCCTTCTTGCTTTTCTTGCCATTATATTTATCAAGTCTGAAAGAAGAATATTAAAACTAACTATAATTATTATTTTAATATCAAGGTATTTTGCATTTTGATTAATTTTTCCATTATGTTCTTAAGCATTATGCACATTGGTACATGCATATTTAATAATGACACTATTATCTATGGTGTCTGTACCTTTAA
Organism: Petaurus breviceps papuanus; assembly: GCF_028583685.1. Lineage (NCBI taxonomy): Eukaryota > Metazoa > Chordata > Mammalia > Diprotodontia > Petauridae > Petaurus > Petaurus breviceps. Next base: position 2,306,982 of record NW_027187465.1, on the reverse strand, counting down.
GTATAATGTAGTTTCCCCATTTGTCTCTCTTCATAGTGTCTGTTGTTATTGTTGCCTTATCTGAAATCATATTCCTAACTCTTACCTTTTTGAAACTGCCTAAAACAGAATAAATTTTATTCTATTATCTCATGTTAACTATAGATGTCTTTATGTTTTAAATGTAGGTTTAAAAAAATTCAGTGAATTGTTAGGTTCTCTTTTTAATGCCATTTTCTTCTGTTTAAATGGCAGGTTTACTCTGTTCACATTCAGGGTTATAATTGTTAAGTTGTGTTTCCTTCCATCAAAATATAAAATTTCCTTTTCAATAGCATTAAGCCCCTACTTGCCCTCATCTGTCTGATTCTAATTTTCTTTCCTCCAGCCCTGCCCTGCTCCCTCCCAAACCCTAGATTCTTTGATCCTGCATCTATTGGTATTGTCTCTTTGGTTACTCTTCTCTTTTCCAGACCAGATAAGGCTTTCCCATGTCATGCTCCAATGATCTCATCTCTTTATTTGAATGCCATTCATCTGTAGTATTCCTTTCCAAGAAATATGAATTCACTTCATCTACTTCTCTACTCTTTTCCATTGTAGGACCATTTCCTATTGCATTTTGCACATAAGTAGTTTCTCTTTGTTCTTTGGATGACTTTCCGTGTGATTCTCATTCAAAGTGAAACTTGTGACAGACAATTGCTTTATCCCTTCCTTTTCTCAGTCTAGACAAGAGTGTGTCTAGATCTCTATTCTCTTCCTCATCCTACTTTCCTCATATCTTTGTTTGAAAGAACTTCAACTGTCGAGTCCACTTCCCAGAAAAGTTAATTTATGAAGGAAATGTAATGGGATAGATTGGCCAGTGAAGGGCCTGTTCTTTGTGCCTGTGTTTCAGTCTAGGCCACTGTGTGGAAACTTGGCAGAAGCCATTTTCCAACTATATTGTGAGGCAAGTTGGGACTGTTAGATGACAAAAAGCCTTCTAACTGGCTACGGAACCAGAACTGATGGTCAGAAATGGTAGGGCCAGAACTAAGTGTGCATACAAAAGGGGTGATCACCTGTCAGTTTCTTTTCTTTGCTGCTATGAAGAGGCAGGACCCTTTTGAAGTACTGAGTTAGGGCAATTATCATCAGTTCTTTTGGCTATACAGTCATCACACTTTGTCATCACACAGTAACAATCACTGAGTTGTCATGACCAGAATACAACTTTTCCTATGTTTTTGCATGAGCACTTGGACTGATATAATGTAGGAAGATTATTTATGCCCTCCATTGGCTAATCCATCCTTTTACCCTAGTCCACCATATTGACTATTTGCTGTCCCCTGCAAATCATTGGAGTGCATTTTCAACTCATTGTCCATTTTTCTAGTCCATAAAAGCTCTTTGAGATGCTGGGGTGATTTAAGTATAATTCTTTCAAATGCCTCAAATTAAAGAGTCTTAGAAAGGGTTTATGTAGCATAGTTCATAAAACAACAGGAAATGAACATTTCTTCAATACTTCCAAATACATGGTGATAAAATTTATCATCATATCACATAACAAAATTCCTGTGGGCTAACACCTATCTTGGTGCTTGCAGAGGCCTTCCCCAACCCAAAACAATAAATAATAAAATCAAAAGAGAGGAAAATAAAGCTTTCCATTTCAGAATGAATTCTCAGAATGCCTCTGGAAGGATCAAAGTCCTGGGGCTGCCTGAAACTCACACCCCTTATCTTCAGGGGGAAACCAAACTGTCTACATGAAAACTCTTCCATGATTCTCTTTAGCACATAGGCAGATCCAACCTAAGGTCTGAACAAAGCATTCCGGTGTCCCATGTCTCCTTTCACACATAAAGTGATCCCATTGGAGGACCAAACAAAAATTTTATCTAGGTCCCTTCACAATAGGGACCCTCAGATTTCCTGAAAGGATCCCTACCAATACACAGGGCAATTGAAATAGAACTTCTAATTTACTTCTCATGAGGACAAGCAGATTAACTTTATTTTTTTCAGATTATTAATTAATTAATTTTTATTTTTCAATATTCACTTCCATAAATTTTAAATTGTCTTCTCCTCCCTCCCCAAGACAGCATGCTATCTGATGTAGCTCTACACATACATTTCTATTAAACACATTTTCACATTTTTATGTTGCATAGAAAAATTATAACAAATGGGAGAAACCTTGAGAAAGAAAACAAAACAAAACAAAAAGAAAATATTCTGCTTCGTTCTACATTCCGAGCCCATAGTTCTTTCTCTGGATGTGATGGCATTTTCCATTATGTGTCCTTTGGAATTGTTTTAGGTTCTTGCATTGCTGAGAAGGGCCAAGTCTATCAAAATCAGTCATCGCACACTGTGGTTGTTACTGTATACAATATTCTCCTGATTCTGCTCCCTTCACTCAGCATCATTTCATATGTCTTTCCAGGTTTTTCAGTATTCCATTACATTCATATACCACAATTTTCAATTTCCAGTTCTTGGCCATCACAAAAAGAACTGCTATCCATATTTTTGTACATGTGGCTCATTTTCCCATTTTTATGGTCTCTTTGGGATACAGCCCCAGAAGTAGTATTGCTGGGTCAAAGGGTATGCACATTTTTATAGCCCTTTGGACATAGTTCCAAATAGCTCTCCAGAATGGTTGGATCAGCTCACAGCTCCACCAGCAATGAATTAGTGTCCCAATTTTCCCACATACCCTCCAACATTTATAATTTTGTTTTCCTGTCATATTAGTTAATCTGATAGGTGGGATGTGGTACCTCAGAGTTGTTTTGATTTGCATCTCTGTAATCAATAGTGATTTAAAGCATTTTTTCATATGACTACAGATAGTTTTAATTTCTTCTTCTGAAAACTGTCCAGCAGATTAGCTATAAAAGGAAAGCATTCAGAAAAGCCTGAACAAGATGTGGGGGTTCCCAAAGATGAATTATTTGGATTTAGTTGCCCAAGGTTTCTAGGTCAACAAGCATACCTTATCCTATGACCTTCAAGTCCATAGAAATCTTAGACAAATTACCTAGACTCGCACCACTGCAAGGTAAACAGCTTAGATCTGCTTAAAAGTAAAAGAGAAAGAAAGAACATTTGTGTGTATCATAGTGTACTTTAGATCACTTGCTGGATGCCAGTATTTTAGAGATACAAAATCCATACTGCTTATGTTAGCGGTAGTGTGTGACTAAATTTGGTGATCTTGAAAAATGGGTACAGTAATGCAACACATAGGAGTACTTAAGTGTTCAGACAAGCAGAGTCCTCACACACACACACCTTGCAAAGAAACGCACTGGAAAACAGACCAATTGTAACCTAAAACAAAAATTTTTAAATGTTGATTTTTTCTAGTGCATCCCTGCAAACTAGGGTGTTCAGGAAAGAGAAGATCCAGTATGTCCTTGAAAATGCCAAGTACCTCAAAATTATCCCAGGCAAGATCACCATGGCGTATCCGAATCCCACGGTACAACTCCCCCAACTCCCTTTGGCATTGGTAGGCTTGGGCCCCAGAGGACAGCTGACTATTGCTTTCTCAAGTAGCTTAGGGAGGGTAGAGCTTCTAGCTTTTCTAGCTACTCTCATGAGCCCCCACCAGACTGCTTCTCATTAACAACCAGCCAGCCAGCCAGGTAGCTTTTACAGAAGATATTTACTAAGGTGGTATAGTAAGGATAGTTTGTACAAAAAATTTTCCCCAAATGTCTGGGGCGTACTCTCCCACAAATATCGGGTTCATGGAGAGAGTGAGCACAAAATTAAAGTACAATGACAGTGAGATGCTCATGTAAGGAACACGTTATAAAGGGGTCACTCAAAACTCCTGGTTACTGGAAGTCCCTTCCTGAGTCCATAGCCAGCATTCTTTTCTAATGCAAGGAGTCATGTACTTTAAAGCTGCCTTTTCCCTTGGGTGGCTATTTTTCTGCAACGTTGACTGCTATTCTGTTTGTCCTTCAGTGTTTTGCTCTCTGCTCCTGATGGGATGCATTGTCTTTACTGTTTCAGTGTTTCCAATAATGTGGTCAATGCGTGGTATGTGTGTGTGTGTGTGTGTGTGTGTGTGTGTGAGAGAGAGAGAGAGAGAGAGAGAGAGAGAGAGAGAGAGAAACTTTTTTTAGGCTTACTCCCTTACTCACCTTGTTCTGATTCAGGGATAAGAATGTGTTTTCCCAAGGCATCCCTGAGTCAAGTCCTTCACTGTGTGGTTGGTACACTGAAATGACAAAGAGACCAATTTTGCTTTGAACACCAGAAAAAACTCCCTGACCATCAGAGTCATGCCATAGTAGAACAGGCTACTCCAGACTGGAGGTGGCAATTTCTTCCTCCCTGGAGGTCCTCAAACAGAGGATGGACAGCTACTTGACGATAATGCTGTGAAAGGGATTCTTATGCAGGTACAGTTTGAACTAGATGGTCTCAGGTGCCTTCCAAATTAAAAATTCTGTAATTGTGTGATCCTCTCAGCCTCCAGGTTCACAACTCTGGAGCCATTTTCCTTTTCCTCATATCCCATCAATCCATTCCTCATATCTGATGGCAATTACTATTTATTGGGGGAAAATTTTTGTGTTCTATTATGTTTTGTAAAATGTTTTATATACCTTATTTAATTTAGTCCTCAAAACAAGGTGATGAGGCAAGAAATGTGATATCAATTATACATGTAAAGTAGTGCAAAACATATTTATATATTAACCATGTTCCATAAGAAGAGCAAGGAGAATAAAGTGAACAAGTTATGCTTCAGTTTGCATTCAGACTCCATGTTCTTCCTCTTGATGTGGATAGCATTTTTCCCCATCTTTCTAGGCTTTTCTGAAACTATCCCCCTCATCATTTCTTATAGCACAGTAGTCCATCACAACCATATACCACAGTTTGTTCAGCTGTTCCCTAATTGATGGGCATCTCCCCAATTTCCACAAAAAAGAGCTGCTAGAAATATTTTGTACATACAGGTCCTTTTCCTTTTCCTTTGATCTTTCTTGGCTATATACCTAATAACAGTGTTACCGGGTCAAAGGGTATGCATAGTTTGAAAGCCTTTGGGCATAGTTCCAAATTGCTCTCCAGAATGGTTGGATCCATTTACAACTCCACCAAGAAGCATTGGCATCCCAATTTTCCCACATACCCTCCAATATTTGTCATTTTGTTTTCCTGTCATATTAGTTAATCTGATAGGTGTAAAGTGGTACCTCAGAGTCGGTTTAATTTATGGTTCTCTAATCAGTAGTGATTTAGAGCATTTTTTCATTTGGATGTAGATAGCTTTTGATTTCTTCTTCTGAAAAGTGCCTGTTCATATTTTTGACCATTTATCAACTGGAGAATGACTCATATTCTTATAAATTTGACTCAGCTCTCTATATCTTTGATAAAAAAAGCCTTTATCAGAAAAACTTGCTGTAAAATTTTTTCCTCCATTTTCCTACTTTCCTTTTAATCTTGCTTGCACTGGTTTTGTTTGTGCAAACCTTTTAAAACTTGATATAATCCAAGTTATCTATTTTATATCCCATGATTCTCTCTTTCTTATTTGGACATAAATTCCTCCCTTATCCTTTGATCTGACAGGTAAAATTTTCCATGCTCCCCTAATTTGCTTATTATATCATTCTACGCTGTCATTTAAGGCCCCTCCTTTTCTGGCATTATACCTTTTTGTGATTCTATGATATTATAACTCCTCTTCATAGCCTCTTCATAGCATGCTATTTCCTACAGATCTCCACCCATTTACTTCTTACCCCTGCTTAAGTTGTTTCAAAGCACAGTTCAAGTCCTACCTCCTACACAAAACTTTTACTTTTATTTGTATATGTTGTATTCCCCTCCCTTTCCCCCAGTAGGATGTAAATTCTTTGAGAGGAAAGGATTGTTGCCAACTTTTATATTTGGATGGGATTGGTGATTTTATTGGTATCCTATAGAGAATGAACAGTGTGGAAATGACCTCTGCCTGCTCAGCAATCTGGCCTTAGAGGGAGGTGTGGAAGGCAAAGTTAAATAAGACTGCCTAGGGTCTCACAGCTGCTTGTGTCAGAGATGAGACTGACCCTGAGGCCAAATCTCTGCCTTCTATGTGTGTTGCCTCCTGCCTCTGGAGATTGCTCTAGACTGGGGCTTCTTAAACTTTTCCCACTCTGCCACAAATGGGGTCACAACCCACAGTTTAAGAAGTGCTGCTCTAGACCCTGGGATTCTGTAAGAGCTAAGAGAAATATTTGAAGGTTACAAGGCATTAGGATTCAGTTTAATGTAAGGAAAAACCTCCTAATAATTGAAGAGATTCAAAAGTGAATTGGGCTGCCTTGGGTAGCAGGGGCTACTCCTCAAATACCTCAAGGTAACCCTAGTCCTAACCTTAAATCCCTTAAGGTGTTTGAGGATCAGGCCACTGGATAGGCAGTGATGCTGTAGATGGGAGTCTTGTGATTCCAGGAAACCCATCCCCTTTCTCAAAGAACTATTTCCTCTTCCTTGATTCCCCTCCCCTCCCCCAGGCCTCAGGGATGTCAGCTTTCCCAGCACTCCAGCAGGACTCGGTGCCCGTGTCATGCATTGGGCACTTTGCATGTGGTATCCTGTATTGCTGTTGAGCTTTCATTTCTGTGGCTTGTCTTGACATCTGGATTTTCCCCTTGTGCCCAGCATATACTGGGGCCAATACATGTCTTTAATGGCTCATATTTAAATAGCACTTTCTAATTTGCAAATTATTTTCCTCATAACAACTCTGTGGCAGAAAGCCCGTACTGCTTTCCTTATATTAAAGATGAAGAAATGGAGCATCTGAAGTTAAAAGACTTGTACAGGGCCATGCAGCTTGGCCTTAGTGATGAGAGTGTCTGAGCCCCAGCCCAGTGCTGCCTCCACTAAATGCCCCCCCCCCCCGCCAGCTGGTCTTGGCTTGCACTCTAGAGTGGTCTTAAGGATTCTGAGGTCCTTGAGAAGGGTGGCTGTGCTTTATGTCCTCATTCATCAAGCTCCCACTTTATGCCAGGCACTGTGCTAGCTGCTGCGGCTGCAGAGACAAAGGTGAGATAGCCCTGCTCCCAAGGAGACGGAGGGTGATACCAAATGTCCACATGTAAGACAGTGCAGGGCCACCTGGCGAGTGAGGAGCAAGTCCCGATAACTGGGAGGCAAATGACTGTTCTTGTTGGTCAGTCGTCTCCAACCCGTCCGGAGTTTTCTTGGCAGAGATCCTGGAGAGGTTTGCCATTTCCTTCTACAACTCATTTTACAGATGAGGAAACTGAGGCAGACGGGGTATAATGACTTGCCCAGGGTCACACAGGCAGTAAGTGAATGAGGCCAGATTTGAATTCACAGAGATGAGTCTTCCTGACTCCAGGTCCCATGCTCCAACCACAGCACCACCTAGCTGCTCCTGGGCATAATGTTACTTGTGTCAATTTGATGGAACAGTAAGGAGTAGCTTCAGTTGGCTCATGATGAAAAATTCCTTGTTTAGCCAAGTGCTACCAGAGGCATAATGGTCGAGTTTGGGCTCCTGAGCTATTCGTTATCATGCTCGGCATGCTGACACATTTGGCTGATGCCACAGCTGACTGCTTCCTGTATCAGAAGTCATGAATGACCTTAACGAAATTGGAAAAATTGAGAAAAAGGTAGAGATGAAGAGGAACAGAGAGAGAAAGACCATCAGAGAGAGGGAGGGAGGGAGAAGGGGAGGGCAGGCCAAAGCCAAGATATTAAATGACATGGAAAGGAACATGGACACACATGTGGGTCCCCCAAGGGCGCCTAGATCTTGGCATCTATCAGCCACCCTCTTTTTCTTTATCTCTGTCTATATGTTTCTCTGTCTTTCCAACTTAATTTGAGGGTTGTTCCCCTTCTCCGACTCATTTTCTCTCCTTGAGGATTACATTTTCCGTTCAATACTCTGCTCAGTGGTCTTGAAGTTAGGAAGACTGAGTTCAGAGCTTAACTTGGATGGACACATAATGGCTAACAACTCAAAAAGTCTCTCAGTGTCCCAGGCAGGCAGCTCTCAAAGACTTGGAGGAGTTTGGAGTAGCTGTCAGACCCAGACTGGCAGAGGGAGCTTTGCCACTGGGCATTCCTTACACTAATGAAATCGCTGGTAGGGGATGAAATTTAAAAAAATATACACACACACACAAATATATGAATAGAGAGAGGGGGGGTAGGGAGAGAGAAATAGGCTCGGAACTGAAGTGACTTGCCTAGGGTCTCATGTTTGGCATGGGGCAGAATTAAGATTTGAATTCAGGTCTTGACTCACTCTAAGTTCAGGTTTATGAAATGTTTCCCAAACTTCTCACTTATTCCTGGTTTCTTCCCGAGTGGTCTGTAATAGAATCTGCTGAAAAAGTCCCTTGAATTCTCCCTCTGTTGAGTTTTGCTGTAATTTGCCCCACTGTGTTTCCCACTTGGTTGTAGCATTTCCTCACTTAAATTTATCTTCTCACTAATCAGTTCCTCAGCTTGCTCCTCCTCTTCCCCCTTACCCCCATTCTATCCTGACCTTTTGAATAAGATAGACCCTCCAGAGCCACATTCATGTCTTGGGTCTCAGGCCATCATGACTCAGTAAATCCCCAGATGTCTAATTTGTTTCCTTGAATTAGAATCCCTATTTACCTTGCTTGGTAGCTGTATTTTGTAAATTTGTGGGCAGACATCTGAGGCTTTGTCATAGAGTTAAGGCCAGAAGGGACCTTAAAGGTCATCTAGTCCAATCAGTCCCCACTGCTTTACAGGCTAACAAAAAGGCCTTGAGATTGGACAGGTGGTGATGGAGCCAGGATTTGGACCAGCTCTTTTGCCCCCAAACTCAGCATTCTTTCCACTGCATGTTTTTTTATAGTCAGTTCCTTCTGTGGATTTGTAGCCTGAGATTTTCCGGGGTTGAATCTTGGTTCTGCCCCAACCTGTTAAGACTTGGCTTTTTATGTTAAGAATACTTTCTCTGAGTCTGTGTTCAACATTAGATTGTCCACCCGTGGGTGGCAGCAGTCGCTTGTTTCTTTTTCTCCTGTGATCTTTGATTCTGCTTGGGGATAACTAATTCACAAGGGGGGAAATGGGAGAAGGTGATCTGGAGATGTAAAAAGTAAAATTACCAGAATTAGAAAACACATCCTTGGGCGGCCAGGTAGCACAGCGAGTAAGAGCACCGGCTCCAGTGTCAGAACGACCTGGAGATCGAATCCCGGGCTCAGACACTTAGCACCCACCCAGAAACACCTGGCCGTGTAACCTTGAGCAAGTTACTTAACCCCAATTGCTTAGGGGCAGCCAGGTGGCTCAGCGAGTAATAGCACCGGCTCCAGTGTTGGGACGACCTGGAGATCGAATCCCGGGCTCAGACACTCAGCACCACACCCAGAAATAACTGGCCGTGTAACCTTGAGCAAGTTACTTAACCCTGATTGCTAAAAAAAAAAAAAAAAAAAGAAAACATCCTTACATGAAGACAAAAATATGAAGAAATAGAGAAATTTCATAAAAATGCCTAACACTGCCCTCTACTTAAAGACTGTTTTGTGGTTCCCTACCGTCCCTATCTCTGTTGGATACAGTCTAAAAGGCCCTTCCCTGCATGCCGTGTGACTGCCTTTAATTTTTCCACAGTGTGCTGTCCTATTCCTTATAAGCCTCATTAATTTCATCACCTCATCAAGGTTCTGCAGTGCTTATAGGCTACATTTCCATCCTGTAACAGGGAAGGGCTTTGTAGAACATTTGGCTTATACAATACAATATTCTGGGAAGGTGATAAGACTTTGGCTTTTTCTATTCTATTAAACTGGAGAAGTGACAAGCCAACTGAGGGCATTCTGGCTAAAGGCAGACCTGCTTTTCTCTGGCTAGGAGCCCTCTAACCCCAGAATAGGGAGGTAACACAATATGGGCAAAGTGACTGGATAGGGAATCCAGAGACCTGTACTTCCTCTGTGACCTGCGTCATGTCATTTAATTTCTATGGTTCTTACTTCCATCAGCTGCAGCAGAGTTTGTTGACTCTGAACCCTATGAATGTATGAAATTTTGGTGATAAGTCTGAGTGGGGAAACAAAATGATCCCTTACAATCAGGGACATCCACCCAAGCCTGCCTGAAAACCACTGCTAAGTGCTGACATGTGTAGACAGTCTACCCAGAAGCTTCCAGTGGGGTGTGGTGGCTTATGCCACTACTGAGTTTTGTCTGTGGAGACATGATTTTGGTCCGTTGTGGTTATCTGTGAAACTAAAATGTTCACTCTATAGTGTGAACATTTTCAGATGGTAGTCATAGACTATGAAATTTTATTTTCCTAGATACACCTATGTTTTTTGTGTCCTTTTCCCAAACAACCAAGAAACACTTGTCCTAAATCTTTTTCCCAGGCATTAAGCCCCAGGAATCTTGAGTCAAGATGTTATATTTTTATCATCCCTAAAATACTTACATACTTTACATAATTCATTTTCAGTCATGTCTGACTTTTCATGACTCCATTTGAGGTTTACTTGGCAAAGATTCTGGAGTGGTTTGCCATTTCCTTCTCCAGCTCATTTTGTAGATGAGGAAAATGAGGTAAAGAGGCTTAAGCGACTTGCCCAGGGTCACACAGCCAGTAAGTGTCTGAGGCCAGGTTTGATAAGTCTTCCTGACTCCAGACCTGGCACTCTGTCCACTGCCCCCCCCAGATGCCCAACATAATTCATGTTTGTTTTAATAAATTAGATTGTGAAGCACCTTAATGCTGAAGTGATAACATTATAAAAGTACAAATATATACATATATACATACACATATATGTATTTTGTTTCCTTCTGATTGCTTTCCGTCCCACTCAGTGTATGAGAACAAGAGGGGTCATCTCCAGGTGTCCTGATCCATACTTGGCCACTGGACCCAGATGGCTTTGGAGGAGAGAATGAAGCTGTGACCTTGCACAGCCCTCCCTCACTTAAATCCAGTTCACTTGGGAGTCATGGCATCACCTTCATGAAGCCATGGTCCTCTTTGGGAACAAAGGACCGACATCAGTGAGAGCAAGAACTTTTCATTCCCAGCTCATTTTGTTCTGCTGAGCTAATGCCTTGTCTTTTGTGGTCCGGCCTTCCCTAGCACCAAATGTCATGAAGCGTGTATGCCTTGTTTGATACACTGTAGCGCTGGCAGAAGCCTCTCAGGGTTCTTGGAAGCGGAGCTGGTTATTGAAAACGTTGGAGGAGGGACACAATCTACAGAGAATTGTCACCCTTTAAAACCACACGCCTCCCCTCCTCATGGAACTGTCATCCTTTTGACTGAGTTTTTCTTTTTATTTTCCAAATGGGAAAAAATTCCATTTATTTTTATACTCTGCATCATAGCATGCAATTATCCTCTGAAAACCGGAGTGGGGGCCAGGGGGGAAGAAAGTTGGATGACTAGCCCATCAGCCTAATAAGTCATTTCTTTGGGAATGAATCACACTATGCTATATCAGAGAGTTATTTCCTCGCCGTTGCTGGTGGGAAGAGGTAGAGCAATGGTCTGTATGTATTCCACTTACAATAGGAAGAAAGAAGTATTGACAAAGTTAGCTTCCGAAGAAAGCTGGACACAATGAGTAATCTGTAGGGACATGGGCTGGACAGCCTTCTGTCCAAATCTTAGGTGAGCAGCTGGTTTTGAAGCTGGAGCAGGGATGTGGAATTCCATCCGCGGAAAAAATGACGCTTGTAATGAGTGAATTGATAGGGTCGTGCTGCCACTGGCTTAATCTTTTCCTATAAGGTCTTCGGTAAATCAGAGTTTTCCAAAAAGAAGATTCCGTGGAGAAGTGGTGAGTTTTGCATTGGGAAAACGCTATTGCTGTATGGTAGCCATTAGACGGAGAGGACTGTGTTGTGTAAAGTTGCTTGATTATTCCAAGGCCATTGCTGTGTTCCTGAATTTTCCTTTGAGAAAATATGACAAGGAGACAAATCCTTTAGGCTGTAGTAAAAACAACGGCGACAATAACAAAACACCATCACATAACTAATAACAAACATGTAGATGTTATCTGGTTCTCCTTCTGACCAAGACTAAAACAAACAGAAACTTAATGAACAGCAGCCTTGTTTAGCTTCTAAATAAGTGGCTTGAAAGTTAACCGCGGGATTACAGTGTCATTTTACAACTTTTACAAATCGACTGCAATTCACCAATATGAACATGCTAACACTTTAAGGGTGTTTTTTTCTTCTTTTGGAGGGAGAAAAAAAGTAACGTCTAGAGGAAATTGGCGGAAGAAGGGTACAGTTGAAAGAGAATTGTTCACTGCTACTCTTATCAAAGGCTTATCTTTTCTGTGGCTTTGCTTAGAAGTTAGGCTATCTTCATGTTTCTCCTGCTGGTGCTGAGGCCCTGGAGGTCAGAAAGAGCTGACTTTAGCAGTCAGCCTTGGAGCAGCCCACAGCCTGAGCCCAAGTGTTGAAAGGGTTGCTTTCCGACCCCCCTTCTAGCTTTTCAACAACCTTTATCTGGCAGTCTTTCTTAAGTGCCTACACGATGATGGGCTGGACAGTGGGTGGGCTCTTGGGGAGAGAATTTGAGACTCAGATGAAAGCATCTGGGAAGCACCCACCTTACCCAGAGGCTGGTCCCCCCCCCCACTACACCCTCTCAGCATATGGAATTCTTAGCCATGCTTTCAGTACTTAAGAGGTACTAGGGCTTCGGTGTGACAGCAGGAATGGTAGCAAGGCCTGGCTTTCCAAGACTGCTGTCTGGCATCTTGTTGCTGTCAGCAGACAAGTGTGAGGGGTGAGCGGCAGCTAGGAAGTAGCCAGGTAGCACATTGGATAGAGCACTGATCTTAATTAGAATGTGACCTCAGACACTTACTGGCTCTTTGAAATTCAGCAGGTCCGTCTGCCTCAGTTTCCTCAACTGTAAGATGGGGATAATAATAGCACCTACCTCTCAGGGCTATTGTGGGGATCCAGTGAAATGATTTTTACATAGCACTTGGTGTAGTTTCTGGTACATGTTGTTTTCAGACTTGTTTTTCTGTTGTGTCTGACTATGCAACCCCGTTTGGGATTTTCTTGGCAAAGATACTGGAATGGTTTGCCATTTCCTTTTCTAACTCATTTATAGGTGAGGAAACTGAGGCAAACAGGCTTTAGTGACTTGCACAGGGTCTCAGCTAGTAAGTACCTGAGGCTGAATTTGAATTCAGGAAGATGAGTCTTCCTCACCCAGCCTGGCTCTGGTGCCAGGTGCTGCCCAGCTGGTACATTGTAGGTGTTTCCTTCCTAGTATAGCAGAAAGAGCACTGCCTTTGGAGTCAGAGGACTTGGGTTGGATGCTTACCACTTCTGATACTCACTGCCTGTGTGACCCTGGCTAATTCACAGCCTCCCTGGGACTCTGGCTCCTTATCTGTAAAATAATGTATTGGATTAGATGGTCTGTGTGAGGGCCCTTCTTGCTCTAAATCTATGACCCATGAAGAGGGCAAACATGTTTGTGCCTATCAGAGCTGCGCTGCCTGACAAACATGCACAGTAAGGTGTGGACACAGTGAGTAGCCATGTGCGTTTGTAACTTGGATAGCAGCAGGGATTGGGGTCCCTCCCTGGCAGGTGCTCTGGGGGAGCTTTTGGATGCCCCTTTGGCACAGCTGTGAGGTGACTGGGAAAGGCAGCCCGAAGAATATGAACGGGCTCTGTGGGGCTAAATAGAGAAGTGGAACCGAGTGGCTGGAGAGGCAGCACCCCAGAGGACTGTCTCAGTGGAGGGCTGGGGAGCCCGGGAAGTTCCCTGAGTACTGGGGAGCCCGGGGAAGTTCCCCGAGCGCTGGGAAGATGGAACTCTGGAGGGGACAGGTGTGAAGGTAGCCGTGCTGAAGCTTCTGACTGTTTCAAAGGCAAGGAGCTCCCTAGGGAGGCTTGCCAGTCACAGCACTATCTCAGAGAATGGATTTCCCCAGGGCTGAATTTGTTCTTTGTTTTTTTCCCATAGGTATGTGAGTCAGTGGGATATTGATTGTTCATATTTGTTTATGAGGTGGAGCTGAGTGAGCCCACTGCATGGTTTTCCTTTTATTTATATTGCTATAGATTTCAACCAAGTGCTTTATTATTTGATTTGTGGTTCCTGCCTGGTCTGGGAAGGTCCTGGATGGAGACTTGAGTCATGTATTTCCCCCACATTAAACCCGAGTTAGGTGAAGGTCCCAGTGCCAAGTAAGACATTCATAACAAATACCACAAGGTTCTGTCATTTCAACAGGGTGGATCTCCCATTCATGCCTGCAGTTTAAAACCCTTCTGGAACTGGGAAGACAAGCACTGGGAACTGATGTGACTAACCCATCTCCCAACTTTATTGACTAAGCTAAGTTGGTCTTCAGGCAACAGACCTGTGGTTCACCATTAGGACATCCCTGAAACCTTTCAAAGGTCCTAGAATCTGCTAGAGCTTGTGTCCTGCTGAGCTGGCCTGTAAGACCCGGCCACAAGGGCCTGGAGCAGAGCCTTTTGGCAGACTTCTTCTCGTCCTTGTGTTTTCTTAACTTCCATTGAGCATCGCCTGTTGTGCTAAGAGGCCTTTCTCTGGGAGGGAGGCAAAGAAGAATATGATGTGGCCCTCAAGCTGATGGTGTAGGAGGGGTCACCCAACCCAGCTGCAAAAGACTGGACAGGCTGAGACCAGAAGGTCAAGGCCTTTCCTTGGTGTGTCATGGCTGTAGGGGGGTGATCCTGAGGTCTTCAGAACAATGAAGGCAGAGTTCATGCTCTGGCAGGTCTGAAGCTGGGAGGTTTTGGTGTAGTCTCGATTATGACAGCTGGTGGCCCAAGAGATAGAACATTGGGCCTAGATTCATGAGGAGCAGAGTTCAAATCTGGTGGCAACCCTCGGCAAATCTCTTTGCCGCTGTCTGCCTCAGTTTCCTCAACTGTAAAATGGGGGTAATAATAGTAGCTATGTGTCAGGGATGTTGGGAAGGTAAAATGAGATATTTGTCAAGTGTGTTGCAAACCTTAAAGTGCTATATGAATTCTAGATTGGATGGTGACATTGATGCTGAAATGTACATGTTTTTGATTCCCAACCTAGCTGAGTTGGGAGGTAAGGCTGGCCACCAGCAGCTCATGAAAGCTTTTACACTAAGGGTCAAAAGAGGGATTGATGTCAGTCCCTGGAAGGAGTAGCCTTACCTATTAGATCAAGGCTCTCTTGGATCGTCAGGGGAAGAGCATTAGCCAGCTACGAAGTGCTTCTATGAAAAGCCCAAGAAAGGAATGACTATTTCTAGTGGGGGCAGATCAGGAAGAGTTTCATGAAGGAACTGAGCCTGAAATATGAGTAGGCTTTGGCAGATAAAAACACAGAGTTGGGATGAGAGAGGGGCAGGCCAGGTAGAGGAAGGTACATAGGATATAGGGAATGGTCTGAGAGGCATTCAGTATGGGTTATATTACACGACTAGCTTGTTTTTACATGACCTACATTTCCCCAAATATCCCAGAGAACTATCTCTTAGAACAAAGATTGAAAAAAGAGACAGAAATCAAAACCAATCACACATCAGCCCAGTCTAATGTTCTATGTAAAGTTTTACAGCCCAGTTCCCACCTCCCCAGGGAGAAGGGGAGGAGGTGCATGTCATATGTCTTATTTGGGATCAAGGTTACTTTGTAATGGTGAATAAAGATATAAAGATGTCCCAAAAGTCTTAGTGTAGTAGTTCGGACCTTAATACACCAAACCTGCACTAAGACTTTTGGGGCAAAAGTCCCCCTTTGCCAGAATCAAAGATACTTGGTGAGCCTTCATTTTGATTGGTTTTCTGTCTAGTCAAAATTAACTTTTCAAATGGAGAAGAAAGCTCAGTGAACAATACTTTGCACTAAGATTTAGCATTGGAGAGACTGCCCTTTGGGGATTGTTCACCTACTCTTTGGAAGGGTTCTTTTTGAAGCAAAGTCGAGATCACTGAGCTTCTGGGAGCTCTGGGGTGTCCATTTAAGCCCAGGCTTGAACATGTGTACCCTCTACAACAGCCCCGACTGATAACTACCCAGCTGTTGCTTAAAGGCTTCCTGCCGCTGCCAGTGTTTTATTGCTGAACACCTCTCATTGTTAGGAAGCTCTTCCTTATAGCCAGGTAAAACATGCTTTCTAGCACCTGCCACCAGCTGTGCTTAGTTCTGCTTTCTGCTGCCAACCAGAACAAATCTAATTCCTGTACCAGGAATTCCATTCCATTCTAGGGATCCTGTGTCACCCAGGTTCAAATGTGAGTTAAATGTATGGCCCCAGTGCCCATTTGCTGCATACTCCCCTCATAGACCTGGCAGGAATGAAATCGTAGAAGCAACATGTTAGCAAAATAACTAACAGAAAAAAAACATTCAGTAGGATCATTGTTCTCACACCCCCACCACCCCACCCTACTGTAATCAAGTGAGAACAATCTCTCATTGACTCACAAGCCAGTGGGCAAAAAGATCATTTCTTCCCTGGGGCACAAGCCGGTGGCCTCTGCGGGCATTAATGATACCATGGCAAAGCCTTTATCCCCCTTACATACCTCTTCTGTAAGACAATCCTTCAAATACTTGAGACAGTAATCATCCTCACACCCTTTCCCACCCTCCAAGAGTCTTCTCCAGCTTAAACATCCACAATTTCTTTAGCTGATCTTCATGGGACATGGCCCTCCCATCCTGGTCACTATCCTTTGAACATGTTTCCACTTGTCAATGTTCCTCTTAAATTTTGAACTGAGTAGATGTGGTAAGACCAGGGCAGAGGATGTTGGCACCATCATTGGCCTCCTTCAGGATGCTTTGTTTCTATCAATGCAGTCTAAGATGCCATTCGTTCTTTTGACTTCAATGTCATCTTCTTGTAATTATCACTTAGGTTTCTGGAGTGCGTCATGATTACTGTCTTTGGTATTAAAATTTTAAAAGGATAGAAATCTACATTAAATATTTGAAATTTTCTCTTTTATGTAAGAGTTGGAAAAAAATCAAGGTTTGGTTTCAAATATTCTTAGCCAGGTACAAATTATCTTTAGAAGGATTCTTGTGGGGTAGCCAGGTAGCACAGCGAGTAAGAGCACCAGCTCCAGTGTCAGGATGACCTGGGGATCGAATCTGGGCGCAGACACTTAGCACCCCACCCAGAAATAACTGGCCGTGTAACCTTGAGCAAGTTATTTAACCCCAATTGCTTAAAAAGAAAAGAAGCATTCTTGCATTGGATATGTATCCAATAACTTCGCAATCTAAGTAATATTTCAGGAGAGCTGTTCCGGAAGTTGACACTATGTGTTTGTCTTCTTGACCTTTTATTAAGTAATGTAAGTGAAATCTTCGCATCTTTAATGGATTTATGTGACTGAGACAGATTTCATCATGTGGGCTTTGGGGTAGGGGAACCATTCTCAAATAGCCTTTCAGCTGATTGCTTATTCTTTAAAAGATCTAAATATTTCCGTAGTCCGCCAATCTGTTTGCTATTTGTTCACGCTTATTTTCAGATTCAGTTGACCTTTCAAATCAGATCACAGTTACAGAAGCTAATCTATTAGAAACAGAAGGCTCTAATTTGTCAATAATACATTATCTCCTTAGGTATAATTGGTCATCAGTCTAAGGGTAATGATGTTTATCTCCAGATTTTTATGAGGATTGATAAATTAATGTTCATGACTTGATTTAAACAATATTATAAAATGATCAACAACTTTAATTTTTAAAGCAATTTAAATAAAAATAGAGTAATAGAGAATGACCTCAATAAGAATTCTTCCTTGAAAATACATGACCTAGAGAGAGACCTGTTTTTTCTGTAACAATAATACTATCTCAAATATTTGCAAATTTTTCCTTCTGGCTACTATGGTATCTTATCAGAACTTGCCAGGAACACAGTTCACAATTCAGGCACAAAAATGTTGCTTAAAGATAGTTTCAGGGTTGATCCTGACACTTTCCTACTGATTCACATGATCTCTCAGAAGAATCAAATTCCTCCATAGGTCATTCATTTCCTGGCTTTTACTGTTTTGTGTCAATTGTGACTTTGCTCAAATAGTTGGTATTTGGGAATTCTGATTAGAGTACGGTCTTTTTACTTTTTATACAAGGGTATATCAAGACTAACCACTGAGTGGATTTCCCCTTTGATGTAACCAGAAGATTGTTAAAGAAATAACTAACAATAGGTACAATATCATTAATTATTGGTGGATTGCCTACATTTGACCCCTCCTAGTGGGTTGACTCAGCGCTACAAGGAGATTTGCTGTTGGTAAACTCAAGTTGGTTGGAAAAGAAGGCTAAGGACATGAAGGTTCTGGGATGCCTGTGAAGTTAGCTTGGCTGGGTCAATGATTAGGCAAAAGTACATCTTCGGTCACAATAGAAATTAAGAGGAAAAGTGTGAAGAGATCAGTGCAAATCCATCACCACTGAACCTTGGAGATAGTTTTAGGTGTTCCTCTCCTTTATCCACCACATACAATTAGGTGAGAGGAAGCATGGTGAAGAGGTTCAAGAAAAGACCTTGGAGTCAGGTCCAGCCTCAACATGACTCCCTGTGTGACCCTGGCCAAGTCACTTAATCTGAACTTCACTGGGGGAAGGGAAATCACAACTCTGGTTCCGACTCCCCACCCCCATCCCCAAATGTGAATCACCGAGTAGAGGATCACTGATTTTCTTTTCAGAATGTCTTTGGTTTTGCCCCTGTGTCTCCAATCCCACTGCTTCAACTTGGGCACCATCCCTCTTCCTTTATATCTGCATTGTCGATAAAGAGCGACCACCTTCAAGCTCTTGGCTCTATCCATCCTGTGCACACCTTCCAGACTTATCTTTCTTAAATGTTACTTCATTATATCACAAAATCCCAAACCTCAGGTCAAAGGGACCTCAGAGGCCATCAAGTCCGGTCAACACTAGGGAACAATCCCCAGTATAATACACCTGACGAGTCAGTCAACAAGCATTATTATGTGCCAGGTCAGGGGCAGCAGGATAGAGCTCTGGGCCTAGAATCAGGAAGATCTAAGTTCAGATGTGATCTCAGACACTTACTGGCTTGGTGACTCTGTTTGCCTTAATCCACCGGAGAAAAAAATGGCAAACCACTCTAATATCTTTGCCAAGAAAACTCCATGGACAGTATGATCTCCACAGGGTCATGAAGAGTCAGCTATGACTGAATGACAAAATGTGCCAGGCACTGTGCTAAGTATTGCAGGTACAAAGAAAAGCATAAAGCAGGGTCACTGCCCTCAAGGAGCTCAGATTCTAATAGGGCATAGCATTAATGGCTAACTAGGTATGCAGAGGATATGTGCAGCGTGTAGCAGATTCTCTGGACTCGCTCTCCTAGCTCCCACTCCTGTGGGCAGAGTGGGCCTCCCCAGGATAGCTGCTATGTCTCCCTTCAGGTTCTGGGAGGAATTCCCTGAGGAACTGGGAGTGACTTTCTAATGCTCTTGCTCATGGGCCCCCACTGGTGCGATTACCAATTTTGTCAGTCAGGTAGCTTTTTGTAAAGGGGCATTTCATCTTTGCAACACCGCTCCGGTGTGCCACCTTCTTTCTTCTGACACTGCCACCATCTTGATACAGGCTCCATCACTTTGATCCTGGGCTATTATAAAAGCTTGCTAGTCGCTTAGTTTACCTGAAATCTCTTTCTCCTTCCAATTCATCCTCCAGTTTAGCTGCCAAATTGATTTTCCTCAAGCGCAGGTCTGATTGTGTTACAATTCCCCCCATCCCCATTCAGTGGTTCCTCATTACCTCCAGGTGATCAGATACTAAATCCTCTGTTTAGTATTCAGAGCCCTTCACAACCTAAACCCTTCCCACCCCTACCTCCATCTGCCATGTATTCTTTGATCCGGTGACATTGGCCTCCTGGCCAATTCCACAAATGGGACACTCCATCTCTTGACAATTGCATTTTCTCTGGCTGCCCCTCCCATGTCTCTATCCATGCCTGGAATGCTCTCCCTCCTTGTTTCTAACTGCTGGTTTCCCTGAATTACTTCAAGTCCCAACTGAAAGCCCATCTTCTACAGGAAGCCTTTCCCAATACTTCTTCATTCTAGAGCCTTCCCTCTTTTAATTATCTCCTAATTTTCCTGTGGGGGGTTTAAGGGGTGTTCAGGGAGGGCTAGCACCTCTGGTGTGAGGGCTGCTCATCTCCCTTTGGTGTCCACTTGTCATCCATCTCTCACCTGTGGCTCCAAGAAGCTGTCGCATGTGCAGAGGCCACATCCTGGTCTTGGCTGCTGGGCTAAACCAGGTTGAGGGTAACTGACAGGCCTCAAACCATTTGGTGAGTTGGGGGGTGTCTGCCCCAAACATGTGAAGATTTCCTCCAGGAGGAACAGGCAGATGAAGACAATTGGTTCTAAGGCCACTGAGTTGCAGAAGCAGGCCCCGTGAAACGCTTAGAACTTGGTCAGACATCAAAGACCCCAAGGTCATCCCCTGCATCCCAGGTTATCCCCAGTCATCTTGTCTGTTGTCTTGACACTGGACTTCAGTGATTCTGGGTGACGGAGGGAGGCTGGTGACTTTGTGCAGCTCTGTCTCACCGAAATGCGATTCATGCCCAAGTCAAGATGTCACCTGTGATGTCACTGGGCCTCTTAGAATCCTGTCTACAGCTTGTTTGTACAGACATGTGTACTCTGTCTCCCCGGTTGGATTGTAAACTCCTTGAGGCCAGGGACTATCTTTTGTCTCTCAGTGTCTGGCATGTATTAGGTACTTAATTAAAGCTTACTGACTGACTGGTTGCATTGACAAGCAGATGTCCATCCCAGAGGGCATCAGCAGGCTTGTCAGCATCTGAAGAATCTTCCTTTTGGTCTAGTTAAAATGTCCTTAATGACTGAATGCTGTACCTCATTCACACTTCTGTCCATCCACTGGATGTGTGTTTTCACACCCCTGTCTGTTTCAGGGGATGTGTTTTCACCTGATAAAAATACTAGAGCTAAGGGAGGCAGAATGATTGATTCATTGATTCACTTGATGCCGTCCTGTAAAAAGAAGGGAGCCTCTAGTAGCTGGAGGGGGTGGGAACCTGGACTTTGCTTCAACAGAACGTGATCGGCACTTACATCTATCATTTCTGTGCTGTCATCCATTTCACTTGTATTACTCTGTCTTTTCCAGTAAGATTGTAGGCCTTGGGAGCAGGAATTGTGTCTTTTTTTTTCTTTTGGTATTACCAATCTTGACTGAAAGCATAAGAAATGCTCACACTTTGTGATTCAGGGAAGCTAGGGGGCACCAGAGCTCACAGAGTGCCCGGTCACTTCCTCAGTTCAAGTCTGGCCACAGACACTTACTAGCTGTGTGACCCTGACAAATCACTTCACTTGCGTTTCCTGTAAAAGGAGCTGGAGAAGGACATGGGGAACCACTCCACTCTCTTTGCCAGGAAAACCCCAAATGGGTTGTGAAGAGTCATTAATAGAACAGCAACAGCAGACTGTATTATTCACTGGGTGCTCAAGGGTGGGAAGGAGAGCCGTCCTCATGAAGTCCTATGTCTAGAATTGGAAAGGACCTCAGAGGCCTATGGCCCATTGAAAGCAAGGGGCAGCTGGGTGGCACAGCCTTGGAGTCAGGAGGACCCGAGTTCAAATGTGACCTCAGACACTTAACATTTACTAGCTGTGTGACCTTGGGCAAGTCATTTAACCCCAATTGCCCTGCCTTCCCCCCTCCAAAAAGCAATAAAATAAAATGTTTCAAAAAAGAAAGCAAGGAGCAGGAGGAGGTTCCGTGAGCTGTCTAAGGTTACGTGGGTAAGAAGTGTCAGAGGCAGAATGTGAAATCAGGCCTTCTGACTGGAAAGCCAGTGCTCTGTCCATTGGAGTGAGAGTCAGTAGGCCAGAGAGACTTAGCTGGTGACTTTTATTAGTCAGGAGGGAGAGAATAAGCATTTATTAGGCACCTTCCATGTCCCAGGCACTGTTCTCATTACTTTATGATTGTCTCATTACAATCTCTCAACAATCCTGGGAAGTAGGTTCTAATGTGACCCCTATTTCACAGTTGAGGAAACTGAGGCAGTCATCAGGGAAGTTCTAGTCTTGCACAGCTAGTAAGAGTCTTAGCAAAGGAGACTTAGAGAAGCTGTCTGTACAGATAGATAGAGAGCCAAGAGAAAGCAGTGTCAGAGAAACAAGTGGCCAAGTCCTTTAACCTCCTTAGACCCAGGCTCCTCCATCTGTAAAACAAGTGGCAGATGACAGGGGAGCAGATTCTGGAGTCTCTGAGGCTCCTTCCAGCTCCAGTCTTCAAGACTGCAGGCCCTGCTCTATCCACGTGGTTTGGCCTTCCCCCTGGGCCAGAAGCAACATTGCAAGGACTTGAGCTGTATCTGTGTGGTGGGTCAGGAAGCTGAGGCAGCAAAGGTAGGCCAGGCTTGAGAAGTTTAGGAGACAGAGGTGAGAGAAGGGGTGGGAGCTGAAGGCAAGTGGATTTGTCAGTCTCGGGAATCTCTCCACTCCATTCCTGTTTTAACGTTCTGTGGTTCTAATGGATTTTGCAGCAACTCCTGACAAAAATGCCTGTAGTCAGCCTCTGTGACAGGAAGAGGGCTCCCTTCCCTTCCTTTTCTGTTTCTTCGACAACATCCTCGAAAACTGTGAGTATCTTTCCCCAGAAGGGGAATTTATGATCTTTTTATCCCATTTCCAAAAACGTGAGAATGGACTGAAGGCCATGGTCACAAAGCAGGCAGCAATGTTGCTTTCCTTGAAAGATGGAAGCAGCGATCTTTTTGCTTTCCTTCCTCATAATCAAAAGGGTGGCTTTCCCCCAGTACCACTTCCAGCCCCAGGCTCACGGGCTCATAAATCCAGGGCTGGAAGGGCCTTGCATCTGCTCCCTGGTCATCTGCCTCTCGTTTGATACACGAAGGAGCCTAGCTCTGAGGAGGCTGAGGCCGTGTTTTTGGCCACGCGTTTCTGTCGCTGCTTCCTCTTGCTTCTCTTTTCTCTAAGTCTCCTTTTTTTGGATCTTCTCCCATACCAACCTCTCTGCTCATCCTTCTCTTCCCTTGCAATACTCTGTCCTCAACCTTCTACTTTTCTCTCTGCATTCTTGGTGAGCTTACCATCTGCTGTGTGCTGACATGCTCATCTCTAGTCAGATATTCATATGCTGACATAGAAACGTGTGGGTATCTCCAGCCCTGCCCACGTTGTGAGCTGCCACATTGTAGACAAACTGGATGGCCTAACATGTCCCAAACACCCCTCCCACCCTGCCCTCTTCTGAACTTCCGTAATACTGTCAAAGGTACCACCACCAGATTTCCTGTCACTAAAGGAAGCCTGAGTTCAAATCCAGACCCAGACATTACTAGCTGAGTGACCCTGGACAAGTCACTTACCCTCTGTCTCAGTTTGTTCAGCTGTAAAATGAGGATAATAATGGTACCTATCTCCCAGTGCTGTTGTGAGAATGAAATGGGATAATAATTGTGATGTGCTTAGCACACGGTGCCTGGCACACTTGTTTGCATTCTTCCTTCCATCCCTCACCAGTGCTTGATAAAAAGGACCTGCTTGCTTGCTTGACCAGCTTGGCAAAAGGAGTCGGAGTCTGAGGTGGTATCTGAACCCCGTGCTTCTGATGCCAGAGTTGAGAATTTTGCTATGGTACCAGGTCTGGGAAAATGCTTCATTCACCCTTTCATCATTGTCACCATTGTTACAATTTTTACATATAATATCTGAACAATCATATATTAGACAATCCTATCTTGTCAACCTTTACGATAGTCAGTATAACAATAAATAGAACAGAAAACCAGCAGGAGAGAGGTTTGTCCCAGGGTCAAGGATGTCCTGAGAACGAGGTCTCGTTTAGAATAATGGTGTAGAAGGAGCTTCAGAGCCCCTGCAGGCCGAGCCTAACCAAACTAGTTCTGGTTCTAGGTAGGCCCCCTGGGCTTTGAGTGCTGCTGAGTCCCGGTTCCAGGCTCTTTATTCTCTGGGGTCAGAGGTCTAGCTGCATGCAGAGAAGAGCCTCACCAGGCTGGCCCCGGGACACTTGATGAGGCTGTCTGCTGAGGTGAAGAATGGCCGCAGTCCATGCAGTGGGGAGAGTGTCCTCAGTGGTGAAAGCCCAGAACCTTCAGTACTACACTTTGTTATTGTGGTTATGGTTGTTTGTATTAGCGACAACAAACATGCCCGAAGTGCTTTGGCATACATTGTTTATGGCTTTTCAAATGCCTGGCTCCTTTCAAGACTTAGCTTGAGGCCCAGCTTCTGCAGGAGGCCTTTCCTGGTTTCCCAGCAGAGAATGGCTGGTTCTCAGAGATGGCCTTCCCTCTAATCCCTGGAGAGAGGCAGTGAGGTAGAGACCTGAACAGAGAGATTGGGCTTAAAGTTCCATCTCAGGCACACGCTGACCCCAGGCAAGTCAAATCCCCTCTTCGGGATCTGGGCAACATTCTAGGACAATAAATTAACCTGACCTGACTTTGCAGAGGGACTTTCCTCCCCCTGAAGCTTCTTCTGCCAGGGAAGCACAGAGCCAATCCCCATCCCACTCTGCATGCCAGGTACTTGTGTCTAGTGCTTCCTGAAGGAAGGGGCTGTTTTTGCCTTTTGTTGTATACCCAGGGCTTGGCACAGGCCCAGAGCATAACAGGCACTTAATGCTTGCTGATGGACTAGTAACAATGCATTTTCATAAGACAAATAATGAAAATCAGCACTTTCAGTTGAGTGGCAACTTTAGTTAGACTAAAGCATGAGTTTAAGTCAGAAACCTTCAATGAATCAAACACTTGTTGGAGCCCCTTGTAGGCCTCAACAGTCAGGAAGGACCCATGCAGGGAGCCTATCATGGTATATGCATTGTTTGAAATATTTGTTGATAAAATATACACTTTTCCACTCAAAAGATCTCATAAAAATGTGTGTGTATGTTTTCCTCAAGTCATGTTTTCCTTAAAATCTCTTCATTCATTCGTCAGTGTAGACATGACTAGCTGGGATGACTGTGGCTTCTCCATTGCCTTTCTCTAGAAAAACAGCATTTCAGGGCCCCAAAACAATAAGTCAGTGAGGAAAATGAAGTACTTCTGAAAGGAAAGCTCATCTGTGTGGGCCAGAGCATCTGGATGAAAACATTTGGGAAACATTATTGCCTGCATTTTTTGCTTTCTACCCCAGTTTGTGAGTGCTTCAGTGACACGGCATCAGAATCACTATTTTCTAGCACTATCACTTTTTGGTGGTACTGAGCTCACAGTGCACTTCCTGAAGAGAGCTGTTTGAGGACACTTTGGGCTCAATGTACAAATACATTTTGCTAATTTTATTTTAAAGTGTAGACGTGGTCATAGTCAGTAATGTTGACTTGTCTTTCATTTTTTGCTTTTATTTTTTGGAGGGCAATTGGCATTAAGTAACTTGCCCAAGGTCACACGGCTAGTTTTGTGTGTGTGTGTGTGTGTGTGTGTGTGTGTGTGTGTGTTAAGTGTCTGAGGCCGTGTTCAAACTCAGGTCCTCCTGGCTCCAGGGCTGGTGCTCTACTCACTGCGCCACCTAGCCGCCCCTTGTCTTTCATTTTTGGTGCTTCTGATATCACACGACCCTCTCCATGTTCCTTTGTTAGTTCTTCATGTTCTAAAGCTGAGAACTTTCCAAGATCACCAGGAAGCTCTCCCTTCTAATGGGCTTACATTTGAGTTAGGACTTAGGATATTGCCAATTAAAGCATTCAGCTATCTGTATACTACAACCACCTCAAGATAAAAGGGGAATGAGCTCCAGATATGAATCTATTCCCAGAAATAACTTTCCCATTCCTATCCCAATTCCAAGTCTTTGTCTGAAAGCAAATTTAGCCTTTCAATCCTAATCCAAGAAATGACTGGACTTTTGTTTCATTTTAAGCCAAAACATTCCAAGAATAGCCCACTACATTCCTTGGAAGCCCAAGGAGCCATTACAGCGCTTTCTGTCCAAGATTCATTCTTTTAGAAGTCCGGCACTGTCCCTAGCCCCTTGGTTGGACATGACAAAGAGAACAGCCCTTCGGTCATCTCTTTGACCAGGTAGGTAGGTGGGGCTGAGGAGCTTTTTCAGACGTCTACAGCATCACCACCAAGGCTCAGGCAGTAGGTGTTGGAGTACATTTCACAAAATCTCTGATGACCTCATGAGCAGAGAGAAACCAGGTCTCTCATTTTGGGCAAAACCTAAATATAAGACTACTTTATATTTATGTAGTTCTTTTTTCCAAGCAACTCCGACCTCCTTACAGACGTTATGTCATTAATCCTCAAAACATCCCTGTGAGGTACATGGCAAATATTATTATCCCCATTTTTTATAGTGGTGGAAACTTAGACAGAGGGAGTAAAGGGCTTGCTTACGATCACACAGCGAGCAGTGATGGATGCCTCTGATTCTCCATTTAACCAGCATACCATGCTCCTTCTCCAGAGGAAAAGAGCCAGACTTTTTCAAGCACATTAATTGCTTCTTGGGTGGGATTTGGGAGGATAAATTTCAGTTTGGACTGAAATGCCTCTTTTAAGCATTACTAGAATGTAAGCACCCTGAATATTTGACTGATTTTTTTTTTTACTTTTCCAACTCTAAGGTAAACATTTTCAGACAAATGTTTCCCTCAACTTAGTCTAATTTCCCTCATGCCTGTTAAAGACACACCAAAGAGTGAGGCCAGAGTTTGAAGTGAAACAGAAACAGGTCTAGGAAAAAGGGGACCTGCCCTCTTTTCATCATCCCTATAATGGAACTCTAATCTGACAATGAAAATATCGGGGGGAAATGAGTAATTCTGAAGATAATGTTTTTGACATAATGAAAATTCCAAAATTAATTTTGGCTAATGCTGATGTCAAATTTGAACTTTCAGATATAAGAGAATATCACGCTTTGGTCGCTAGACTAGAATTTTCAGTGTAATATCTGTCATTGCAGAATTCCTGTAATCTCCTTTATTCCTCCAGCAGACTCCAGAAGGCATTGGACTCACAGCCTGGGCTCTAACCTCCTACCCCATGGACTCTTCTTCCATATAACCCTTTACTCACCAGGAATATGGAAGGGACCTTCCATATCATCAAGGCTGGCTCCCCCATCCCATTGAACCCTCAAGAGGGCAAGTGACTTGACTAATGTCTAATAGTAGCAGATCAAGCATGACTTCTTTGATTAGGGGGCCCATGGTTGGCCTGCAGCTCCATTACCTGATGGTTTGTAGGTTTAAATACTTTGTGACTAGAAAGCAAAAGTAATTAAATACTCTTGGTGGGCACCAATGTCACACTTCTCTATCCACTTATGTGGGTGGTCCTACCTAGTGTCCGGATAATGATGGGCACTTGGATAGACTATTTGTCCATTAGTATACTTGTGTCTTGGACAGTTGCTGCAAATGGACCATTGAGTTGGACCCAGAATTGAATAGGAGAAGAGCAGGTTAGTTGTCTTTGGGAAACTGCTCAGTTCTTATAATGACCCCAAACTTCTTCCTAAAACAGGGGGTTCTTCATCTTTTTTTGGCAGTCTGATGAAGCTTGTAGACTCCTTCTCAGGATGATGTTTATAAATGCATAAGATAAAATGTATAGGATTACCAAAGAAATTACTTCTCTTGGAATACAGATATCAGTGTATTTTAAAAGACAAGTTCATGGTCCCAAATTAAGAACCCCTGCCAGCGAAGCCCTATTTTTAACAGTAGTATTTCCAGATTAGTCTTGTATAGAGGTGATTCATAGAATGCTGTTTTCTCTGAAGAATTCAAGTTGAGGATCTCCCAAAGACAGTGAGCAGGACGTGACACATTTGTTGTGGCTGTTCAGTCATTTCAGTTGTGTCTGGTTCTTCATGACCCCATCTGGGGTTTTCCTGGCAGAGACACTGGACTGATTTGCCATTTCCTTCTCCAGCTCATTTGACAGATGAGATAATTGAGGCAAACTGGGTTAAGTGACTTGCCCAGGATCACACAGCTAGTAAGTGTCCGAGTCTGGATTTGAACTCAGGCCTTCCTGGCTCCAGGCCTGGTGCATTATCCACTGCAGCACCACCTAGCTGGAACACATGAAAAGTGATAAGTTATGAGGGAGGAATGTTGTAAAAGATGTCATCTAAAATGTACAATAGAGACGTTCCTCGTGTGGCAAGAGTGAGGAAAACTGAGCGAGTGTGAGGAAGCTCCCTGAGGAGGAATAGATCTCATCTGGTGAGCCTGGGCTGGGCAGGCAGACAGGGGAGGGGGCCTGTGTCACTGTGCTGTCCCCAAGGGATAGGAGCCCCATGAGAGTATTGGAGGACCTGGGAAAGGAGAAGGAGGCTGGCCACCCAAGGTGGCCAGAGATCCTGCCACCTGCAGAAAGGCCCCCCTTCATGCACTAAGTACCGAGAACTGCTGGGGAAATAGGAGTCAGCCCAGTTCTGCAAAAGGAGAAGGTGTCTACAAGTCATTTACCCCTTTCTCCACCCCCCATTAATTCAATCTCCACAAGGATGAGAAGCATGGAAAGTCCAGTTCCTGGATCACCAGCACTTTTTATAGCAAACTTTTCTGTGTGACTGGTGACACTGGATTAAGTTCAGCCCAGCAAGCACCATGTAGACTCTGGGCATTTGGAGATGGGACTTCCCCATTCCAGGCCTCAAAGAGCTTGGTCTGGGGGCGGGAGGGAGTATGAAGTGCACAGAGAAGAAGGTTACAGGGTAGAGTGTGGTGGGACCACAGGAGGGAACCAGACAAAAGTGCTGTAGGAAAAGAGGTCTCCAGAAAGGCTTTCCAGAAGAGGTGGCAGCTGAGCTAGACCTGAAGAGGATTCTGCAAGGTGGCGATAGGGAGGGCGGGCAGCCAGAGAGGGCAGGGTCTGCTGAGTACAGTGGCATGATGGAGAAGGGAGGCAAGCCCCTGGGGGAAGGGGCAGTGTCTTTTTTGTCCTTTCATCCTGAGAAGTCGGCATGTTGCTGCTAGGTGCCAGGAGGGATAAATGTTTAGTGACTTGAATGGAAAGAGAAGTTGGAGTAGATTGTAAAAGGCCTTAACTATCAGGCGAGAGGTTTGTGTTGGGTTTTAGAAGGAATAGGGAGCCTCTGAAGGTTTTAGAGCTGGAGCAGGATGGGACAGCAAGCTGTACTTGGAGATGGAAGTGCCACCAGCTGGGTCTGTGACTGCAGCCCTATCAGGGAATGGCTCCAGAGCTCCCTCTCCTCAGCCACAACACAGACAAAGCAGCAGCCATATCTCAGCTCTGTGGAGAGAGGCAAGCTGGAGAAAGTATGTAAAGTGTTCTGCAAACCGTAAAGTGTGTATAATAATAGGTAGCACAGATAAGGAAACTGAGGCAAACAGAGGCGAAGCCCCAGCCCAGCAGTGTCCCCAGCGTACCACCTGGCCACCTAATGTGTGTGTGTGTGACACATACCCACATACATGATCTCATTATGGTCGGGCCTGCACATACAAAGATTATCTGGGTACCTGTGTGAAAGATGACTGGACAAACTGGTGATGGAAATCAGGGAGACCAGTTAGAAAACAATGCCAAATAATTCTGGAAAGTGCGTTGAGGATCTAGCCTACGGAAGGGTGTCTGCGTGGCCAAAGAGAAGGGGACGATTTGAGATACGTCAATGCCACATCTGCTCAGACGTCTCTAGGAATAGTCGAATCTGGCTTCGGAAACTACAAGGCCATCGCTTTTGTCACCTGGGAAAGCAAGAACCTTCCTGCCTAAACTCACGTAGTCTAAATGCTCCCTCATTCCTTTTTTTCAAAACCAGCCTCTGAGCAAGCACTTAAAGACCCAGTTCTCCTTCCCGATGAGTGAGTAACGAGAGACACGAACATCAGGAACTGAGAGTCTTCGCTGGAAGGGACCTCCGGGACCATCTGTTCTGCCCCATCCTCGTACGAGGAGGCCCTCCTCTGTACTACCAGTGACTAGTGCTCACAGACACTTGGCTCAAACTTGCTGTCTCTGCCTTTGCCGCAGCTCCCCCGTGCTCCCCCTTGCCTCTCCTGCCGCCATCAGCACCATGGCGCAGCCCTCACCTCACGCTTCAGCCTTTGCAGTAGCCTGCCGCCTGGAGCATCCCTCTATCCCACTCCAGGCTCCTTTTGCTTGTCAGATGCTCTCCTTAGATGTCGGTCTGAGTGTAGGACCCCACTACGTCTTATAGTAGACACCGGGGTTTCCCTAGTCCCTCCAGCAGAAATATGAAAGCTGTTTGTAGTTTAAAGTCCTTTATCATCTGCTTCTCTCCTGCTCCTTCCCTTCCAGTTAGGTAATCAGTAAGCATTTATTTAGCACCTACCATGTGCCAGGCCCTGTGCTAACTGCCAAGGCTGCAAAGAAAGGCAAAAGATGGTCCCTGCCCTCAAGGAGCTCCCAGTCTAATGGGGGAGACAAATAAACAAATGTGTACAATCAAGATATAGACAGGCTAACCAGGAAGTGACAGAGGGGAGGCACCAGAACTGGGAGGGACTGGGAATGGCTTCATGTGGAAAGTGGGATTTCAGTTGGCACTTGACTGGTGTCATGGAAGCCAGAAGTAGGGGTGAGAAAGGAGAACATTTAGTCAGAGAAAGTGTCAGGAACTGAGAGATGGAGGAAGAGCCAACAGGCTAGTGCCTGTGGACCAAGGAGAATGTGTTGGGGATAAGGTGGAAGAAGACTGGAAGGCAGGAGGGGGCCAGCTTATGAAGGGCTTTGGATGCCAAGCAGAGCATTTTTTATTGATCCTGGAGACACCTGGGAGCTGCGGGAGCTTATTGAGTAGGGTAGTGGTACAGTCACACATGCACATTAGGAGTCACTTTAGTGACTGAATGGAGGGGGAGGGACTGGAGGCGGGCAGAGCCTCTAGGAGGGCTATTACAGGAATCACGGCTGGAGGTGATGAGGGTCTGCACCAAGGTTGGGGCAGTGTCAGAGGGGAGAAGATGCTGCTGAGGTGAAATCAACAGGCCTTCCTTGGTGATGGATTAGATATGGGCGTGAGAGAGCGTGAGAGGTTGAGGATGGGTCTTGGGCTCTTGGGTTGGGAGCAAGGTGGGGAGCTGGCTAGGTGGGGGGGGAAGCCGGCAGGGGGCGGGGACTGAGAGGATGCTCTTTCTACACCTCCCTACCCTCCACAGAGACTACAATCCATGACGCTGGCTTCCTTGGCGTGCCTCACACTAACACTATTTCCCAACTCTGGGCATTTTCCCTGGCTGTCCAGACTGTCTGAAGTTCCCTTCCTCCTCATCTCGCTTCCTGGCTTCCTTGGCTCCCTTCAGGTCCCACTTAAAATCCCAGCTTCTGCAAGGAGCCTGTCCTGATCCCCATTAAAGGTAGTGTCTTCCCTCTGGGTTTACCTGCCATTTCCCTGTATTTTGTTTGTATAGAGTTGACTGTATGTTGTTTGATCCCTCAGACGGTGAGCTCCTTGAGGCTAGGGCCTGTTTTTACTTTTATATCCTCAGCACTTAGTACAGTGACTGGTAGGCACACAGTAGGCCCTTAGTAAATGCTTGTTTACTTGGTTTGACTTGATGGCCTTGACTTGATACTGTGTAAGGCAGCCTTGTCCACTGGGGGTAGCTTGGGTTGATGGGAGGTGTTTCTTTGCATTGATCCAGAATGTCTCTCTCTTACTCTGAGTTCTGCCAAGCAGAGCAGGTGATCATTCTGCCACTTGACAGACTTCATATGCTTGAGGACTGCTCTTGCGGCCTCCTGAAGTTTTTTCTTCTTTGGGCTCAGTATTTCCAGTCACTTCAACTGGCAGGAAAAAAAAGGAGATGAAAAATCAGAAAAAAAAAAAAACCAAACCCTTTTCCTTCCCCTGGAAGCAACAGGCATTGGCTTTGGATTCCTAATTCTTATTCTGGCTTCTGAAAACCTCAGGTACTGCAGAGAATACCAACAATGGCCAGAGGCCCTGGGACACCAATGCTATTCTGCTGGGCTTAGGCGACCTAGCAGAATTGGAGACACGACTGCATTTATAAAGAAATATTGTTTCATTTGAAACTCGGTAGTTCCACCACAGCATGGAAAATATTTATAGGTTGGAAAATATGTACAGTATGGTGTGCTTTAGCTATATAACCCAACTGTATTTTCATAGCATAAACGCCTCTGCCACTTACACTAAATATTATATTTTTTAAGGAAAATATATTCATAACACTCTGAATTCCACTTTTCTTGTTCTTGACATGGTTAAGAAAGTAAAAAAGAAGACGTGGCCTCCCAGCAAGGGCTAAAGTACAGAGAAGATTGGTCAAGACACCCAGAAGACAGGGAAAAGGCAGTCAAGAATACTGGGATTTGCTCATCTTGGAAATGGATCCTAGGAAAGACTTTTGGAGATGCTTCTCTGACCAACAAACAGGCGAGGGCTGAGGGCTGGAGAGGACCTTCTCTGTCTATGGCTTTAGTTGTCCATGGAAGGTCTTTGGTTTTTCTCTCACTGATGATTGCAAAAGATTTTTAAAAAATGATCTTCAAGACTATAGGATCTGTCTTCTTTTGGTCTGCTATACCATATACCTAGGCTTCCATGCAACACAGGCAACTATGAAAATTCTGAAAAGTATAGACAACTAGGGTCTACCATAGGCAAAACTATGAAATGGGTACAAAGCAAATACTTGGCTCCCTTACCTGTTGCTTGGCTTACCACCACCCCAGCTCCCACCTCTTCGGTACTTGGAGCTCTTTCCCTGTCCCCACTTTTAGGACAATGAGAGGCATTTCTGTATATCAGAGGAAGATTGGGATTTTGGAAGAATGAGGGCCTTTCTGGGTCCCACAGATCATACTTCAATAAACAAATGCCTAGTCTACTTTCTCTTTTTTTTAAGTAATTGGGGTTAAGTAACTTGCTCAAGGTTACACGGCCAGTTATTTTGTGTGGGTGCTAAGTATCTGAGGCTGGAGCCGATCCCGGGTCTCCCAACTCCAGGGCCGGCGCTCTTACGCACTACGCCACTTGGCCGCCCCATCCTAGTCCACTTTCTATGAGGTTGGTGCCGCCAGTGAGTCTCTTGCTTCTTTAAGTTTTTCAGGTGCATTTCCTGTGGACATGCCTAGTCCTCAGTCAGTAAAATATTTAAAGTAATATATAGATTGATTTTTGTATAGTTTAAAAGAGGTCAACTCTTCTAATAATATGGAGAGCTCCTAGGATCCAGAGTGAGAAGATAGATCCTCTTAAAGATATCTAATCCAACCCCCTCATCCTCCAGATGAGTAAACCGAGGCCTAAAGAAGTGAGAGGACTTGGCCAAGGTGGCCCAGTCAATAAGTCACAGAGCCAGGGTTCAAAGCCAGCTCTTCTGATTCAAGGTCCAGCACTCTTTTCACCAAAACACATCTGCCTGTTTGTTATCCACTCTTGAAATGATCTCCCTTCTTCACTGAGCAGCTCAGATGCCAACTCTTCCCCTAGGAAGCCTTCCAGATGTGTCCAGCTAACTTTTTCTTTCTTTCATTTTCCCTTGAGCACCTTGTATGGATTTCTGCTTTGCTCCAATTACATTTTCCCTTGGATCATCCTTTTTAATGTGTGGCTCATTTCCATCTTCTAGAATATAAGCTCCTTGAGGGACAGGACAGGATATTTTATATTCTTGGCAGCACTGATGCCTAGCAGAGCTTATAGCAGATGCTTATTAAATGTTTGATTTGAGAAAAAGAAAATATTTGAAGAAGTTGATGTGAGTTTACTACAAGTGTTAGGAAGGCAAATGGAAAGAAAGACTTGGTGCCTGGAGCAGGAAAGCTGGTGGTTCAGTCAGAATGAAAGCAGATGATGAAGAAACAGGAATGGCCTACATTAGACCATATCGACATCTTAGAAAAATCTTCCTGCTGTTACAAGAAAAAGTCAGTATTTACAAAGGTTACAGAGATACTTCATTTATTGCTGAGGACTTGTATAAAAACGAAGTTCATGTTACTGGAATGATTGGTCAGTGAACTATACCCAGAATTGAAACAGAGGAGCAGGGGAGTAGGCCAGATGGCATTTGGGAAATAACACAGTGTTTCTCGTGGCCCCAGGAGGACCCCTGAAACTCAGGCCCGTCTTGTCGACATCCTCCTTGTTCTGGTGACGCTCTATAGCTTTGACTCCTGGAATGGCAGAGGCACCAAAGAATGGAGGGCAATGGGGTACCGCAGGGTGACAAAGGGCATACCTGGAGGCTGTGAGTCAGCAGTTAACACATCACCAACGAAGAGCTGGGGAGGAAGGGCAACAGGAGGTCTGTCATCAAAGGACAGAGGCCGGGGAAGGAAGATGAGCTGGTCATGCTCAGGAAATGGAAAACTCATGGTTCCCCTTCTGTCCATGCAAGGTCGAGAGACGAAGGCCCCAGTGCATTGAGTCGTGGATGTGACTGTAAGAGTGGTCGGTGCAGTGTGACAAGGCCTGGATGGAGATGCTAGGTACCCCCAAAGGGAGTGGAGCCTCTTAGGTGGTACCCCAGACTCCTGTCACATTGGAGCCTTAAGTAAAACTTAACCCTTCACTATGACCAGCTTTAACCTACACGCGTTTTCATCTCTTTGATCCTTTTCATGTGAATTTAGTGTTGACTTAAAGTGAAAGTTGGATTTCTTGGAAATGAAATGGTTAAACTTTACCCTGATATGGAGGAAGTACTTTGGTAAGTGAAACAAAGTTGAGTACCTTTCTCCTTAGTCTTATGTCTTTCTGTGGAGATTACCCACAAAAAGTGGTTTGGGGCTGGCAGATCATAGAGGACCTTCAGTAGAAATGTGAATGCTTTGAAGGTAGAGGCGGTTTCATTCCTGCCTTTGTGTCCTCAGTGGCTAGTATACAGTAGGTGCTCAATCAGTGCTCGTTCAGCTGAATCAGTCTCATGCTAGCACAGTATTGAGGAGGGAGGTCCATTTCTCTAGGGGACAGTTTCTGTAATGAAACTAAAGGCTAGCTGATTTTTATACCTTTGTAGAGAATTAGATTCAAGCCCGTGACCTACATAGCAGGCCTGTGAGCAGCAGTGTATTACATGACCGGCCCTATAACTGCTGTCTTTATCTTTCCATCTCCTTTTTGAAGAATCAGCAAGCCCGTGTCAAGTTTGGTGCATCTAGTGACACCATTATGTCACTGCCTGTAGGTTTCCTCTCCTCATGCCAGAGAGGGAGATAAAAAACCCTTTTCATTTCTATCATTATTTTTGTTGTGGGTTTTTCTTTCAAAGTTTTAACCTCTACATATCTGGGTTGTTACAGGGTTCACACAGAATGCCCTAGGCACTTGAAAGTGAGAAAGTAATGGAGATGTTTTAAATAGATTTTTAAAATCCTCTTAAATATCGAATGGCGTTTTTAGGGCAGTAAAAGGTAAGGTAAGCCAACCTCAAAGCGCATTCCTTCATCAACTTTCCAGCTTTGAGGAAAGGAACTCGTTTCACAATCAAGCTTTCATCATAAGTAGCTGGAGGCAGACAAACAGAACAGAGTAGTAAACACATCTGTGTAATAAATATGAGTGTGACCAATGGCAGCCTCTGGATGTAAGCACTGCTACCTGCAGAGAGGCCCCCTCTTAAATCCTTATCTGTGGAGGAAAATTTCTCTCTTACTTTTTAACCTCCCCGTGGGGCCTGGAGAGACAGGGCCAGAGCAAAGAGAGCCAGTTTTGTTAACTTAGATCCCAGCCATCCCCTGGGCATCAGAATGCAGCCTGCCTGTGATTTTTTAGGGAAAAAGCTGTAGCTGGCTGCTGCCAGGTGGTGTGCTTCGGGGCTTGGATGGATGATTGAGCCATCATCACAATAACCGATTGGAAAAAGTTCGGGGGGAACCACCTTATTATCGATTTCTGATCATGTGAAAAGATGGCTACTCTCGGCTTGGATCCTCTTGACTGGCTGCCTAAACCAGAACCAGATACACTGGGTGGCTCCTCAGGTCTTTGTTTGGCCTTGGAGACCTTGCTGAAGAAGTAGGCAGGGGCTTTCTTCTAGGTTTCAGAGCTGTTTTCCAAGGCCTGTGACTTTGGTCAAGATCCCTGGCAGCCTGCGATGCTCTACCACTCGTGCCCTGGTGCATTTCTGCCTTCTCTGGGCTAATTTTCTGCTTCAGGGAACTAGCAACAGTTATAAAAAGAGAATGAGAAAGAATGAAGAAACACGCCAATAAGAAATAGAGAAAATGAGAAAAATCACTTTTCTGAGACTATGCCACAATAGGGGTATGTCAGAGCTGGGAGGGGCCTGAGAACAGGGAATATCAGGGTTGGGAAGGTCTTAGAACAGGGGATATCAGGTCTCTCCAGTTATATAGGAGGAATTTGATGTTGTACAGAGGTAAAATTTCCGACTCCATGGCAAGATGGGAAGAGGGAATAGTTAAGGCAGATATTTTTGAATCTAAACCCACAAGAAACAGTATATCTCCTCCACCTATGTTTAAGGGTAGGCCTGTAGAGAGCCCCTCCCTCTCTCAGAAGGAGACTATGTTAGCAAATAGATTATATGAACTCAAGTAGAAAATCCCAAGTGTTGACTTCATAAAGCTGAAAGGATGTTGCTGGGACTCTTCACAGAAACTTAGGCAAATAGTCTACTCCTTTGAGAAAAATCCTTTAAAATTCATAGGCAAAAGGATCATCGTTCTTCACTTTAGCTAAGTAATTGTTTTGTGTAGAATGTCTGACAATGACCCAGAAGATTGTCTTTCCTTAAATAGAAGGAGTCATCTGTCAGAAGACAGTCATCTGATGTAGGCTGAATTATCCACACTTTCAGTCTAGACTGTTCCGGACTCCCTGGATATGTGAACACTCAGTTTGCTTTGGCCTTACAAATGTGGCTTCTGTCACCCAGCACAGTTATTAGAAGTACTCCAGTGTGGCTCTCAAACATTCTTTTGCATGGATTGGTCCAAAACGATTTCCACAGAATTATGGACTTTTACAGCTGTTGAAGATCGCAGTGACCGTCTAGTTCTTGTTTCACTGGTGAAGAAAGAAGGTTGATGCATCCAGATCATAGTCAGCCCACTTCCCTCCTCCCTCTGGGTTTTAGTTTCTTCATTGGCGAATGAGCTTTAGATAGGACTGAGGCCCCTTCTGACTGTAAAATTCTATGATTCTTCATAAGAAATGTCCCTAGGGAACGCTTCTGCTCTCGGGACTGTTTCTGAACCTTCTAGCTTCTTATAACCAGTGGCAATTTCCAAGTCTCAGCCTCTTGCGCATGGGTGTAGGTAATCAGGGTAAAATTGTGATCAGCTCACTGCAATAAAATTGCTTTTCTTTCCTGAATGATAGAGCAGAGCAAGATTCTTACGTTATTAGGCCGGCCTGTCGTTTGGGGGCTCCAGCTTAGCATCTGTCTCCTGTGCCGAAGAAGACGGACACCTATCTGTTCTCGCTACTGCCGTGCCCAGGATGATTTGTATTTGAGTAGCAAATGTCCCC
This sequence comes from Petaurus breviceps papuanus, assembly GCF_028583685.1. Taxonomy (NCBI): domain Eukaryota; kingdom Metazoa; phylum Chordata; class Mammalia; order Diprotodontia; family Petauridae; genus Petaurus; species Petaurus breviceps. The sequence continues at coordinate 2,269,477 of NW_027187465.1, read as the reverse complement.
AAATGAGGGTTCACTCAAGCTGAACTCTGGCCTGTTGTTTTTCATCTCACCGTACTGTAACGAATTCATTTTCTCAAAAAAGAGGTTTGTTTTTGTGTTTTGTATGGCTTGATTTCATTTTGTCCAGAGTAGGTCATTCTGAAATTTTACATGCATAAGCAAACCAGTGATTTGATAAGAAGTTCTATTTATTTTTCCAGGGTTTTGCTGTTTTAAACAGTCTAGGTTTTGGTTAAAGCCAGAGTGAATTTGAGTGGTTGTTCCCGAGGGCCAGTGTAAAACTGCTGTGACCAATTATCCTGATAGCTTACAAAAACCAAAGAGAAACCGATTCTCGAACTAGCAAGGCGTCCCTCTGAGCATTCCGGTCGGTCCCGTGCTGGTATGTATGCATGGAAGTGTTTTATTCCCTTGCTGTGGAGGCTGCATGGCTTCTGCTGGGATGGAAAGAGGTTCAAGTTCCCCCTGGGGCACATACTTTTCTTGGGACCCTGGGCAAGCCTCTTAACCTTTCAGCTCTCCAGTGTGTAAGATTCAGAGAAGGTGCCCACCTTCATTTGTGGAGGGACTTTCCTCATCTGGGAGTTCCCCATCCCACTGAATCAATAACTTGTGTCAACAAGAGACAAAAGAGTATTGTTATGGATTCTGGTATATGTGGCAGCATTCTCCCACTAGGTACATTGGAAAAATCTTTTTTATAATTTGTCTTTCCATCCCCCTCCCCAGGAGTGGGGGGTTGGGAGGTGGTGGGGGCTGGAGCAGGGGAGGAAGAGAAGTGGACATGGGAAACCCTTTTCTCCCATCTAGTGGTCAGAAAGGTAAGTGTCCTAAGTGTTCCTTGGAATGAGGGATTAAGAACTGGCATTGCCCTGAGAAATCATATACCTGGCTCTGCTGTTAGGGAAGCAGGACTCTAAACCTCCCTAAAGCTGAGGAGAAGGAGAGGAGAGACTTGTTCGCGGTGATTCACCCTTCAGTTTTCTGTGTATATGCCGCTTTACGTAATGTGGAGTGGGGGTGGGGTAGCTAAGGGGTGACAGGGCGCTGGCCGAATTAACTCATTCCTAGGAAAGGTGAGCCTAGATGCCTCTGTGTGGAAATCACTCGCTTTTTACCCCTTGGAAGCGTTTTGGCACCTCAGAGCTCTCCTGACCTAGGTCAGGATTTTGCTCCCCTGTTGGCTTTACACCTCAACAATCAACCCTCCCCTCAAGAGCTGGATGTACTGAATTCACTTGTGAGAGCCAAACAACTGTCCCCAAAGTTGGCTGCCTCCGGGGGACTCCAGCTCCTCTGATACTGGCAGCAAGACCCGCGCTCAGGGCCAAACCCGCCAGCCCACTGCAGAGCAGGTTGGGATCCGTTACACAGCTCGAGGGATAGAAGCCTGGTGCCTTAGTGCACCCAGAAATCGCTGCTGAACGTTGTCTCTCTTTGGTGATTCCCACAGATCCAAAGGCTGGAATGCGTGGACAGTCAGCAAAACTCTGCCATTCTGAAGAAGAGGAGAAAGGTCAGCGAGCCGCTGAAAGTCCTCATCCCGGGGAGAAAGTGAAAAGCGGTCACCTTCTTCGTGTTTGTGTCTGTCTTGTTGATTTCATTGTGCAACAAACCGACATTGGCTCTCTGGGTAGGAAACGGAGCCTTCGTGGCCAAAACCTTCGGGCTGGTCCGGAGTGCCACGATGTTGGGCTAACTTGGAGTTCACATTGGGAGAAGGGAAATTGGCCAGAGAGCAACAAAGTCAGCAAAAGACCGCCCTGGGTTACAGTTACCACAGGCTTTGGCTGCAGATGAGTGCCCGGTGTGTGTGTGTGTGTGTGTGTGTGTGTGTGTGTGTGTGTGTGTGTGTGTAGCATAGCTGCCCTTCTAAAAAGAGAAAATCCAGGCACTTAGGCTACCAGTAGATGCCTTAACTTGTTGTAACCCGTGGGCCAGGAACCTGATCCCTTGGCTAGAATTCCCACCAAATTAAATTGCATCGGAGGTGTGTGGGGCTGTTGTGTCTCTTGTCAGATTTAGGAGTTAACTTAGATCTCAGCCATGATCAGGCTGAGTTCTAGACAGAAATGTCCCCTTCCTTTAAAGTTGCTCAAATCTGACCTGCATCTCTCTTCTGCCAGCCAGTCCCAAGGCAAAAACAGAAATTCGAGGAATTAGGAAGCCTGGGTTCAGTCTCTGGGCCCAATGTGTAGTGGCTTTCAACAGGAACCTCAGTGTGCTCATCTATGGCCTGCTGTTCTCTGCTCCCTCCTCTTTATAGAGGAATTTTGGTAGATTTAATGAATAGTACTGTATGAATAGGAAGTAAGTGAAAAATGTTGTTTTTTCCTCTTGAAGGTACATATGATACTGAAATTAATAATTCAATTAAAAATGGGAAAGACTAATAAGACACGACGTGTAATGTATCTGTGGCTAACTCCGCCAACATACAAGATATCGTTCTGCTTACTCATCTCTTTTGTGCTAAGGAATCTGTACAGGTTCATCCAGACCAAGGGGAAAGTCAGTCATCTGTCTCTGAATGCCAGCTCACAGGCGTTCCCAACAGTCAGCAGAAGTCTGTGTTTTCTGGTGGGATGGACCTGTGGATGGTGAATCCCAGTGAGGCCCCCTTGGTCACCCGTCCTCCCTCCTCTTTAGCCTCTGTACCTGGGGGTAGGACCAGCTGACCCTTCTCACCTCTGGTACTGTTCATTTAGGGCTTTGCTACCCACCATTTTGGGGAGGAAGCCAGGACTGCGCTGGGATTGTTATACTCTTTTTTTTTTTTTTGCTTTTTGGAGGGCAATTGGGGTTAAGTGACTTCCCCAAGGTCACACGGCTAGTTTTTGTGTTAAGTGTTTGAGGCTGGATTTGAACTAAGGTCCTTCTGACTCCAGGGCTGGTGCTCTATGCACTGTGCCATCTAGCAGCCCCTGATTGTTATACTCTTAACAGCTGTGTCTGGAGTCATTCCATTCCAGTCAGTAAAGTTATATAAATTAATTAGTAGCCTAGTAAAAGCAAATCGTCTATACTGAGTAGTTACCCTAAACAGAAATGTGTAAAATTCCTGCATTCCATTACCAATTTCGACTTTTGGAGGAGATCATTCTAATTAATGGGAAAATTCCATTTTCAGCTCATATTTGTGATTTCTATACATCCAAACCATGGTTGACAGATTCTGCTATCTAAAATTATCTAAAAAATTTTATGGTAATTGTTACTGATTCTCTGCCAAGCTTGCTGAAGGTACAATGAGCCTTTCTGTTTCGTTGATGCCAACAAATTGAGCACATATGAGACATCACAGGATCTTAGATGTCCTGGTCTTGTTCTATCTATCTATCTATCTATCTATCTATCTATCTATCTATCTATCT
>NW_027187465.1:2227630-2266093 GCF_028583685.1 Petaurus breviceps papuanus | reverse complement strand
TCTATCTATCTATCTATCTATCTATCTATCTATCTATCTATCTATCTATCTATCTATCTATGTACGTATGCATTCATTCATTCATTCCATTCATTTTGAGCACAAAAGGGAAAAAACACTGGGAAATATACCTTTGGCTGGATCTGTAGGGAAAAGGACTTGAGATCTTTTTTTTTTCATCATTAACGTGTTGATATCTGATCTGATAGTATAGCTTGTACATAAATCATCTCTACAGGTTTTAGAGAATTAAATGTTATGAACAAGATGACCTCCTGAGGAGGTCTTCATTCACCTGACAAACAAACAAGTGCCTGCTACCTGCCCAACACCCTCTGATCTGTAAGGTAGGCCTTCATGTTTATCCTGAACATTGATGATGTTGATTGTCCATGTGTACATCAAGGAGTTCATCAAGGATCAAGGAGATCAAGTACATCACTTTAGGTGAGGAAATTAAAATATAGACACTAAGCTGGGAAAGAGGGAGCTGGCCCAGGCAGCTGTTGTCTCAACCCCTCCTGCCTTTGATTCAGTGAAGTGATTAAAAAAAACTTAAATGATAATAACAAGGAAATCAAGGTGTTGTTAAATGAAAAAATGCAGTAGGGGAAAGCTGGGAATTTTTCTTGTTGCTTACAGAAAGTTGGTTTGACTGGTGAGAGAAGTCGGTTAGGTTGGTGATTACCCACAGCCTTTTACTTCAGGCTGTGAAAACCACACTTTAATTTCTGGTTTCTCCAATCACTCTCTAGTGTTTGGTTTCTCTTAGGTCTTTAGCTGTTCTCTGCCAGGAAGAGGTTGACAATGTTAATCAGTGCCCTGGCTACATCTTCAGGCATATACAAGCAGAGTCTGTATTAGATCGGCCCACTCTGTAGTGCCAATCTTCCTATTTGACCTAACATAAATGTGGATTTATGGCTTTAAATTAATGGGTCTTAGAGATTATTAGGGATGTCCACAGGTTTATATAGTTGGTTTTTTTTTTAAAGGACTTAAATGGTGAAAAAATGAAGCAAACTATTTTGGGCACAAGAGAAGACTGGAAAGAAGCTCTAAGATTTTCTTTGCATTTGCAAAGATTTGTACCTGGAGCAGGAATCTGCTGCTGCCTCTCCTTCAGGTGACAGGTTATCTTGCCTCTCCCTGAGCACCCTTCCTGGCAAGCACTTCTGGACTGGTGCCTGGTCTGGATCGGGACAGAAAAGAAGACAATCTGATCCAGTTTACCCCTGGTGGGAAGTTTCATTGAAAAAAAAAGTGGTGCTTTCTGCCTTGAGTTGGTTACTGTTATGAAACTAGAGGGTGTAGGCCTATTATTAAGTAAATTGTTCAGGTGTGGAGAGACCTGTGTCCCAGGATGAGCCCAGGATTAGCTGGACTGGCCAAAGAATAAGCGTTTTTTTGATTAGGACCATTCATTCAGAGGCAAAGTTGGGAAGACACGAGAGTTTGTCTTTCAGGAGCTTTTTCTTACCTTCTTCTGTCCCTTCTTCACATCCCAGAGACCCAGTCTGCACAGAGTCTCCCACTGTACCAGCCCTGCTGTCTGGAGCAATGCCCTTTGTCCCCAAGTTCCCTTTCCCTTCTCCAGCAAAAAAGTCCCTTTCCCTCAGGGTGGCAGATCTCAGCAAGTCTTGAGAAAAAAAGTTTCTGATTAAGTTTAAGTGAACCTCTGTATTTGCATTTTACAAGATGAGTTAGTTAACTGAAAGGAATGAATTTTTAATAGACTCATTTCTATGCAGGTTTTTTGTTTGGTTTGGGTTTTTTGGTTTTGATTTGTTTTGTTTTTGTCTGGGATGCTTTCCTTAACCGTCCCTCAAAAAGGCAATCGGCCATCTGCCTTGTGCCCCTTCCACGAGCCCAGGAACCTTCTTGTCGTCAGGAGGAATTCCTTCAGCCATAGTCAGTCTTGACATAGCTTTCCCTGAAAATGACATGGTGGTTGTTTGTTTGTTTTGTGTTTGCAGTTAACCAAAGCATTCTGTACCAGTGACAAAATATACATGTGTGTGTTTTTAAGATAGACTTTTGAGTCAGGGAACACCTGGGAGTCATTGGCAGAACTGTACAATTTCCCCCAGGGAAATTCACCACATTCTTCCTCCTGGTCACCTCCGAGGTCTTCTCAGATCCACAGACAGTGTTATGTATTATATGTTATTATAACATATCTTTGTATATTTATGTAATGGTAAGCCCTGGTCTGGGCAAGAGGCTTTCTTCACCCACTTTCTTTCCTTTGCGTGTGGTGAGGCTATATCACTTTTGGGTGGTTCTAGGTCTTGTTGAGAATTTCTGGAGTTTTTATGGTAAAAACAAAGACAAAAATCCCAGTTTTTACCACGAGCTCCCCTTTAAAATAGGACTCAACTAGAGGAGTGATGAAGCCAGCACAATCCGTCCTCAAACACAAGCGTCTGGAAGACCTCAGCATTTAGAACAGGGCTTCTTGACCTGGATCCTCAGACCCTGTGAACAGGAGGGGTGTGAACACAGGCGGGGAAAAAACACATCATTATTTTTCACTAACCTTTGGTTTCCTTGGCAATCCTCTGTTTTATCCATTTAAATACATTCTAGAGAGAAGGGACTCAGAGGCTTCAGTGAGCCTCCACAAGGGGTCCAGGACACATGAGAGAATGAGAGCTCACCTCAAGGGGAACTCCTCTTCCAGTGTGCCTCTGCTCAGGACATCCATGGGTGACCTGGCAGGAGCTCCCACACCTCCCCAGAGAGTAACACAAAGCTATCTCTGTGATTTCAGTATTGTCCTGACAAGGCCACAGTTAATGCTGATTAATGCCATGATGGCTCCAGTCCTCCCCCTCTGTCCCTAGGACAACATAAGCTCCTTTAGGCCAGGGGCTGCTTTATCTTTGCCATGGTGCCCCAATACTGAGCAGAGTGCCAGGTGATCACCGGGTAGCTGCCTGTTGCCAAAATGAACACAGTGATAGTAAATTAATGATGATGATGATACTTAGCATTCATACAGTGCTTTATAAGGTTTACAAAGCGCCTTACAAACATTATCACATTTGAAGCTCACAGTGAACATTGATAGTTGGGTGCTATTATCATCCTCACTTTACCGATAGGGAAATTAAGGCCCAGAGAGGTTAAATGATTTGTCCAGGGTCACACAAGTAAGTGTGCAGTTAAGTGTCTGAGGCAGGATTTGAACTTCCTTTCTGGTTTGATCCACCTCACTCTGTAGATTTCCAAACAATTGAAATGCCACGTGACGGATTGATGTATGGTAAATTCAAGGAGCTCACAGCACATTGCCAACAAAGGCTTATGTATTAGGGAATGGCACAAAGGACATTACATAGGAAGTAGATGGTAAGAAAAGGAAGTGGGCCAGTTATGCCTAGTGAGAGGAAGGGAGAATAGCCACCCATAATTTGTAGTATATCAAAAGGAAGACTATTAAGTGATACTTTATGAAAGGTTTATTACAGAAGAGAGATGTCCAAGAATCAAGCCCAATGGGGAAGCATCAAGACGTTCTGAGAGGACAGGCATGGACAGGAGGGTGTCTGTGGTGTTGGAGGGAGCAGTTATGATCCTTCATGCTTGCAAAGGCCCAAAGTGACATCACTGTATTGAAGTCAAGGCACCTGTGACTGATCAGATCAATATGAGCTCAGAACGCTCTACCACAGGTCAGGCTCAAATAGTCCATGGGAACATTTGTGGGGGGAGCCTCTGAATCTGCACTTCTCCCTTTTCTTTTGAGCTATTTCAATCCTGCTTCACATGCAGAGCCTGGCACCTTCTTTGATATGAGCTGGGTGGTCCTATGCCGTATCTCCCATGTCATGTAATCGATTCCAAAGATCTACAGAGACACCTTGAAAGGATCCTTGTATCTCTTCTGCTGACCTCCATGTGAGTGCTTGCCTTGTGTGAGTTCTCTGCAAAATAGTCTTTCAGCAAATGTGTGTCTGGTGTTCGGAAAACATGGCCAGGCCAATGGAGTTGTACTTTCTGCAGTAGAGTTTGAATGCTCGGCAGTTTAGTTTGAGTAAGGACTTCAGTGTCTGGTCCCTTATCCTGCCCAGTGATCTTCAGAATCTTCCTAAGACAATTCAGATGGAAGCCATTCAGTTTCTTGGCCTGGCCCTGGTAGACTGTCTAGATTTCCCAGGCACACACAGTGAGGTCAGCACAGAGACTCTGTAGATCTTCAGTTTGGTAGGCAGTCTAAAACACTCTTCTCTCCCACACTTTTCCTCTGGAGCCTCCCAAACACCGAGGAGCTCTGGCAATGCTTGCACCAACCTCATCGTTTATGTGTACACCCCTGGAAAATATGCTGCCAAGGCAAGTGAACTTTTCCACAGCATTCAGAATGTCTCCACTTATTGTAACTGATAGTTCCATGTATGGATGGGATGGTGGTGGCTGATGGAGAACCTGGGTTTTCTTGGTGTTAGTTGTTAGGCCAGAATTAACACGAGTGGCAGAGAATCGATCCATACTTTGTTGCGTCTCAGCTTCAGAGACTGCCTTGAGTGCACCATCATCTGTGAACAAAAAGTCACGCACCAACTCTGCCCACTTCAGTCTTGGCTTACAGCGTTTGCACAGTAAATCATCTGCCGTCAGTGTAGTAGCTGACCTCGATGCTGTTTTTGTCCTCATTAAAGGCGCCTGACAACATTGTTGAAAACATCACACTAAGAATCATGGGAGCAAGCACACAGCCCTGCTTCACTCCAGTGATGACTGGGGAAATTCTGGAGCATCATCTGTTATCCAGAGCCCAGGCAAGCCGTCACGAAATGGACATATGCTACTGATGAACTTTTCTGGGCAAAAGAACGTACAAAAACTTTTGCAAAGATGATTCTGCTTACATCAGCACATGGAACGTGTGCCCTCTTATAAACAACACAAAATCCAGTAGAACTGAAAGACAAATAGCTCGTATTTCAAGAGAGCTCAGGAGGGCCTCACCTCCAAATAGCACCAAGTGAAAGCAAGCTGGCAAATGAAGGCCAGCTTCCCAAAGTCAGAGCTGGACGCATGTTTTTCTGGAGTGGCCGCAGTGATGGGGAGTGCTGTGAGGTTTTGTAATCAGAGCTAATCTAGTCAACAAACTCATATGCCTCCTATGATTGCCACTTGCAGGAAAATGCTGTCATCAGCGCCTATGCTCCCAACATCATGAGGTCAAAGGTAGATTTTCTGAGACCCAGAGACCCTTCTCATCAGTGTCAGAAGAGGACATGCTCATAATTCTGGGTGACCTTAAGGCTAGTGTAGGCTCAGACTACCAGACATGGCAGGGAGTCTCAGGAGGAATGGAGGCGGAAACAGCCACAACAACAGTCAATGGCAAAATGGGCAGATGGGAATGAATGGTTCCAGTGGCCATGAGGGTGGTTGAAGCAGGTGCTGTGGAGTGCTTAGAGTGTGGTGGAATGCTGAAGGCACCAAGCTCATCCACTTCATCCTGAGCCATTGATGCCCTCCTAACTTCTGTCTTGCCCCTGGACCCCAATGACTGGAAGGCAGAGTAAGGCTGATGACTTGGTGTAACTCTGCCTGGGTTAAATCCAATTTATGCATGAATTAGAAGTTATCACCCACCCCACTTAGCATTTTTGCCTGTCTCAAAGTCCTATGGTGACAGGCAAGTAACAAAGCAGCAGGTGTAGAAACAGAGAGATCCGTCGTCCCAATTCTGCACCCAGGCCACCCAGGGTCATCTTCTCCCTGGAAGAAGTGGGCAGTGGGATTTGGCAGCCCCTCGGGCCTCTGAGCAGCCTTTTAAAGACCACACTGCACACGTCCTGGCAAGAGAAGGGGCTAGAAAAGGCGCCCTGGCCTAACCCTGACCTGCTTACCACCCTGTAGTGGAAGCACCCAAAATGGAGCTAATCATTGTCGTCATCCTCGTGATAATATTTATAGAGCGCTTACTATGTGTCCAGGAACTGTGCTAAGCACTTTATGATTTATTATCTCATTTGATCCTCACAACAACCCTGTAAGGCAGGTGCTGTTCTTATCTCCATTTTATAGATGAAGAAACTGAGGCAGGCATGCTTTCCAGGGCCACACAACTAGGCAGGGCTGGAAGCTAGATTTGAACTCAGGTTTTTTGGACTCCAGGCCCAGCACTATCCACAGCGCCACCTAGAGGGACTACCGACAGGGATAAGGTCACAGGTGTGCTCTCCCAATAAGTTGTTAGTGTTACAGGGAAAAGTTTGGATTTGGGATATGAATCTTTTACTCAAGAAATTTGGTGGGTGTGGAAACTAATCCCTTTCAAGATAATGAATGAACGCAGCAGAGACAAAGAGATGGGATCCAGAAGTAGAGATGAGCAAGTTTTACGTCGGGGACAGTGCAGAGACCAGCCTGAGGGTAAGAGAGAGAACCACCATCATATGGTCCAGATCCGAGGTGATGGACATGGACAAGAGCCATAGAAACTGGGGATGTAAGAGAAGGGAGAAATCGGAGAGAGATGGTTATAAGGACCTGATAAAGCACGGAATCTTTGAATGGGAAGACACCTTAGCCATCACTTCATCCAACTAGTCCTTACTCTCAACATCAACTCCCTTCCCATTATCCCTGCTGAGTGGTTATCCAACCTCAGCTGAAACACTTCCAATGAGGGGGAATTCAATACCTGCTGAGGCAGTCCTATCCTTTCTTGGATAGTTCTCATTGTTAGGAAGTTCTTCCTTGTACTGAACTGAAACCCGTGGTCCTGTAATTTGCACTTCCTGGTCCTTGTTATCCCCTCTGGAGTCAAGTTGAACAGGTTTGATTGCTCTTCGACAAGGCCACCCTTGTTGTATTTGAAGATAGTGGTCACTTTTCCTCCTGTCCATTATTCTCCAGGTCAAAAGTTCTGTAACTGATTCTGCTAGGATGTGGCATAAGTCACCTTCCCATTCTTGTTCCCTTTTCTAGAGGTGTGCCTGGAATTAAGCACAACACTTTGCATGTGGTCTGAGTAGGGTCAAGTGCCTGATGCTACATTCTCGCATTTTGTGCACTGGACTTCCCCTAACCAGTAGAAGGGCTGTGGATGTTCAGAGTTTTTATGCTTTTATGTTCTGTTATACATTCCACCTACATATACCCAGGATTAGAATTCTCTTCCACTGAGTATGTACAGAATGTATGATAAACATTAAAATAGAAGATGATTATGGAAATCTAATGGGAAGACCCTGTTATTAAAGGTCTATAGCCAGGTCCATAGAATGAAGGAAAACAGTCTTTAAACTATCCCAAGAAACTTTGGGGCTGAGCCAAAATGGTGGATTAGAGGAAACCCAGCTGAACTTTCTCAACATTCCTCCAAACAACTTTAAAATAATGTCTAAAATGAATTTTGGAGCAGCAGAGCCGACAAAAGCTCAGGGTGAGACATTTATCCAGCCTACGGCAATTTAGGAGGTCAATGAGAGAAGTCTGTGGCACCGGGGTGGGAGCAAGCCTGGAGTGGGGCAGCAGCACCAGCAGTGGGCCTTGAAGGCAGTTGTAACGATGGCAGCAGTTGCTTGCTTCAGGAGCTCTCAGCCCAGACAAAGTAAGAAGGTCAAATAACTGATCAGAAGGAGATTACAGGGAACCTTTTTGTGGCAGTGGGTACAGCTGACACTGATTGGCAGCTCTGTTGTCCGTATTCAGTTCTGGGTCATAGTTCCAGGGTGCAGAGGAGTGCTTTTGGTCAGTCACAAGGGAGCAGGCGTCCTGGTGGCAGTTCCAGAGCCAAGAGAAGCACTAGTACTTACAGATGAAGGAAAGCAAGGACCTGGTTCTAGTTCCAAGGCAAAGAGAGTGCTAGCTCTTGTGACTGTGGGGGCCCAGGGGCCCTTCCTGAGTAAAGACCAAAGTACAGACCAGAAAGGCAGTGACCACATTTTTCTCAGGATCACACCACTTTGGAAGCACCAGAAATTTGCAGAACACCAGAACTAACTCGGAAAGCTGCAGCACGACAAAGTCTGAAGCTTGGGACAGTGCCTTCCTACCCCAAGGCAAACAGAGCCCAAATTTAACATAAAGTTCAAAGTCAAGAAATAGGCCGGGAAAATAAGCAAACAACAAAAAAAGAACTTCACCATAAAAAGTTATTGTGGTGAGAAGGAAGACCAAGATGTAAGCTCAGAGGACAACAATGTGAAAACAGTTAAAAACAAAGCCTCAAAGAAAAATGATAATTGGATCCAAGGTCAGAGTTTAGCCCAAGAGTTAAAGACGTAAGAGTGGTAGAAGAAAAATTGGGAAAAGAAATGAGAGTGATCCAAAAAATTATGAAAAGAGAGGCATCAAAGGGTCAGCTAGGTGGCGCAGTGAATAGAGCACCGGCCCTGGAGTCAGGAGGACCTGACTTCAAATCTGGCTTCAGACACTTAACACAAAAACTAGCCATGTGACCTTGGGCAAGTCACTTAACCCCAATTGCCCTCCAAAAAGCAAAAGAAAAAAAAGAGGCACAAAAAATACTGAAGAAAATAGTACCTTAAAAAATAGAATAGGTCAAATGGAAAAGGAGTTACAAAAATTCACTAAAAAAGACCTCTTTGTTGTAAACTGATCCAACCATTCTGGACAGCAATTTAGAACTATGACCAAAAGGTTATAAAAGTATGCATATCTATTTATCCAGCAAAACCAGTACTAGGTTGGTATCTTAAAGAAATTAAAAAAAGAAAAATGATCTAAATATACAAAAATATTTATAGCAGTTCTTTTTGTGGTGATAAAGAATTGGAAGTTGAGGGGATGCCCATCAACTGGGGAATGACTGAACAAGTTGTGATATATGATTGTGAAGGATTACTATTGTGCTATGAGAAATGATGGGCAGCATGGTTTTGGAAAGACTTATGTGAACAAAGTGAAGTGAGCAGAACATGGAGAATATTGTACAAAGTCACAGCAATGTTGTGTGATGACCAGCTGTGAATTACTTAGTTATTTTCAGCAATACAGTAATCTAAGACAATTCCAAAGGACTTATAATGAAAAATGCTGTCCACCTCCAGAGAAAGAACTAATGGTGTATGAATGCAGATTGAAGTATTTCTTTATTTTATTAACTTGATTTTTCTTGGGGTTGGGGGGGGTAATCTGTTTTCTTTCACAACATGACTAATATGGAAATATGTTTTGCATGACTGCATATGTGTAACCTATATCAAATTGCTTGCCTTCTTAATGAGGGGATAGGGAGGGAGAGAATTTGGAAAAACTAGCCAATGTTTAGAAATATTTAGAAATGTTAAAAATTGTTTTAACATGTAAAACAAATATTTTTAAAAAGAAAAGAACTCCTTAAAAAACAGAATTGGATGCTAACCACATCCAGAGAAAGAAGTCTGGATGTCTGAATGCAGATCAAAGCATACTATTTTCATTTTTGTGTGTTTTTTTTTTGTTTTTTATTTCTCATGGTTTTTTCCTTTTGTTCTGATTCTTCTTTCACAACATGACTAAGGTGGAAATATGTTTAACATGATTGTGCATGTATAACTTAAATAAAATTGCTTGCTGTCTTGGGGAAGGGGGAGGAGAGGGAGGGAGAAAAATTTGGAATTCAAAATTTTACAAAAATAAATGTTGAAACCTATCTTTACATGTAATTGGGAGGAAATTCTATTGAGGGGGAAACAACAGAATTGACCAAGTGGAAAAATATGTACAAAATCTCACTGAAGAAAATATTTCTTAAAAATTTGAATTGGGCACCTGGAAGCTAATGACTCCACAAGACATCAAGAGACAATAAAACAAAATCCAAAGAATGAAAAAAAAACAAAACAGAAGAAAATGTGAACTATCTCACTAGAAAAATAACTGACCTATAAAATAGATCAAGAAGAGATAATTTAAGAATTATTGGACTACCTGAAAGCCAAAGAAAGAGCCTGGATATCATATTTCAAGAAATTATCAAGGAAAACTGTTCCAATAACTTGGATCCATGGGGTAAAATAGAAATTGAAAGAATCCACAGATCATCTCCTGAAATAGATTCCGAAATGAAAACTCTCAGGAATATTATCACCAAATTCAAGAGCTCTCAGTTCAAAGAGAAAATACTTCAAGAGGCCATTAACAAACAATTTAAGTATTGTGGAGCCATAATCAGGATCACACAAGATTTAGTGGCTTCCACATTAAAAGAATAGAAGTCTTGGAATATGACATTCTGGGGGGGGGGGAAAGCATCTAGGAATACAATCAAGAATAACTGATCATCAAAACTGAGAGTAAGCCTTCAGGGGGAAAATGGATATTTGATGAAATAAAGGACTTTCAAGCATTCTTGATGAAAAGAACAGAGCTGAATAGGAAATTTGACACTCAAATACAAGACTAAAGAGAAGTATAAAAAGGTGAATATGAAAGAATAATCATAAGGGTCTCAATCAAGAATCTCAGACAATTTACGTTCCTGTATGGGAAGAGGATATGGGTAACTCCTAAGAATTTTATCATTATTTATTATTGTTCAGTTGTTTTAGTCATGTCTAACTCTTCCTTGACCACATTTGGGTTTTTCTTGGCAAAGAGACTGGAGTGGTTTGCCATTTCCTTCTCCAACTCATTTTACGGATGAAGAAAGTAAGGCAAACAGTTAAGTGACTTGATCAGGACCACACAGCTAATAAGTGTCTGAAGCTTGGTTTAAACTCAGGTCTTCTTGACTCCAGGTCTGGTGCTCTATCCACTGTACCATATAACTACCACTTTATCATTATTAGGGGAGTTAGAAGGAATTTACATAAACAAAGGGCATGGATGTGAGCCAGTTATGTTGGAATGATCTCAAATAAAAAGGATTGAGAAAGGGATGCACTGGAAGATGAGGGGGAAGGTGAGATAGAATGGAGAAATTTTTTTTCACATAAAAGGGGCTCATAAGAAAGAGCTTTTATAGTGGAGGGGAAAATGGGGGCAGGCGGGCAATGCAATGTTTGAACTTCACTCTCATCAGAATTGGTTCAAATTGAGAAGAATATATATACATACATAGGTATAGAAATGTAACTTACCCAATAGGGAGATAGGAAGTGAAGGGGATAAAAGGTATTGGGGGAGGGGAATGATAAAAGGGAAGGCATATTAAGGGAGATAGTGGTTAAAAGCAAAATAGACTTTTGGGAAGGAACAGGATAAAAATATAGACAAAGAAACAGAAGAAAATAGGATGGAGGGAAATACACAGTAATCATAATTGTAAATGTGAATGGGATGAACTCACCCATAAAATGGAAGTAGATAGCAGAATGGATTTGGAAACAGAATCCAACACTTGAAACAGAAAGACACACACAGTGTTGGATCAGAATCTAATATACTTCAGCTGAACTAAAAAAAAGGTTGGGGGGAAAGGAGTGGAGTGGAGTATAGCAATAATGATCTCAGAAAAAGCAAAAGTGAAAATAGGCCTAATTAAAAAGGATAATCAGGGAAGCTACATTTTGCTAAAAGGTACTATAGATAATGAAGTAATATTAGAAAATGTTTTTACAAGTTTCTCTGATAAAGAAATCATTTTAAAAATATATACTGAGTAAAATAAGAGCCATTTCCCCATTGATAAGTGGTCAAAGGATATAAACAGGCACTTTTCAGAAGAAGAAGTCAAAGCTATCTATATTCATATGAAAAAAACTGCTCTAAATTATTATTGATTAGAGAAAGGCAAATTAAAGCAATTCTGAGGCACTACTTCACACCTATCAGAAATGACAAATGTTGGACGGAATGAGGGAAAACAGGTACATTAATGAATTGTTGGTGGAGTAGTGAATGGGCCGATCATTCTGGAGAACAATTTGGAACTATACCCAAAATGCTATAAAACTATGTACAACCTTTGACCCAGCAATACCACCTGTTAGGTCTGTACTCCCAAGGAGAGCAAAGGAAAATAAAAGGAGCTATATATACCAAAATATTTATAAGAATTCTTTTTGTGGTAGCAAAGAATTGGGAATCAAGGGAATGCTCATCAGTTGGGGAATCACTGAATAAGTTGGGACATATGATGTACTATTGAGCTACAAGAAATGCAGAAGAGGGGTGGTTTCAGAAAAGCATGGCAAGACCTATGTGAACTGATGCACAGAACAATGAGAAGAACTGGGAGAATGTTATGCACAGTAACAGTAATGTTGTAATGATGATCAACTGTGAAATACTTGGCTACTCTGATCAATGGACTTATAATGAAAAAATGCAGTGTGCTTCCAGAGGGATAGAACTTATGAACTCTGAGTGCAAATTGAAACATAATTTTCTCACTTTATTTTTCTTGCTTTTTAAAAAATGGCTAATATGGAAATATGTTTGGTATGACTTCACATGTATAATTGATAGCATATTGCTTGCCTTTCTCAATGGGTGTGGGAGGGGGTGAGAGAGAGGGAGAGGATTTGGAATTCAAAATTTAAGAAGAAAAGAATGTTTAAAATAAAAAATAAATTAAAAAATTTTAAAATCTGCCCTAAGAGTTTGGGAACACCCTGTATAAAATGTGTCTTGCAACCTTAAACTAACTTTCCTATATCATCATTGATTCAGCCCATGAATTCCACCTTCCCCCACCCCATCTTTTACATGCCTCATTGTGCATACTAGCCCAGTTGCTATCTTCTAAGAAATTCTACCATGTTCAGAACTGCCACTTAGGGTTATAGACGAGGTGTGGTCAGGGGATTACTGAGAATGACAACCATCTCTACCTATCACTAGGTCTCAGAATATGCATGTCATTCTGCAACCACAATGGATGTGGTGAGACCTTTTTTCTTATTTTTTTTTAACAAAAGATTTGCCTGTGGGTGTTGACCCCAAATCACCTCTCTGCTTGTATTTAGTTACTTCTTAATGATGCCCACTAATGGGTTTTCCTTAAAGAGAGTCTATTAAAAGAATTAATTGCTGTGAATGTTCAGAATCTTCCAATTCTGTTGAAAGGGCTCTCTTTCCAGTCGTATGAACATAGAAAACTTTGGACTAAATCACCATGGAGATATTCCAGACCAAATTAGAAACATACCCTCCTCAGAAATTCGGGAAAGGTAGCAAGTAGCCTCTGTCCCATGAGAACTATAAGGATGGCTAAAATGTCTAGCTGCTGTGCCATTGTGTACAGAAATCTGAAGTCATATCACAGAATCACAGATTTCGAGCCCAAAGGACCCTCAGAGGTCATCTAGTCCAACCCTTTCATTTTACAGATAAGTAAACTAAGGTCCAGAGTGGAGAGGTCACTTACCCAAGATCGCCTAAGTTATATGTAGCAAAACTGGACTTTCAGCTGAGGTCTCTTGATTTCAGATCTAGCATTCTTCCCACTGTCCATCACCCAGTTTCTGCCCACTGGCCTTAGTTCTCCCCTTTAGGGTCACACAAAATAAGCCTCCCCTATTCCCCATGAGATGAGAGATCTGCACATATTTGAAGGCACCTAATTAGTGCTTTGCAACCACCCTGGAGGATAGGTTGTTACTGCAGGTATTATTATCTCTGTTTTACAGGTGAGGAAACTGAGGCTCAGAGGGACAAAGGTTTGTTCATGGCTTACACTACTAGTAAGTTTCAGAAGTGGGATTAGAGTCCTGTTTTCTCCTGAATCTGGGCCCAGGGCTCTTTCTTCTACACCACACTACCTCAGTGGTTTTCAAGTCCTCTCATAAACATTTCTATTCTCCAGGCTCAATACCACTAGTTCCTTCCGTTGTTCTTCAAGTGACATGATTTCTAATTCTTCCTATAATCCTAATCACCCTTCTCTGGGTACACTCTGGCTTGGCAAGGTCCTTCTTAAAATGTGGCATCCAGTATGGCTTATGTTAACCTACAAAATTTGGTTAAAGGAGCCAGACAAAGTAGGTGATACACAGTTATTTCATTTATTTCCTTAAAGTTAGCTGATAACGTGTACACAGAGCCAGACCTCAAGTTCTGACTGACCAATACAAGATTTAGCAAAGATTTTATGTTTCTGCACAATCCCAAGATGTTTGTGTCTCTCAGATTTATGATGTCCATGTGAATACAGGACAAATGACAAGATAGTGGAGATCTACATTCTCAGGATGTCTCTATCTTCCCTTCCTGGAATGTGTATCCCTAAGAGAATTTCTGACTTTCCAAGCATTCTGTCACAAGGGAGGGAAAAAGCTCTTCCTGATCTTATCTGGCCTTTCAAATAGTGGACACAGGAAAGGGCATTTGAAAGCAAACAAAGCTGTCTGTTTGATTAATTCAGACTTTGGATAACTTTGTATTTAATGATTATCAGTTAGAATATTCCAGATGTGGTCTGAATGGAGCCGAGACAGTGTCTTTGTCTGAGTCCCATAGTGTGATATTAATGCAGCCTCAAATTGTCTTTTTTTTAGTCAGTTCAATTCAGTTTATTCAAGGAGCTTCCAATCGAGTAGGGAGCTAAGACATTATATTAGAATTATCTCAAGAATGAAATTGGAGATGGCGCTTGCATGGGAGAGGTGAACGTACAGAAGTGGAGGGTGGCAAGAGAATGGAATGAGCAATCAGAGGGACTCATCATGACCCCTGTGGCCCTGGGCATTTCACTCAACCTCACGGTAAACCTCTCATCTGGAAAATGAAAGGGGTGGCCTGGGTGTCCCTTCCAGCTCGAGAATGATGATCCCGTCATTTTAGAGGTGATGAGACTTTGGAAGAGGGAGAGATTACTTCCATTGGGGCATTAGGGAGATGGTGGATTCAAATAAGGAAAGTGTCACAGAGAAGATGATTTGGACCTTAGAGGATGGCAAGGATTTTCCTCAGCTAGAGACAGGGGCACAAAGGGGCACAAAGCACTGAGGATCATGCATTAAGGGTTTGGATTGTTATTAAAATGATCTTCAGTAGACATCCAAAAAATGGGGCCATGATCACAAAAAGACAGCTTGGCTTCATGAAATCAGGCCAGAGTCGACTGGTTTGTTTTTTTTTTTTTTGATGGGTTACTAGACTAGACTAGTCGACTGAAGGAGCTCTGTGGATACAAGTAGAATGTAAGCTACCTGAAGGCAGGGATTTTCTTTTTGTCCTTGTGGCCCCAGTGTCCAGTATAGTACCAGGCAGAGAGCAGGCACTCAATAGATGTTCACAGAATTGAGTGGAATTAACTGGATTTTAACAAAGCAATCAACGAACCCATTGTATTCTTATGGAAAGCCTGGAGAAATGTGGGTATGGTCCTACAATTCAGAGAATTTGCAAATGCCTGGTGTCTGGCCTCATTAGTGACCAGTGGCTTGTTGTCTTCTCCCCAGGCCCTGATAGAATGCTTAGCGAGCTGTGCTTGGCTCTGTCTCCAAAGCTCTTTTATCAGCGACTAGGCTAAAGGCACAGCTGGTGTGCTTGCTTATTAAATCTGCTGCTGATGTTGTTTGGCAGGAGAGCCAAGATGTTTGATGACACAATCAAGGCCATATAGCCCCTTGTGGGGTACAGTATGGAGAGCATTCTTGCTCAAGAATGAGTTGGACTGGATGGCCTCTGAAGTCTCTTGCAGTCCTGAGATCCCATGGTTCTATGGAAGTGGGTCCACAACATATCTAGTTCAAAGAACATCTGCAAGAAGTTATTTGACAGCTAGGGGACACCACAGAGCATTGGGCCTGGGGTCAGGAAGACCTGAGTTCAAATCCAGCCTCAGACACTTACTAGCTGCATGACCCTGGGCAAGTCACTTAACCCTGTCTGCCTCAGTTTCCATAAAAGGAGAAAAGGGTGTGAGAATAGCACCTCCCTTGAAGCATGGTTATAAGGATGAAATGAGATATTTGTAAAGCACTTTGCAAACTTTTGAAGTGCTTGCTGTCTATATAAATGTTAGTCATCATCATCATTATATTTTTAAGAATATGTCTCAGAAGAAAGTGCTTTGTGAAACCCAGAGTCTTGTTATGGTGGCAGCTGCAAAAGGCTGTCCCTAAATGCGGGAACAGGAGGGATGGTAACACAGGGCAAGTTACAGAGGTCGCTAGGGACTCCACTTTGTACCCCAGGGCCTGGCACACAGGATTGTCTGGATGCTCACAAGTGCCCAGAGAATTGGACTGAATTACGCAGCCTTTTCGGGTATTCTGATTCGGCGGTGTTTCAAATGTATTCTTAGAATAGGTAAAAAAGAGAAGTCCAATACAGTTTTGACCAGAAAAAGTCATTAGAATATTAGCTGTGATGGAAACTCAGACTGACTCCATAATCAGAGAGAGCTGTTCTCTACCAGCTAGGTGGTAGCAGGAGTATTGTAATATCCCCTTTACCAAATGACTCCAGCCGATTTTTTTAAGGTACGAATTTACGGTAAAGAGCTAGCACCATACCTGGAAACTTGTCAGTTACGGGTTCCTGTTACAGCCGAGCTTTTGTTATAAACTTTAAACTCTTAAACCAGTAAAACTTTCAAAAAATACAAAGAAACCCCAAACCCCAAAACTTTCACAATTAGTTGGTGGGGAAATGAAATACGGGTCACAGATAAAAAGCATGAAGTAGTGGAAAGAAGACTAGACCTATGGCCCAGAGACCTGGGTTTTAGGTTCAACTTTGCTACTAACTAGCTTGTGACTTTGGGCAACCCACTTTTCTCTGTGCCTCGGTTTCCTTGTCTGAAAAATAAGGGAGTTTATTTCTTCCATGCTGCCTGCCGCCACAGGGGCATGACCCGGAGTCTTTGGGGAATCCCCTGGTCACACAAAAGTCTCACTCGAAGCAATGATAGCAAAGACCAGTGTGGGCTGGCTGATGTGGGATCTTTAGCTTCTCCTGTGCCTGGTTATGTTTCCCTGACTTTTCTGCTCAGCCTGCTAGCTGCCTCTATGAAGCCTTGCTCCTCTAAGGCTTTGCCCACAAACTCTCTCATTTTCCCAACACCACCATCATAATGATGTTTGCTGTCTAGCTAGCTTTCAAGTTTGTAAAATGCTTTACTTGAATGAACTCATTTTATCCTCAGCAACTCTGTGAGGTAAGTGCTCATATTATCCTCATTTTACAGGTGAGCCAACAGAAGCGCAGAAAGGATGGGACTTTTCCAAGGTCCTACAGCTAGTAAGTCTCAGAGGCAAGATTCAGCCACAGATCTTTCTGACTGAGTCCAGCATTCATTCCATTCCAACACCCTGGCTCCCCTAGGGCAGTGTCCTTGGGTCAGTTTTCTCTAGAAATGAATTTGCTCTGAGCACCAGAACATCGATGGTCATGGCCTCTGAGTACTTGTTCACATCAGTTCCTCTTCTTGGACTACTCTCCTCCACACTCTGCCCATTGAAGCCCATCTTTTGAGGGCCAGCTCAAAGGCTCAAAGCACCCAAAGAGATTCAGCTGCAGGCTTCCCTGGTCCCATTGGCCAGGCGTGTCATCTCCCTACTTCTCAGGAACTCTCATAGCCTCTTGTCCTTCTCCTGTGAACTTTCACAATTGGTATTCCAGTTATTGGGGCAGCTGGGTGGTGCCATAGTGGAATCAAGGAGACTCCTCTTAGGGGTGCGACCTTAGATGATGAAGAAGAAGAGGAAGAAGGAGAAGGAGGAGAAGGACAAGAAAGAGGAAGAGGAAAAGAAGGAGAAGAAGAAAATGATAATTTGAAAAAAAATCAAGAAAATTTTCATGAATTGTCCTTTGGTGTAATCACAAAAGGCCCAGGCATCTCAAATCACTCATCATGAGTCACCTTGGTGTGAATAAATCACGAAAGGATCACAGGCGCCTCTGTGTGCCTGTTTCCCATTCTCCATTTCCAATTGGTTTCGAAGACACCTCGATTTGAGCTCTTACCACCCCTCAAACAGTCCCCCTCCCTTCTCCATTGCCCCTGCCCCCACCCTGGGGCAGGTCGCCATCCCCTCACAGTAGCTCCTGGGGGTCTGCCTACCTCCAGGCTCTCCTCCACCAAACAATCTTCCCAAAGCTCAGGTCTGACCATGTTACCACCCCACCCCCTCCTCCATAAGCTCCAGTGATTCCTAGTCACTTCCAGTATCAAACAGAAGCCCCTCATCACTTGTCCCCTTCCTATTTTTTCCAATCTTCTACATGCACTTTGTGATCTGATGCTGATCTCCTTGCTGTTCTTCACACAAGGCATGTCCTGACTCAGTGAATTTTCATGGTTGTCCCCCATTCCCACTTGCTTTCCTTTCTCATCTCTGCTTCCTGGCTTCCCTGGTTTCCTTCATGACTTAGCTTAAATCCCACCTTCTGCAAGAGGCCTTTCCTGGCCCCTTAAGCCCCTTAAGGCTAATGCCTTCTCTCTGTTTTTATCTCAAATTATCTTCAATTTAGCCCGTAAAAAGTTGTCTGGCACACAGTAGGCACTTAATAAATGCTTATTGATTTGACTTGACCTGATAATAGGGGCTTTGGGCCATTGGATGGAAGCAGATGACAATTCATAGGAAATATCTTGAGATTGGCCAAAAAAAATCACACTGCTGGACCTATGTATAACATAGCAAGCTGGTTTGAAATCTATGCATTGTAGCAGTAGGCCATAGTGGTGGTTGAATCCAGTGGTGAAGGGCATTTGAGAGAGAATTGTCCTTGGGGAGAAGGAGCAAGTGGCTTCATTCCCTCCATCCCATGCAATGACCAGGTGATAACCTCAGAAGGTTAGATGTCCTGGCTATCCTGGCCATTGGGTGGAAGTGATCACCACCACTATTGGCATCATCCCAGGAGAGCCAAAGTCGGATGGCAGTGTCTGCTCCAGGAATAGAGAAAGACACCAAGGAAAATCTACATACGCTAAGTAAAGGTAGCTTCAGCTCTCTACAAGGGGGCTGACCGTGGAACATAGTAGGGAGCTACATCTTAGACTTAGGGGGATTTCCTGAGGACTTCACAAAGGGAGAAAAGGACTTTTAATAGAAGCCTTGGGTTATTATACATACACATGTTCCTCATTACTGTTTCATTATAAATTTGAGCACACTGTTCCCAGGGATTTTTTGTGTACAAGGGGGAAGTGCACTCCCAACTTGAGAAGAGTCACCCTGAGAACATAGTAACTCTCTGGGGACCTGAGCCACCAAAGTGATTGGGAATTGGTAAAGTTCCCTAAAAGAAGCCTTATATGAAGGAACTGCCATATGTTAATTGCTGGGACAATCTTAGAGATTCTTTAAGAAGGGCAAAGTGTCCAGCATGAGGGAGGGAGCAGCCCTTTGTACTTTTCTATGGTCAGAGCACAGCTAGATCAATTTGTGATCTACTTAGAGCTTCCCATTTTAAGAGGGACTTCAATAAGAGAGGATCACAGGAGATAAAATAGGGAATTTTGATTGGATGAAGTTAAAAAAGGTTTTACACAAACGAAACCAAAGAAGATAAAATTAAAAACAAAGTTGGAAATTGGGGAACGATTTTGCAGCAAGTTTCTCTGATAAGGTTCTTATTTTTGAGATACACAGGGATCCAATTCAAATTTATAAAATTAAGAGCCATTCCCAAATTGATAAATCATCAAAGGATGTGAACGGGCTGTTTTCATAGAAAGAAATCCAAGCTATCAATAGTCATATTAAATTGTTCCAAATCACTAATAATTAGGGAAATGCAAACTAAAATAAAACTAAGGATCCACCTTACTCTTATCAGTTTGATAAAGTCAGCAGAAAGGGGTAATGACAAACGCTAGAGAGATTGCAGAAAAACAAATGCATTACTGCCCTTCTGTTGTGGTTGTGAACTGATTCAGTCATTCTGGAAAATAATTTGGAACTTTGTCCAGGAAATTGCTAAACTCTGCATACCCTTTATTGAAGTGATACTAGGTCTTTATGCCCAAAGATATGAAAGGAAAAGGACTCATATTCACAAAAAATGTTTGTACCTTTTCTTTTTTTGTAGTAAAGACCTGGAAATGAACAGGAGGAGTGCCCATCAACTGGAGGAATAGCTGAATTGCGATGTCAATGTCATGGAATGCTATTATGCTATAAAAAATGATGAAAGGGACAGTTTTAGAAAAACGTGGGAGGACATATGAACTGATGCAGAGTGAAGTGAGCAGGACCAGAAGGACTCTGAAAGACTTAGGAACACAATAACCAACCATAGTTCTGAAGGACTCTCTGCGAAACTGCTACCCATCTCCTCACAGAGAGGTGATGATGGAGAGGTGAGTATCTGAGGTAAGATTTGAATTCAAGTCTTCCTGACTCAAAGTTCCATGGCACTACCTAGTTGCCTTGAACAGAAATGAGTTTTAGCTTGGGGAAGAGAAGACATAACTGTCTTCAAGTATTGGAAGTGTTATTACATGGAAGAAGTATTTGATTCATTCTGCTTGACCCCAAAAGGCAGAACTAAAGACAATGAATGAAGTTACAAAGGGTCAAGTTTCAGCCTGATGCAGGAAAAGCTTCATTATTGTAGCTACCCAGAAGGGGAATGGATTGATCCCCCTCCTGCAGGCTCTTCCAGCAGAGTCTGGACAGCCACTTGTCAGTTCTCTGTTTGGAATGCTTTTTCCAGCATGTAGATTACTCTGAAATGTGATACTTTATGAATGCAACGTTGGGAAATTAATCCAAACTTGATATATAGATATATAGATGTAACCAGTCTCTAATTTGCCAGTAAAATATAATTCTACATTGTTTCATAAATATGCCAACCAATGTCTATCTGATATTCATATTCTCTAAACTAATGTAAGATAAAAAGGAATTCTAGTAGCCAGTTGCTTCATGTATGTGAGAATAATTAGAGTTCCCATTTCCATAGCTTGCATACAACAATCCTAGGGGGTAAAGTTTATCAGCTCTTTTACAAATGAGGTGTTTGAAGGTCCAAGAAGTGGACTGTGATCACACAGTTTGTTAGTGTCTAAGTTCAGGATTTGAACTCAGGTCTCTTGATTCCAAGTATAATTCAAACTGGTTGAATGACTGAATCCAAAGAACAGTCATTAATGGTTTAACACAGTGGTGTGCTAGTAAATGTTTAATAACTGGCTCCCCCCCCCCAAATGTGCACATACAACACACTTTTAACTTTAATCTGCATTATTCACATTTTCCCCATCACTTTCATAAGTCTTGACTGTCATGAAAATAATGAATCAATCCCTGATTTATAGCATTTGTGGTTTCCAAGATGTAAATGCTCACACCAAAACCTTAACAATCTGCTCTTGTGAGCCAGTGGGAGCTGACTCCAGCTCACTCTAGAACGTCACCTTGGACAGTGGTCTCCAGTGGAGCACTTCAGGAATTGGGGCTTGCTTTTAATAATGGCGCCATGATGCCCAAAAGGTCACTAGCTCTGTGGCCCCACTTTCATCTATAAAATAAAGGGTTGGTCTAGACTAGAGATTTCAACCCCACCGCACCCACCAGGATATGATGTAATTCTTTTGTTCAGATGAATATTCAATCTGCTTAATAGATCTTTGTGACAGTAATAGTGCAAACTGAGGAGTGCTTAAGGCAAGTGTGAGAACACAGGACTTGGAATTAAGAAGGCCTGGGTTGTATTCCAAGTCTGACCCTTCCCCAGTTGGGCAAGTCATTATTAACCTTTCTCAGTTTCAGTTTCCTCATCTATAAAATGGGGATATGACCCCATGGAGTTAATGCAAGGAAAGGCAAACCTTAGGGCCCTACAGAAATGGAAGGTATTTTGCTTATGACTTTTAAAAATGCCATTTAAAAAGTCCCATTGTTCTACCATTAGGGTGAACTGTTCCCTACCTTTGGAGTTGAAAGGTGTGACTGCCTGTCTGCCACAAAGCCAGCTTCTCATTTCCCTCTGCTTCTTCCTGGTCTGGAAGAGGAAATGAAGCACGTTATCAACTCACTCAGATTTACCAAGGGCATTTTAGATCCCAGAGTGCATATATAAGCATATAGAATTATAGACTATTCAGAATCAAAGTACCCTCAACAGCCATCTAGTCTAACTGATACTCGAAGAAGGACCCCCTCTGCGCTGCTCGACAAGGCATCCAGCCTTTGTCTGAAGGTCCCTCCCCATGAACAGGAACCCACTTAGCATTCTATGTTCCCATAATATCTTGAGGCAGACTATTCCTTTTCTAGAAATTCTTAATGGTGAGGACACCTTTTCCTACCATTGAGTTGCCTCTTTTCAATTCCAACTCTCTGCTTCTGTTCAACAGCTCTAATCTGCACTCATTACTTCATTGTGTTTGGGGACCTCCCAGAGTCTTCAGAGTGGAGCCAAACACAGACCTTTGGGGCACCGCACTGGAGACCTCCTTCCAGGGTGACTTGAAATGGTTACTGACCATCATTTGGATTCAATCATTCAACTGGTTCCAATCTTCTAGCCTACATCTCTCCATCTTGTCCACAAGAAGAACAGGAGAGACTTTTGTCAAAAGTTTTCCTAAAATCAACATAAATTTTATCTCTTAGTTTGTTGACCTTGTCAAAAGAAAGCAAGAGGGTGGGAATAAGGTTAGTCTGGCATGATTTGGTTTTTTCTGGCTCTTTGGGAGTTTCCTTTTTAGATGTTTGCCAACCATCCCTTTAATAATCCATTTAGGGGCAGCTACATGGTGCACTGAATAGAGCACTGGCCCTGGAGTCAGGAGGACCTGAGTTCAAATCCGACCTCAGACACTTAACACTTACTAGCTGTGTGACCTTGGGCAAGTCACTTAACTCCAATTGACCTGCCTTCCCCCCTGCAAAAAAAAAAAAATAATAATATTCCATTTGAGAATTTTTGCTAGGAATTGAAGCCAAGCTCCCAGGCTTATATGTTGTCTATAAACTCCAATTTCTTGCCATTGTTTTTCAGAAATTGGGACATTTGCCCTTCTCCAATCCTGCGACATCTCTCACATGCTCCATGGTCTTTCAGAACTCACTGACAATGACTCATCGATTGTGGCCGTTGCTTCTTTCCATCCCAGAGGGTGTAGTTTGTATGGGCAGGGCGCCGTGAGCTCATCAATAGCAGCTTGGCACTATCTTCCTATCTTCCTTATCATGGGGACCAATGCCCAGTCATCCATATTCATCTTGCCCTTACCACAACTCTGGTGACACAATGTATGTGAACCGAGCTAGGGGTGTGAACGTGGGAGAATTCCCTCTTGCCTCAGAAACAGCGACCAGTCAGTCAGTCAGTCAGTCAATAGCTTTCTACTGTGTTCCAGGCTAGATGCTGAGGGTACAAAGACAGAATGAGCCGATCCCTCCCTTAAGGAGGGAACATTCTAACAGGAAAGGCAATAAGTGTATGGCTCAATATGCACAGAGCTACCACTGAGAAATTATATACAATTACCAAGTGCCTACTGTGTGCCTTGCAAAGTATTGGGGATGCAAAGAAAAGGCAAAAACTGTCCTTCCCTTCAAGGAGTCCACAATCCAATGGGGGAGACAGTTCCTTCCCCCCCTTGCTTGGTCAGTGTCTTCCTCCTTCCCAAGGTCTTCCCTTCCCTCTCAAACTTGCCGAGAGCATGTGGTCTGATCTCCTCACACTCTACCCCGGATTACCCAAATCTGGGAGCAACTTGTAGCTGCCAGGAGGGCAGGGATGGTGCCAGTGTTTATCTCTGCATATCTGCCTCCCACTGTGTGCCAGCCCAGGGCCTGTGCGGTAGCAGGCACTTCAGAAACAGTCGTCTTAATTCAAAAGGAATTGTTTCTATGCATTTTCTATCCTATAGTACTTTAAAGTTTGCAAAGCACTTTACACATGAGACATCATCTCATTTACCCCCACAACAGCCCTGGGAGGCAGATCACCATTTAGGGATGAGGACGCTGAGGCTGTGAGATGACTAGTCCATATCACCCGACTCCAAGCCCAGCATCTATTCACTGTCCCATGACCCCTCTACAGTAATCCCCATCATGCTCTAATGTCTCTCCCCCCAGCCCAGCCCAGCCCAGCCCCTACCACACCATCAGTCTCTTCTCAGAACACGTAGGGCTACTTTGGGTGGATCCCACCTTGGTTTGGTGGATTCTTGTGTCCGTATCTTAACCCTGCCCAACCACCAATCCCTTGCCCCGGCTAACTAGATTGTAAGCTATCTGAGGTCAAGTCTAGACTTTTCTACTACCCACCACACCTGCATATACATATTTGTTAAATGAGTCATAATCTAGGCAATTGTTACCAACAATAACTATGGTGCAAGAGATCTAGCCTTGAACTTGGAGCACAGGGTTCAAATTCTGGCTCTCTCCCTTGTGACTCTGGCCAGTTCTCTTCACCCATCTAGGCCTTAGTCTCCTCACCTCTAAAATCACTATAATAACAGTTGTGCTACTCAACTCATAGAGTTGTAAGGAAAGTACTTTGTAAACCATAAAGAGATGCAGAAATACACAGTTATTAAATGATTAGGAGCATAGCACTTTGAGGTCGCAAAGCTCTTCACCCTTAACTCATGTGATCCTTACAACAACCCCGGAAAGTAGGGGTCATTATTATCCCTGTTTTACGTTTGAGGACATTGAGGCAGAGGTTAAGTGATTTGTCCAAGATCATACAGAGGAAAAAGTGCTTGAGGCTGAATTTGAACCCAGGCCTTTCTGACTTCAGGCCCAGCACTCTGTGCACAGCCCTCAAAGCTGCCTTAAGTGACTCGCCCAGGGTCACACAACTAGGAAGTGTCTGAGGCTGGATTTGAACTCTGGTCTTCCTAACTAGGCTTGGAGGTCTAGCTGAGTCACCTGACTTAACAGATGCTCTCTGCAAATCCCCCTTATTTCACAGAACAAGCAACCACAATTCAATGATAGCAGCAAGTTTTTATAAAGTGCCCACTGTGTACAACACATTGCATTGGGCTTTGAGAGTGATACAAAGTCTATATATCTTCATGTAGCTAACAGTATCCAACCCAGCTGAAATATATACACTAGTACATGATTGGTGCATTAGAATAAAAAAACCTGATTGCTACAAGAAGTCTTAGGGGAAGGATTGCTACAGGCCAAAGGGTCAGGGAAGGCTTCTTGAAGGAGGCAGCATTCAAGCTGGGTGGATTTTCAAGGAAGAGAAGGGATTCAACAAGCTGAGAGAGGTGCACTGGGCATAGGGACCAGTATAGATAAAGACCAGGAAGTGTGAGAGTATGGCGGGTGTTGGAGTATTGGGGGAAGGAGGGAAATGGTTTTGTTTGGTTGGAAGATAACGGGATATAAGGCTGGAAAGAGAAGAGAGAGGATTGGAACTCAGAGCCCCTTCCTCTTGGTCCATGATTCCTTCCAGTGTTCCAAGCTTCTACTCACCAAACTTGAAGGAAAGTACATGATTTTTTTTCTTGGGTAACCAAAAAGAAGCATCGTGACCTATAAATTCTGAGTGACATTTCCCTTCCAAATGTCTCAGGTCCTGTCCACTAGGTATTCCGTTTTCTTGTAACAGCTGTGCTGAGAAAATCGAGGCCTGTCAACAGGAAACCTACAGGCCCCGATCCAGCCAAGGGGCCTCCCTCTCATCAGACCTGAGCTCGGACTTTCTCTTCCTTTGATATGGGCTGGCAAAGAGTTTGCTGAAAAAAAAGCCACCCTGAAAAGCACTGCCCCAGTAAACACGGTGGGTGTTCTGTGCCAGGGCACTCAGCAAGTGGTCACTGAAGCCAGAAACCGGTGTCAGTGCTGGGGCCCGGCTTCAGTTTTTGGCTAAGTCACATGTCATCATGTCAACAGCAAGAACCAGTGATGCAAACAGCCCAGATATGTGCTGACTTCAACACAAAAGCTGCAGGGAGCAGGAAAACCACAGCTTGAGAAGTCTGGGCTTCTTCCCTCCTCCCCCTTTTCCTATTGAGTTTCTAGTCCAAAGGAAAGGCTCTGAAACAAGGGACACTCCGGGTCAAAAGAGAAATCGGAAAGGCAAAGCCCGATGTCCCCGGCAGTCTGGATTACTGGAGAAAGCACTGGGGCCCCGGGGCAGGTCCCGGTTCTGCCACTAAGATGCTGTGTGACCTTGTGGTGGTCTTGGGCCTTAGTTTGCTTCTCTGTAAAATGTGGGGGTTAGTCTGCTTGTTCTCAAAGTTTCCTTCCAGGCCCAGCAGTCTGTGGACCTTTGGACTAGGTCCTCCCTAAGGTCCCTCCCTGGCCCTGAAGGTCCCTTTCCAGTCAATGACTCTGGGAAAGAACAACCTTAAAAACCTTAATGAATCAAGGCTCATGCCAGCCCCAGGTCATTTATCCCTCCCTGTTTACAGGTAAGGAAGTGAGGAGGAGGGCCCAGAGCCAACATTTGCAAAAGTCCCCTGGGAATCACTTTCAAATGCACATAAATTTCCACAGTTAAGTACCCACCAGCCAGCTCCAGCATGCAACCCTGATGCTCTCTCAGGTTTCCTGTTCAAGGTTCTAACTTGAGTTACCAGAAAATCGAGTGTATTTCAATCCTGAAGCCTCCCTTCCTCAAGTGAAGAAGGAAAACTTTGAGTTCTGGGCACTGTGAGTTAGGAGGGACATTGGCAAGCTGGAACATGCCAGGGTGGTGAGGGGACAGCACAAGGAACCGTGCCATGGGAATCCGATCAGGTGAAAGGACTGGGGACATCGAGCCCAGAAAAGGCCAGACATGGTGGGATACTACATAGAATCCTACAATCAAGGATTTATCTGTCTTGGCAAGGGACCTTTGAGGTCACCCAGCCCAAACCCCTCATTTTGCAGGTGGGGAAACTGAGGCCCAGAGCTGTGAAGTAACTTGCCTAAGGTTGCTCTCTCTCTCTCTCTCTCTCTCTCTCTCTCTCTCTCTCTCTCTCTCTCTCTCTCTCTCTCACTGTCTCTCTGTCCCTGTCTCTGTCTGTCTCTGTTTCTTTGTCCCTCCTCTCTGTCTCTCTCTCTCTCTAACACACACATACATGCATGCATATTCAGCAGGACACAATTTAAAATTTTTAAAAGTCAGAAGGACTTTCGTGTTGGATTGAATCTATGTCATGTCCAAAACATAGCAGTACCAGGGTGATATGCTTCAGCTCAGACGAAGAACTTCTTACCCAGGATTGCTCCCTAATGATGGACTGAACAGAGTAGCCTGGGTAGGGGGCAAATCTCTCTGCATTTGGAGGCTGAGTGTCTGCAACTTCAAAACATTGGTGGAAAGATTGTAGGATCCCAGGTTTGGTGCTGAGAGGTGGCCAGAGGTCATCTGGTCCTACCCACCCATGTTACTGATGGGGAAACTGAGCATCGAAGAACTTTTGGCTATGCTGAATTGCAGCCAGGATTTGAACCCAAGCTGTCTGACTCCAAATAGACCAATCTCACCATTCCGTCTCTAAATCCTCTGCTCCTGTGACTCTTGGGGTCAGAGCTACATCAACACATGGGCCGGCCTAGTTTCTCCCTCAAACACAATGAAACCATCCTTGAGAATGCGCTGGCCTGGGCGTCATGGCTTAGGTCCCGCTCCATGCATGAGGGGTCGGGCTTGGGAGCTTGCCACACCCTTCTGACTGGACGTGCTGCTGGGGCACGGCAGGAGGGGAGCTGCACCCAGCTGAATCAACATGCGTCCTTGCTCAATATCTTTTCCATGGCATTGTTAAATAAGGCCCATGCACTGAATGCCATGTGCTCTGTGAGTGTCTCATTTCATTCCAGTTCCAAGCCTGAACCTCCCAAGTGGCCTGAGCCAGGCCTGGCCCAGAAGAGACCCCTTCCTGTTCTAAAGTTCCACTCCAAAGAATGAAGTAGAAACTGAGTTGAATGTGATGCTCTCCAAGCTCCCTGGAAATCCCCTGATTCTGCCTCTCTGGGTCCTGAAGCCAGCCCTCGGTGTCCCAAGGTAGATGGTCTTTTTCTCAGCACCTTTTCACCTATAGTCACTGGTCCAGAACCCACAGAGACCTAGGGGTAGAAGGAGGTTGGAAGTAGATTCTAGATCAGCGCCAAAGAAGATGGAACGTTCTTTGGCTTCGTGACAAAGGTTAAGTTTCTGGGTTAGGGGCATTGGAGAAAGGGAGGAGAAAGAGGACTGAGGGCCTTGAAAACAAGGAAGGCATATTTCTTTCTGTCCCTTTCGGTTTGGGGGTTTAGCAATGCATTCTGTGACTTTTTGTTTGAATAGGTGTATGTACAGATCCCTGGATTTGGGGTCAGGGAGACCTGGGCTACCTCATCTGGAAAAGGGGAATCTTAATAACACCTGCCCCCAGGATTTTTGGGAGGATAAGACAAGCTTATCTTTCTAAAGCTCCTTAAATGCTAGGTACTGTATTTAAAAGCATTATTGACAGAGCATCATTTAGCTGTTCCTGTCAGAACAGAGAGTCCCTCATCTGCCTACTGTTCATGGCGGTTCTTAGATGGCTCCAAGAGGGCAACTATTGAGAAGAATGAGAAAGGAAATGAGCGGGCACTGGAGGAACCAAGTCCCTGGAGGTGACCTGGACACGTATATGAGCCACCATGCCAGCCCAGGCTACACTTCCCAGTGGACATTGTAGAGAGTTGCAAAAAGGCTTTCACACATTTATTCACTCATATCATGAATTCACTCAGGTCAGATCCCCAAATACTCCATGACTCTCATCAAGGTCGATTTTCCCTCCAACGGTGCAAATTCCCCCCATCTATGCCAGCCCACCTTGTGTAACTCTTGTCCTCACCATCTTCTAAGTTCCCTACCATGCTCAAATTTCTCTGGACCTTCCCAATTTTCTCTTGACATCCAAAGGATACCCATGGTACATGTAGACTTCCCACCATTCATTTGGAGGCTGGATGTCTACAATAATATGTTGGTGGGAAGATCTTAGGATCTCACTTTCTGGCCAGCTGGGTCTCTCTTTTGCTCATACTTTTTCCAATGATATCTGTTACTCTCTTTCTCCTTTGTAATGTTTGTAATGCTGCTGACTCATGTCTACCTTCTAGAGGAAGTCTTTCCCTATCCCTCTAAATGCTCACGTCTTCACTCAGTTGGTCACCGCCAGTGTCTCCATGGTTTGCATATGATTGTTTTAATGTTATCTCCTCCCTCAGTCTGTGAGCTCCTTGAGGGCAGACATTGCCTTTTACCTTTTCTGATATCACAGTGCTTGGCACCATAATAGTGCTTAAGAAATAATTGTTGACTGACTGACTGAATGACCATATACCTCTCTATTATCCTGTATGATACCATTTTCAACTCTTCGGGAGACTTTAATGTTCAATGTTTCACAGTCATAAAACAATAGCAGAAAAATATTAGTACCCCCAAAATGAGCCTTCTATACTCCAAAGAGAGCAAGGAGGGAAAGGATCCATATGTTAAAAAAATACTTATAACATCATTTTTTGTTGTAGCAAAGAAGTAGAAACAAAAAGGTTTCCAACTGGTTGAGGAATGGCAGAGAAAATGATGGTCTATGCCCAAGAGAAATGAGCAGATAGAAAGAAGCACTAAATTCTCTTGACAAATTTGGTTTATGTGACCCAGATGAACCTGGTCCTTGGGTCCTAAAGCAACTTTCAGATGAGACTACCAAGCTATTGGAAATGATACTTGAAAAATCATGGAGAGTGAGAAAGCTATCACTGGACTGGAGAAGAGCAAATAGCCTAGTTTTCCAAAAAGGGAAGAGAACAGAGTCTGCCCATTACAGACAGGCCAGTGAACTTGACTTCTGCTCCTGGGAAAAGTCTAGACGGGGTCACTAAGGGGATGGTTGACCAACATCAAGAAAGGAAAGCAAAGCGAAGGAAGTAAATAGCTGCCTGGCTTTACTAAGAATGAGTCATGATGGATGAACCTCACTTCCTTTTTTAACAGACTTTTAACAGTTCGTAGAAGAGGGGACTGCTACAGATATGGTTTCTCTAGATTTTGGCAAAGGTTTGGGGCAAGTAATTCATACTCTTACGGACAAGATGGAGAGTTGGGGATTAGACAATCAACAGATGGGTTTGGAATCGGTTGGATGGCTGGACTCAAAGAGGAGTGAGAGATTGTTTATTGACAACATGGCAAGTCTCCAGTGGAGGGTCCCAGGAATCTGTGTTTGGACCTGTGCTGTTTAACATTTTTATCAATGACTTGACTAAGGCACAGCTGGTATGCTGGGAGGGGCTGCTAACACAAAAGATGACAGAATTGGGATCCAAAAGATTCTTGGCAGGCTAGAGCATTGGGCTGGGTCAAATAAGATGAAATTCAATAGGGATGAATGTGAAATCTTGCCCTTGGGTGCCAAAACATCAAGTCTACCAATATAAGATGGAGGAGGTTTGGATAGATGGCAGTTGTTCTGGAAAGAATTTAGGAGTCAGTAGGGCAATGTAGCAGTCAGAAAAAGTTGAATATGATCTTGGGCTACATTAGGAGGGACAGAACTTCCAGGAATAGAGCTGTCCTTGCCCTCCTCAGACCTCAACTGCAATAAGGTGTTCAGTCCTGGGGGCCACGGTTTAAGAAGGACACTGGTAAACTGGAAAGAGTCTAGAAAATGACTACCAGCATGGTGGAGGGCCTTGAATTCATGAAGGACCTGGGCATGTTTAGCGTGAAGAAAAGAAGACTTGGAGGTATTTGGAGGGCCTCCCTTTGGAGGGGAGCGAGGGCAATCACACTTGCTGTTTGGTCTCCTTAGAAGGAGCTAGACGAAACCAATGACCTTTTTCTGGGGTGTCATAGTAGGGATTCCTTCACGTATGGTTGCTAAGGTCCCTTCTTGTGATAGGAATGGAATGGAGCATTGTTGTGCCATAAGGAATGAGGAAAAAGATTGAGAAAAATCTGGAGAGACCTGTATGAAGTGCTCCAGAGTAAAGAAAACTGAAAGAAGAGAACAACTGATGGGAGAAGCACCAAACTATCAAGGAAAACAACTCTGAAGGATTTAAGAATGCCCATCAGTGAGTACAATGAACGACCATAACTCCAGCAGACACGACGAGGGACCACGCTTCCCAGCCCTTGATTGGAAGTGCCCAGTGAAAAGTGCATTTCTGACATGGCCAAAGGACGGGTGTTTCACTTGTCTAGGAGTAGAAGGAGAGGGATGGTTTGGTTTTGTTCTATCTGGGAGTAAGAAGAGTGAAGTGTGAAGGGAAGAGGGTCAGTGATAGGAATACTGATAAATGACACAATATTGTCAGTGAGATAGTTCCCTAAAATACACAAGAGGGCAGCAAGAGGCACGGACAAGCAGGGGAGAATTGGAATCACCAGGGAAAATGTATTGGAAGTTACATGTAATGGAGATTCATGGCTTCCTATGCAGTTGCCTTTTTTCTGTCCTTTTTTGCATATGGAAATCATCCTTTTGGCGATATCTGTTGTGTTCATTAAAAAAAAAAAGGTAAGCCTTTTCAGGGAGGTTTGGAGTAATTCAATCAATCAGTAAGTATATTAAGGACCTACTATGTGCAAAGGCACTATATTAGATTCTGGGAATATAAAGACAAAATGAGACAGTCCCTGCCCTCAAGGAGCTTCCATTCTTTGGGAAGATGAGGAATAAAACATGTTCACAATTAAATACATAAAGGATATAGACAAAATAAATGCACAGGGATAAGGGAGGGCACTAACAATGGGAGATGGGGATCAAGAAGAACTTGAAGGATCCTGAAGACAATGGGCTGGACCTTGAAGAGACGGAGGTGGAAAATGGAATGCTGAGTATGGGGAATAAAAGGAAGGACAGCTTGGCTAAAGCAGAGAGAGTGATAGGAAGATAGGTAGATAGATAAGGAGATGGATGGGTGGATGGACAGATGGATAGTCAGATGACAGATAATAATTGGTAGATGGATAGATGGATAGATAGATAGATAGATAGATAGATAGATAGATAGATAGATAGATAGATAGATAGATAGAATTTATTAAGACTTTGTTATGTGCCAGGCACTGTACTGGAGATATAAAAACACAAGCAAACCATACAGTCCCTCCCCTCATACAGCTTACATTCTAGGGTAGGAAGATAACACATGAAGGTAGCTAGAAAGAAGGAATATATAATCCCCTTGGAAAGATGTACTGGAGTCAGATCATGAAAAGTCTTAAATGACAACCAGAGGAATTTGTGTTTTATACTCAAGGCAATGGGAAGCCATTGGAAGTAGTCAATAATGCCAACAATCACCTTCACAATTCCCCAAAACCAACTCAGGTCAGTTAGCCAGGTTCATTGTCTGCTTGCAGTAACTACCCAAGATATTTGTATTGGTGGACAAGCTCAATAGGACAGTTAACCTTTGGTAAAAATGTGAATAGGTAAAATTGGCTTTGGGGTTGTACGCATTGAACTTCAGAGCAAGAGGGGCCCTTCCCCCAGTCACTTTAAAGCAGGTACAGATATGCTCTGATTTCATTCTGTCTGCTGTGAACTACTACTAAGGAGACCAAACAGCAATTCTGATTGCCCTCACCCCGCCCTCCACATGGAGGCCCTCCAAATACCTCCGAGTCTTCTTTTCTACAGGCTAAACATGCCCAGATCCTTCATTGAATTCATGGCAGAGCTCGGATTTGAACCCAGGTCACCTGACTTCTAACTTAGTGTACTTTCCTTTTTCCTTATTTTACACATGAGAAATATATCTCATGTGTAAGGAGGAAGCCCAAGGAGGAGAATAGCTCAAGCAATTATTATTATGCTAGGTCTTCCCATAGCCTTTTCAACACTGACTGCTTCCATTTTTATGGTTATGGGGTGAAACCTCAGAGTTATTTTAATTTTTTATTTGTAGTTTGGAATTTGTTTTCCATGTTGCTATTGATAGTTTGAATTTCTTCTTTTGAAAACTGTTCAAAAGAACACTTATCTATTGGGAAATGGCTCTCAATCTTATATATTTTATATCATATTTTAAAAAACAGACTATTAGAAGTTTTGGTGAAAATCTTTTTCCCCTTCTTGACAATTTCTTTTCTTATTCTAATTGCATCAATATTGTTAATGCAAAGATTTTTTTATATTGTATATGCTCAAAA
Source organism: Petaurus breviceps papuanus (assembly GCF_028583685.1). Lineage (NCBI taxonomy): Eukaryota > Metazoa > Chordata > Mammalia > Diprotodontia > Petauridae > Petaurus > Petaurus breviceps. Next base: position 2,233,150 of record NW_027187465.1, on the reverse strand, counting down.
TAGTTTGTTTTGTGATTTCCTCTATTTCTTGTTAGGTTATTAATCTTCTCTTTAATTGCAGTTCTAAAAGGCACTTTCTTCCATTATCTTCTAATTGTCCTATGACCTTTTCATGAATTTTTACATTTGGATTGTTCATCCATTTGGAGTTAATTCTGACAAGCAGTTACAAGATGCCTTTCTGAGTCTTCTTTTCTATGTAATTATTTGCCGCTTTTTCCAGTTCTTGTCAAATGAGTCCTCTTTTCTTTAGCAGTTTGTATTCTTGTGTTTATCAAATACTGGGTTACTGTGTTCATTTGCTTCTTGGTCTTACTTGTTCTATTGGCACAATTTCCATTTTTTAAACAAGAAACAAATTTGTAAGTAAAATGATTACTGCTTCATAAATAAGTCTAAGATCTAATAACACTAGGTCCTCTATGGGCCTACTTTCAGAACAATTATTTCCTTTGAGATTCTAGGCCTTTAATTTCTCCAAAGTAACTCTATATTATTTTGTCTAGTTCTATAAAGTAATTCATTGGTAGTTTGATTGATATAACACTCAATCTATATATTAACTTAGGAAGTGTTTTCATTTTTATCATTTTGGTGCAACCTGACCATGGACAGTGAATATAATTCTGTCTTCCTTTATTTCTGCAAAGAATGTTTTAGTTGTATGTGTACAAGTCCTATATTTATCTTGATAGGTTAATTCCAATATATTTTGTATATTCTTTAGTTATTTTTAATGTAATTTTTATATTGTTTCCTTCTGGTTTTTGTTAGCACATCATTAAAATATTAATGAATTTATGGCTTTATTCTCTATCCTGCCACTTTACTGATCTAATCATCTCATGAAAGGTTGTGTAGTGTGATGAACAGAGAGCTGGTCTCAAAGCCAGAAAAACCTGGGTTCAAGTCTCACCTTTGACACAAAGTGGCCGTGTGACTCTAAGTAAATCACTTAACCTCTAGTACTCTAATTCCCTAAGAATCTAAGCTGCAGATGATAGTGCTGGTCTGCATCGGTAGAGGGAGTTTCCTCAACCAGGACTTGCTTATACCAATGAAAACATAGTTCCAGCCCCAGTCCCTATTAATCTCAATTATTTGCTTTGCCGATTCTCTAGAGTTGTCTAAGTAAACCACTATACTGTCTACAAATAGGGATGATTTTTGTCTATTCTGTTAATATTTGTGCCATTAATTTTGCTCTCTAGTTTTATTGCTATTGGTATGTCAAATTATAGAAGGGAGATTGAATTAGCTTTTGGGCAACCACAGCATGCTGTTTGTCAACTCCCATGGAGCATTCTGTTCACTAGGAGCCCCAGGTTCTTTTCAGAACAACTTCTGGAAAGCCACATCCCTTCCATCTTATACTTATAATGAATTATTTTAAAATTAGTTCTTTTTTTAAGCCAAGTATAAGACTTTATATTTATTCTCTCCTCTTCTTTTACAGATGAGCAAACTAAGCCCACCCAACAAGGTAAGGTGATTTTTTTTCAAGGTCACACAATGAATGAGTGACCCAAGCAGGACCAGAACATAGTGTTCTTGTCTCTTTTGGGTTGCTGTCTACCACACTCAAGCATGAGGCTGACCCTGGGTGGGAAAACAGGGGCCACTGGATCTTCATGGTTAACGGCTTTGCCCAAAGGCATGAAAAAAATCCTGCCTCCCAAGCCTAGAATTAGACATTTTGAACAGGGTTGTGAACTTTAGGGTATGGACCAAAAAAAATGCTACTCATTCCCCAATACACATCTGGTCTAAGTTAAAGCCCATAAGGAGCAAATGGACCATCTCTTCACGTGGTCAGAAAAGCTTGATTTGGGGCTTACAATTAGATTTATTTAAATAGAAGCTTTCGTTACATCTGAAAATAGTGAATGCAGAGAAATTGAGTTAATACACAAGCTGCTTTCCTTTGACTCAATGTTTCAAATGAGTTTCACTTCATAAATTCACTAGTGAATAAAATGATTTTTTAAAATGGGATTTATTGCTTCTTTATTTTGACTTTTTAAATCTCATAAACGTTTCAAGTTTTAGTTAGGGATTGTTTAGTTCAACATTCTTGTCTTTATAGCTCAGGAAACTGAGTCCCACAGCCCAAGTAATTTGACAAAGTCATTGAACGAGAGACTCACAGGAATGTCCAGTTGGGAAGGGACTTTAGAAAACTGCTGTCCCACCCTTTCATTTTGCAGATAAGGAAACTGAGGCCCAGTGGGCATCATAAGTTTAGAGGTGGAAGGAATCTTTGAAGCCATTTAGTTCAACTGCCTCATTTTTACAGAGGAAGAAGCTGAATCCCAAGGGAGTGATTTCCCCAGGTGACATGATTTCACACAGTTTCACAAGCAGTAGGGTTAGACTCAAATTTGGATCCTTGGTCCCCAAATCCAGGAACCTTTCCACTGAGTCCACTGAAGGACTGTCTAAAGTTACACGGATGGTTGGTGACCAATCTGGGATTCAAATCCAGGCTCCCAGCACTAAACCAAGCTTCTTTGGATGGTGGTCAAAGTTTGATTGCTTCTTTTTTTTTTTTTTAACCAACTAGTTACTGTGTGGTTTTTAAAAACACCACGTCAAATTTTTCTCTGTGCTTGGGCAAATTCCATCTGCTGATCAGCATTCAGGCAAGCCCATCTGCCCCCAAGCCTGTATCTACCACTGGCCCTTGGGACACAAATCCTGAATCCCTTTTCTGACCTTTCCAGAAGTGCAGCTGCACACAGTCTCTCATGACCCCCAGGATGTAGCTGGTGTCTTTAATTTCCAGTGGGGCCACCACTGGGTAGGATCATCGAGGGGGGTTGAGAAGGAAGCATGCAGCCGCTTGCCCCCAGCACATTCCAGGATTCATTGCGTGCTAAAGACATGACATCAGCAAGCCATGTCCCAACACGGGTTAAGGAGTCTCTTGGGGAGGTGTACCCAGGAGAAGAAAAGGAAAGCCTTGCTAGCCAGGAAGGAGTGAAGAGCAGGATGGGACACCTGGGAGATCAGATGAGAACAAGGCTGGGAAGAAGGAAACCAAGAAGGCAAGTCGCAACCGAACTAGGGTTGACAGAACGCCAGAAAAGATGTTGAGATCAGAAAATCTGCTTCTGACCAAAAAGTCTTGTCTAAACCACAGCATTATGACTTCCTAGACATAAAAGGTAGGAGGATTGAGAGCTACTGCAATCCTCCTTTACCTTCACCTGCATGCATTTAATGATAATAGCACTTCCAAATTTGCATTTTTCCTGTTATCTCCTTTGAACCACAAGAAACTTCAGGGCACCCTTGGGCGTCTTCTCTTGCCACATCCTGCGGGAGCACACCCAAAAAGATGGTCATAAACCTAAGGGCAACTTAAGTATTGCCATCTCTTGCAAAGGATGAAGAGGCAGAGAAATTGGGCAAAGGACATGGAGAGTGGCAGCTGCATAATGGGGCCAACTCCATGGATTACCCAACTATAGAGTCCTGTGCCCATTCCCTGGATTTGGGTTCCACTTACTACCATTTCCCAGCTCTTAGCTTCCCTTGTTCCTCCAGCCCCCTCCCAGAGGTAAGAGAAGTCACGTCCTTCCTGTCACAAGGCCCCCTTTGATTCCTTCCCCCTTAGAGGTGCCCTGTATAAGACAGAGTGTGGAGATGTCAGGATTTTCCATCCAGTACAAAACCCCCTTTATCCCAAGGGGATAAACTTACTAATTTACTGCATGGGGTCTGGTTCCAACTGCTCCTGGAGCATCTGATCCTTTATCCATGTAGCCTCCTGTGCACCCAGCCATGGGCATTCTGAGAGCCAAGGACAACTGTAATGACCCACTGTGGCTGCCTCTGGGACACCAGCTCCTGTGCCAGCTTTATGCTGAGGAAGTCCATGCTGGTGGGGACGCATTCTGAATACCACTGAGGGGTCATTTCACAAGGAGTCTCAAGAAGGTCAAAACACTCAGACAGGAGAGGATACTGTGGACCATAAGACTTTCTTTTAAAAAGTCATCCAGAGACCATAAGGAGCCACCGACTCACAGGCCAACTTCCTCACCAACTTCCACACCATGGAGGGAAGGGAAAGGGAACGAGCATTTAATAAACACCTACTGTATACAGGCACTGTGCCAAGGGGTTTTTTGTTTTATGACTATATATATATACACATATATGTATACATGTGTATATGAGCGCACACACATATGACATCCCAGATGCACGGAAGCTTTGGAAGGCTGCTTTTTTCCCTCCTTTCCCAGCTCCTTTCTTCCCCCTGCCCAAGCCTTCCACACCCCGGGATCTGCCTCTGCCCCACCAACCCTTGCTTGGGCTGATCGGCTCCTCCCCAACCCTCCTTCATTTCCTCCCCAGCCCACTGCCCTCGGCTCTCCAGACTGTGTCCATCACCACGCTCCTGGAAGGGCATCTTTTCTCCTGCCCTTGCCCCTTTTACGTGTCTTAACTCATTCGAATGTAAGCTTCTTGAGGGCAGGAATCTTTGACACAGTGCCTGGCCCAGAGTAAGCCCAGAGTCACACGGCTCCCAAGTGCTGGAAATAGGACCAGGTCTTCTGGAACAAAGTAGAAGAGGACTATGTGGAGTCATAGGGTTTGGGTTCAAATTCCAGCTCTGTTACTTGCTAGCTGTGTGACTCCCCTTCTCTGGGCCTCAGTTTCCTTATCTGTAAAACGAAGGAATTGGGTTCAGTGGTTTCTAAAGTCCCTGTCAGCTCTGGAGCTATGACCTGTGGCTGACTCTACTTCGCTGTTCTCTGACTGAAGGTGAGCTCCCTGAGGGCAGGGGTTGTTACGGTTTTTGTTTTTTGTCTTTGTGCCCCAAGGAACTACTGCAATGTTTAGAGTAGGTGTTTAATAAATGCTCGTTGATTATCTCACAGAAGCACAAGTGTTATTATTATCATTGTTATTAGGCATTTATAAAGCACTTTAAAGTTAGCAAAAGGGGCAGTTTGGCATAAACTATAGAGCACCGATCTTGGAGGCAGAAAGATCTGGGTTCTAATCCTGACTTTTATGTTTGTTAGCTCTGAGATTTCTGGAGAAAGCATTTAACTCCGATTTGCTTAGGGCAGCTCCCTCAAACTAATCTCCCTTCAGTGAAGGGGAGTTTCCCATCCAGAAAAAATCAGATTCTTTGCATATTAAAATGTGTAAAATTTACCTGCGAGCTTTATAACAACTCTATCAAGTAGGAAATAGGACTCCCATTTTATAGAGTAGGAAAGTGAGTCTCAGTGGCAGCATTTGAACCTAGGGCTTTCCTGCTCTGGCCCTGCCACTTTCTTCACACAGGCTTGCACGTATGCACACACCCAGGCTTGCACACACACACACACACACAGAGGTTTACATGCACACAGCCAGGCTTGCACACACACACACACACACACACAGCCAGGCTTGCACGCACACACAGCCAGGCTTGCACCACACACAGCCAGGCTTGCACCACGCACAGCCAGGCTTGCACGCACACACAGCCAGGCTTGCACGCACACAGAGGTT
>NW_027187465.1:2218108-2227620 GCF_028583685.1 Petaurus breviceps papuanus | reverse complement strand
CCAGGCTTGCACGCGCACACAGCCAGGCTTGCACCACACACCCCCAGGCTTGCACGCACACACCCCGTGCTTCCTCACCTTTGGAAGATGCCCTAGAGATGGTCTAATCCTTCCCCCTCCTCTTAAGAGTCCTAAGCAGGTAAATTGGCTCGCCTTGTGCCACACAGCTAAGAAATAACAAAGCCAGGATTCCAGACTAGGTCGTCTGGCTCCAAACGCTGGGCTCTTGGATCTGGGTGACAGATCAGAACAAGTTATGGATTGTCCGAGTCTTAGCCGAAAACCCAAATTCGAGTCTGAGGCCAAGGGAGAAAGTTATACAAGGTCTGTTGTTACAGAGGAGGGAGAAACAGGGTTGGAAGAAGCCAAGGACAGCCTTGACCCTGACCTCATGGGGAACCACCAATGTGCCTTGTGATCTTTGCCAAGGCCCCTCCCTTCTCCGGGACTCCGTTTCTCCCTCTGTAAAACAAGGGGGTCAGCCTGAACAGTCCCCATGGCCATAGCCTTAGGAAGAGACCGAGGAGGTCTGGTCCAACTCCATTTTACCGCCAACCTCTTCTTGTCTACAACTTTGGGATCCGATGGCTCTGTGAATTTCATTTCTTAGGCTTGAACCCCTTTAGCTGGTGGTCTTTCTACATCTGTGGCAGCCAGGGAGCTCCCCAAAACATTTGGGGAAGTTACTAATGAAGAAAGGAGGGCAAGCCTCCACAGCCAGCACCCTGAGAAACACTGAGGGCCAATGGCTCAGTGGTTTTTCAGACTAATCTAGGATTTATTGAAGCCTGTAAACCAAGCAGCAGAGAGGGCTTTTCATAATGATATGTTTTGTGAATAGAATCATCAGTCCTGACACAGAAGGAAAGTTTCTCTCCGTTGGGAGGTGACAGCAAGGCCCCCAACAAGGTGGGGAGGAGAGTCTGGTTCCCTTGGGGAGGTCTGAGGCTGCCCCCTCTGGAGCAGCAGGATATGCATTCCTCTGTAGGTCCCCACCCCCAGGCTTAAAGTTTCCATTTTCAATGAAAAGGAATTGGAATCGGTGACCTAATCCAGCTCATTTTTTCCTCTCAGAAATGTTGTGAAGTGAAGTTTTAGCTCCACTGGGTATGAATGTTCCTTGTTGCCCTAAGAAGCAGATAAATTCAGGTAAACCTCACTTAGGCAATCAGCATGTTCCTGGAAAGTTGCATAAATCACCAGCTTATACATTTATAAGAGGTTAAGGGCATTGAGAAGTAAAGGAGCCCCTGTGCTGTAGAAAGTGTACCCAACGTGGAATCAGATGATGGGGTCCTTCCCCTTCCTTCTCTTTTTTCCCCCATAGCATTTATTTAGCACTTTAAGGTTTGCCAAAGTCCTTTACAATGATCATCTCATCTGACATTCACAACAACCTTGGGAGGTAGTGCCATTATTATACCCATTTAATAGATGAGGCAGGCTGAGATGAAATGATTGCTCCAGGGTCACACAACCAGTGAGTTCTGTGCCTGAATTTGAACTCAGGTCTTCCTGACTCCAGAGCTCAGTCCTTTTCCTGTCAAAAAAAGTGGCGGTGATGCTAGTGGTGGTGGCAGTTTTGCCTTTCTTTGTACCCCCAGTGCTTAACCCAGAGCCCAAAATTCAGTAGGTTCTTAGTAAACATTTTTTGGCTCTTTTTTTGTCCCTCCAAACTTGGTGGAGGACATGAGGAAGAACTAGGAAGGACAGGCAAGCATTTGCAGGGCTGGGAGCTGCATTGCTAAAGGGAACACCATCCGCATGGTGAGGCCAGACATTCATTGGAGTTCCGGAGTGTGGTTGTGCAGGTCAACTGTAAGCTGTCTTCCTATGGCATTAGGGGCAGCTAGGGTGATCGAGCACTGGGTTCAAATTGAGCCTCAGACATTTACTAGCTATGCAACTCAATCTCTGAATTTCCTCAACTGTAAAATGGGACTAACAGTAGCACCTGCCTTGCAAGGCTGTTCCCCTTAAATTTAGTCTTCTTTCTTCCATTCCATTGTTACAGCCTGTAGACATCTCCGAAAGACCTGAGTTCAATTCCTGCCTCAGATGCTTACTAGCAATGTGACCCTGGGCAAGTAACTTAATGGCTGTCTGCCTCAGTTTTCTTAGCTGTAAAATGGGGACAATAGTGACCCCTATTTCCCAGATTTGTTGTGAAGATTAAATAATTGTAAAGGGTTTAGCATAGTGCCTGGTACATAGCGAGCTCCATATAAACATTAGCTACTATTATTATTAATTTATTATTAGTCATCTGAATTCTCTTCATCTGCACGTAAATTATCCCTTCTAGTTTTGTATCCGACTGCATTCCAGGTTGATAAAACTGTTGAATTAAATGGAGCTTGATACAGAGCCCTGCAGCCACTTCCAGAGACTTCCTCAGATTTGAATTAATCTGTATACTTTGGGTCTGGCTATCCAACTGCTTAAAAATTCTAACCCTATCATCTCACATTTTCCATCTCCCTTACAGAGATATCATCAGAAACTTTGTGAAGTGGTTTGCTGGTATCAAGATCCATTATGTCTAGGACATTCCTTAGTCCTATTTTTTTTTTTTAAAGGAAAGAAGTCATCTTGGTTTGAACTAGTCCCAGTGAATCCATGCTGTGTTCTAGTGATCACTGTTTTCTTTTCTAAGTGTTTACCAACCACCAGTTTAGTAAGTAGCACATTCTCATACTTTCTCAGCATCCACCTTTTCTCTCTTTTGGAAAGTCAACCAAACTGGTCTTTGTACCACACTTCTTGCCCTCATCAATAATTTTGACATTCCTGTTCTAAAGGAAGCCAGAAGAAAGAAGGTGGTAGCTAAGGGGAAGGGTGTTTTGCAGATACTCTTTGGAGAAGCAAAGAAAGGAGTTGGCAGAATGGGTTTCATCATCTACCCTGAAACTACAAGAAATTGTACTTCAAGGGACATTAGATCATCATGTCTTGCAGAACCAATGGAAGATGGTTGCAAAAAAAAAAAGACCCTGAAAATAATAGCAACTTATGCACCACCATCAGTTGCTAAGCATCAAGTGGTAGAGAAAGTCAATGAAGAACTTGATAAAACACTTGGAATCAAGTGAGTGTACAGTCTGATATTTGGTGACTTCATTTCAAAGGTTGGAAAAAAATGACAATGGGGAGAAATATATGGGAAAGTATAGTTCAGGAGAAAGAAATGAATGGAGTTATAAAGACCTGTAGATTAGATGGAAGCCTCACCCTTTAACTCATAAACACTTTCTTTAAAATAAATTAGAAGGCACCAGATATGGTAAGGTCCAAAGAATGAAATATTCATTATGTTTTCATATGTGTAAAATATATATTTAATATACATTGAAGGATGGACAGGAAAACACTTTTTTTCTGGATTTGGATATTATTACTGAGTCAGCTGTCTATACAGTGTCAGGCCATCAACTCATCAGAGAAAGTATCAGAAGTGCCTGGCCATAGGTGCTTAATAAGTGTTTATTGATTGACTAATAGATGAGAAGAAAGAATAGCAATGGGAAGAAGATATGACATAATTAAGAAGACATGACATACAATTAATAACCCTAAATTATTTAAGCAAGTATTGAGATTCAAAACTGGGAAGAGGACAACAGATATGACATCAACACAGACTATATTTTCACTCAGAATTAATAGAAATGAATTCCTACAACAAGTAGACCAAAAGAGCCCAGAAATCACTTTAGTCGGCAAACATCTGACTTCCTTCCTGTGGGGGAAAGATGGGTGCCAAGGGTAATACTGGGTTAGAATGTAAAATTGAAGAACAATATTTCTCATAAAGCAGAGAGAAGTATTGATGGATAAATTCAACCTAAAGAAAGTTTGGTAAGGTGTCCAATGAGGCAGTTATCCCAAGGGTATTGAAGAATGAAGAACAAAGAATGCTTACACACAGAAGGGGAATTGAATAGACTTGACATAATTATAACAAACTTTTCTCCCTCATAAAATGATAATGCCCTACCTCCACCAAAGGTAGTAGAATCACCACATTGGAACCCCAACAACACAATCTTCAAGGTTCCTGTAGAGGAAGTAGAAATAGTATGAAAGAGAGCAAAGACGGGAAAATTAACTAGATTTAGGTCAAGTGAATAGAGAAGAGATCTGTGCTGAAGACAATACAATTGTGAGGGCATTAAAGGATTGACTTATAAAATATCTTAATGTGGGAAGATACCAGAGAGGTGGAAAAATCTTTAACTTTATTGATGTTTTTTAAAAAAGGTCATAAGAAAACAGTTGTTGATGAGAAAACATCACCAACTACTGACCTATATACCCATTCTCTGTTCTAGACAGAATCTTCTTGAAGGCTGTTTAGTGTCAACCTTTGATGATGGTCATCAAAGGGAAGAAGGTTTCCACAAATGATATCCAACAATGCTCCATATCGGTATCATCTCCTGACTAACAGAAACATGTGAAGAATATGAAATCTGATCATTCTGAGGGTTTATTGATTATATTATTATTCAACCCTGAAGGACACAATGCCCCCTTCCAGATTCTTTAGCTTCCATACATCACAACCATTCAGGATTCCTTGGAAGATGTGACAAAGAGCCAGGCTAAGGGACCGTCTGATGATAAACATGAGGTGAGGCACAGAACAGGGAGGTGTTGGCTCACCCGAGGTCTTTGCCTTGAGTCTAAGTCATAATGAATATTTCATTCTTTGGACCTTACCATATCTGGTGCCTTCTAATTTATTTTAAAGAAAGTGTTTATGAGTTAAAGGGTGAGGCTTCTGTCTAATCTACAGGTCTTTATAACTCCTTTCATTTCTTTCTCCTGAACTATATTTTCCCATATATTTCTCCCCATTGTCATTTTTTTCCAACCTTTGAAATGAAGTCACCAAATATCAGACTGTACACTGACTGGATTCCAAGTGTTTTATCAAGTTCTTCATTGACTTTCTCTACCACTTGATGGTGGTGCATAAGTTGCTATTATTTTCAGGGTCTTTTTTTTTTTGCAACCATCTTCCATTGGTTCTGCAAGACATGATAATCTAATGTCCTTTGAAGTACAAGTCTAGGAGGGATTCCCTGGAGGGGGAGGTTGCCCAGGTTCTCCTCTTTGTGGGTGAACTTATGCCGACTACATCAAACCTCCTGGGAGAACTCTGTGGGCTGCTGTTCACATAGGAAAGACCAAGCAAGTGCAGGTTACACCATGCACATCCTTAAGAGTTGGTCAGAACAGAGGGAAAGGGAGCTGGGTCCAGAGTGAAAAAGGAATACTTCATTGCTTCTGTGGTCTGCTATATGCTTTTTGTATCTCTATAACAATATAGTGTGGGAGCCAAATCCCATCTCCTTGCTCCATGCTCCCCCTAAATCGTCTCTTCTCCGGTCTATGCATCTTCAGCTCCTTCAGCCCATCCATATGATCTGTGCTCTCGAGGCCCTTCACTGTCCTGGAGGAGTACACCTCTGAATTGTCTCCATCTTCATATAGTGCCTACTATGTGCTTTACAAATACTACCTCACTGGATCCTCAAAACAACCCTGGAGGTAGGTGCTCTTAATATTCCCATTTTATAGATGTGAAAACTGAAACTAAGGGAATGACTTGGCCAGGGTCACACGGTGAATTTGAAATCAGGACAAAAGTTCAATACTGTATCCACTGCCCTACCTCAAGCAATGTCCTTTTTCTGTCACTTTTTGAGTCACTTGCTGCACCTTTGCCAAACAGAGGTTGGGTGGCCATTCATCAAAGATGTTGTAGAGGTAGCTGGGGAAGAAGGAGTCTTCAGACAGAGCCCAGCTGGGCTGTCAGGTGTGGTAGAGTGGGATTCCATCCAGGTAGAGATCCGACCTTTGAACTCCCTTCCAATGCTCAAATTTAGTGATTATAAGATTCATGCATCAAATAAAGTGTTGGGTTCTATGACCTCCAAGGGCGTCCAACTCTAAAGTTATGTAAGTTGATGGTGTGAATCTTTTTTTTTTTTTTGCTTTTTGGAGAGCAATTTGGGTGAAGTGACTTGCCCAAGGTCACACAGCTGAGGTCAGATTTGAACTCAGGTCCTCCTGACTCCAGGGCTGGTGCTCTATTCACTGCGCCACCCAGCTGCCCCTGATGGTGTGAATCTTAACTGCTAATGAAACCCCAGCCCAAGCTGTGTTCAGGAGGTTCTTGACCTATATCCAGTGTGATGAAAGTTCAATTCAATTGAGCAGACGTCTATGAAGAACCTACTATGTGCTGGGCCTCATGTTCACTGCTTATTTTACAAATAAAAGGGCTGTCCCAGACCCCCTATGCCAGTAATTACAGAAGGCCTGACCTTTTGACTGAATCCATCAATCAAAGGTGTGGACTAGATGGGAATAAGTCATAGACATCTTTATTAAGTCAATCTGTCAAAGGCATTCTAATGAGGTGAGGAAAAGTGAATTTAGAAGGAATGAAAGCCATTGGATGAAGTGACCATTTATGGGAAGTGTCTTGGGATTGGCCGATGGTCACACCCTGTGGCACTTGTCTAAAGGAGCAGATCTATTCTGATGCCACATTCCAGTGGGGAGCCAGGAGAGAACTTCTGTCTCTGCCGCCTCCCCTGTTTCTAGAGGAAGACCTTTAAAGCTTTGAAGGGTCAGGGGCCTTGGGCTTCTCATTGATGTGCTATCCAGTGTTTCTGGAGCAGCAGAGATTGGGAGCAGCATCTACATTGGGAGACAAGGCTGAACTAGATCTCCAGAAGAAAGGGCAGCCTAAGGAAAGAAGCCTAGAGGGAAGGAAGATGAAAAGGATGCACAAAAGTATTTGTCGAAGATGTTATCATGGTAGCTTCGAAACTGGCCTCTGAAGAGGTGACCCCTTATTAAGGAGAGCTAAGCAAATTGTGGTCTATGGGCATAATGCAATGTTATTGTGTCATAAGACAGGATGAAAGGGACAATCTCAGAGGAAACGTGGAAGAGCTTTATGAACTGACTCATAGAAAAGCCAGCGGAGCTAGGAAGGTTATTTACACAGTGATAACATTCTGGGGGAAAGCGATCTTGAAAGCCTTTTGAGCTCTGATGAATAAGGAAGTAAGCGGAGTCAAAAAGAATGAAAGATACAGCACGCCCTTTGTGTCCCCAGAGTTCTTAAGCAGCATAAACGGTCTGGTTGCTGGTTGTTGTTGTTATCATTGCTCATTCTTCATTTTCAGAGAGGAACAATGATATCATGGGATGATGTCTTGACTTGCACGTGAATTGGATTTAAGTGAGGCGGACTTAGACGAGTTGTCATCCTCACTCTTTCCTCCAAAGAGAAGATGATTTTGGCAACTATAAGAAGGAAGGGCTAGAGAAGAGAGACTCTGGAGGAAGAGAGACCAGTTAGAAAACTGATGCAATAGGAAGAAATGCAAGGAGACCAAAGCAGGGTGGTGGCCATGAGGGTGGAGAAGAGAGAGTGGCTAGTTGCAAGAGATGGGACTGAAGAATCGATCAGTGTGGACAAGGGAGGTGCAGGAGAGAAAAGAATCCAGGATGACCAAAGGTTCGAGTGCAGGTGACTGGGAGGGTGGCAGTGCTCTCAACAGAAAGAGGAACACTGGGAGGGGACCGTGTTTCAGAAGGAAGATCACCCAGAAACACAGGATCCCTGAGCTGGAGGGATCCTCAGAGGCACTACATTCAACTGGGCCTGTGTGGCAGCAAGCACCCCAGCATCCCCAGGGGGGCTGCCAACACAGGTTCTTGGATCTGCTTTGATAAAGGAAAGCAACTCAAAATGGGTTAACAAGCTTACTTTAATCAGTCAAAAATGTATCGTTTACCTTGTTCAGGGGAAAAAGGTCAGCACCCCGAACTTCAAAGTATACAGACAGAATTATCAAGTAGACAGATTTCCAAACTGTCCAACCATTACATCCATACCAAATCAACATCTGGGTTTTTCAAAGCCGGGGGCCTCTGGACAACTGGCTTCCCAGAAACCAGATCAAATCACAGAACACTTCTCAAAGTGAGTCCCAAAACAAAGCTACACATCAGGGCTTATATAGCCTTCTCCTGGCTCAGAGAATGTAACAACCTTATTGACTCACTGGCCAATCAAGAAGTATCTACTGAAAAACAAGCCTCCCACCCGGGATCCAGGTGCACTTTAGCCTAGGGGCAGGGAAGATCTTTACATTTACATTCCCATTACAACCTGATCAAAGCCCTCTTCCCTAGTGTCCTCATGAAGAAGTCACCCATACTTCACCGGAAGGTTTGCAGTGAAGGGGGAGCCCCTGAGACGTCTGCATCACTCTCATTGTTAGGAAGGTGTACAATCTATTGAGACCAAACCTGTCTCTGTGTCTTCCCCCATTCCTCTGGTACCAGGCAGAACGCGATAGCTGCTCAATGCTCGGAGAGAGCTATCACATACCCCCCTGCCAAGCCCTCTTTCCTCTAGACACCAGGATGATAAATTTTATTTTACATGAGGTGCATTTGAAGGAAATAACCCTAGTTCAAGACTTGGATTGATTCACTTCTTTTCTGAGCTTGGGTAAGTCATTTGTGGTTCAGAAAGGAGTAAAGTCTAAAGGTCAAGGAGGTGGTACAGTGAATAGAGCACCTGGTCTGGAGTCAGGAAGACCTGAGTTCAAATCCAGCCTCAGACTCTTACTAGCTGTGTGGCCCTGGCAAGTCACTTAACCCTGTTTGCCTCAGTTTCCTCATTTGTAAAATGAGCTGGAGAAGGAATGGCAAACCACTCCAGTATCTTTGCCCCCCCCACAAAAACCCCCAAAATGGATTCACAGAGAGTTAGAAATGAATGAAAAACAACTCAACAACAACAAAAATAAGAAATTACTCTAGGAAAAGTAGGCTGGAGACTTGATTGCCAAGCTGAGTGTGACGATGATATGGAAATTTGAAATTTGGAGCCAGAGGGAACCATTGAGAAGAGCAGTTATGGGACAACAGCAGCATTTTAGGAAGATGTATGCGGCCTGTGATGAGAAATAATAATCAATGGTATTCTCCAGTCCTGGTTGGTCTCATGTCATGGGCTAGTAGGCAATGTGTGAGAAATGTCCCAAAGCAAAAAATAGGGGTTTTCCTTTCTTTTATTTTCTGTTTAATTTAAAACACATTTGTTTTAGGGCAAGCAGTTTCTGTATTTATGTGCTAAGATGAATGATGCCTTTCTTCTAAGGAGCTCTAAGTACTTTCTCCCCTGGCCTTGTTCTGGCTTCTCATCCTTGAATCACATGGAGGGGGCAGGGTTGTCATCAAGCTTAAGCAGATAAGGAGAGGGAGACTTAAAGATGGGGGACTGAGTAGTCCAAGGTCACAGTGAGTCAGTGGCTGGGCAGGGTCTGGAATCTGAGTCTCCCAATTCCCAGGCTTTGGTCCTGCCCAGTAGACCATGCTAAGGGTGGTCCCGTCTAAGGAGGAATGTAGCTGAAACGAAAGGTTTAAACTCTCTCTCTCTCTCTCTCTCTCTCTCTCTCTCTCTCTCTCTCTCT
>NW_027187465.1:2196002-2217708 GCF_028583685.1 Petaurus breviceps papuanus | reverse complement strand
TCTCTCTGTCTCTCTGTCTCTCTCTGTCTCTGTCTCCTCCAGAAACTTAGCCCTTTTCTCCCAGTTCCCTGGTGGCCCCCAGCAGGTCTGAAAACCTCTGAGCTGAGCTCGGAACCTGGCCTGGAAAAAGGCGAGGAAACACCCTGCTCTGCTCCAAAGCCTTCCGGGGGATGGAGGAAGGACTGCTTGCAGCCTTGTCCAGCAGAGCCAAGAGGGAAAACATGTGTTTCACATTTGTCTCAGGGATGGGAAAGGAGAAACTTTTCCTTTCACTTAATCTCTGTTTAAACAAATGAAGGACCTGCCCTTTTTGTAAACCCACTCCACGTCACTTATTGTTCCTTGGCATGAGACCCAGCCTGCTAAGCCCCTGCAGAGCCCCCTCTTCCTCACGTAACCTCTCCCAGGGCTGAAGCCTGAGACGGGGAGGGGGCTAGCTTGGGGCCGATCTCTTCCCCGCCCCCACTGGAGAGGAGGTCCCCAAGGGGTTTGTGTTACCAAATCTAAGCCTCTCCTGGCGGAGTCAGGGGCCCCCGGGCTGATGCAGCTTCTAGTCGTGACTCAGGAGTTTGTGTCTATGAGTGAGCACAGCAAATGATGTAAGAAAATTCCCCCCATTCCCCTCATCCCACAGGCTGTGGAGTAAGCTGTCCCCTCCGGGGAGCCAGGCCCCATGGCATTCATGGGGGCTGTGGCCCTGGGTGCTGAATTGCCAATGGGTGGCCGGGCCCTGCCCTGCCCTGCCCTGCCCTGCCCTGATGGGAGCGGGGGCCAACGTCAGCACACTTGACAAAGGAAATATTCAGTTACGATGATTTTCCTGTTGGCCGGGGAAGTTTGGATAATTGCGCGCGCGCGCGCGCGCGTGCACGAGCTTGCTTAATAAAGTAAACTGCAGACTTGAGGGCCGGCCCCTGTCTAAAGAGAAGGGGAGAGCGGGGGAAGCAGGCAGTGACGCGAGACGCTCTTTGAAGTCCCTTTGTTTGTCCAGAGTCTGCGCTCCGATCTTCAGGAAACTCCTCGGGAGGGAGGTTTCTGTGGCTGGGGGCTCGAGGCTATGTTGCTGGCGGCAGCTCTCCCTTGAGGCCCCAGCGAGGGCATGTATGCAGCCCATCGCAAGTGCCTGACATACCGTGGCTCACCAGCTCATTACATCAGGGGACTTTTACTCAGACATATTTCAATGCCTCATTGTTTCATGGGGCAGGAAGTTTACTCTCGATGTAAATGAGGAATTTTTATTACTCCTTGGAAGGTTTTTCTGAAAGAGACTGGTCGTGGCCAGGTGGTGCCCTGATCCACAGTGTGCTGCCCTAGAATTACGGAAGGTTTGGACCACTTCCTTCCAGAGAATCCCAAAGCTGGGTGGGACCTTGGAACATAGAACACAGCACTCATGCTGGGGAAGAGAACTTAGAACACCAAATGGCAGCGCCTGGAGGGGTCTTAGATACAACACAGAAGGTTCCTTAGAATCTAGGATGTTGGAGCTTGGGGGGGGGGGCGGGTCTTAGAACAAAAAAGTCAGATCTGGAAGGGGTCTTAGAAGATAGGACGTTAGAACATCACAGCTCAGGGGAAGCTTCAAACACAGAATATCAAAGTTGAATGCAAATCAAATCAGTATGCATTTAAGCGTTTGCTGTGTGCCAAGCTCTGCGATATGAAGAAAACCAAACCACAATCCCTGGTCTCAAGGAATTTACAGTCCAGTGGGGGAATCTCAGAGCTTAATGTCAAGTTAGACGGTGCCTTAGACCAGGGAACATAGAATGTCAGAACAGAGAATGTTAATGGTATAAGGACCTTAAAACAGAAAATGCTGAGCCAGGAGTAACCTTAGAGTAGTCTAGAAAACATCGGACTTGGAAGGGTATTTAGTGGAGGGAGTATCGGAGTGTAGAGGGGAAGGCTCCTAAAAAGTTAATGCTGAAACAAACCAGCAAATAATCCATGATGACCATGTGGTCCAACCCTCTGATTTTACAAATAATGAAACTAGGCCCAGAGAGATACGAGGCAATGGCTGGTCAAGCACAGTCTGCCTTCAGGTGCCTTTCTCCGATCTGAACTGTCCTTGGTTCTAGAGGATGGGATGGAAAGGGCTGGCCCAGACAAAGGCTCAGAATCTGAGGGTGGGGCTGGGTAATAGTACACACACACACACACACACACACACACACACACACACATGCATGCTCGCACACACATTCATCTCCCAAATCTCCCAAAGTCTCTCTTGAGTCCTGACAACAAAGAATAACCTTGTACTCTGAGCAAACAATTCTGAGGACCCCTGGGATCACCAGACTTCAAAAAGTCCTGGGCTCTGATGGCTGTGCATTTTGCCTTGCCTTGCTTGGTCTTTCCTGGCATCAGCATGACCCCGGTCACCCCTCTCTGCCTTCCCTCTCCAAAACCCTCTTTGGCCAGCCCTTCCCCCATGTGCCGTCCTCTCCTTCTTAGAATGGAGACTCTTTGAGGGCAGGGAACTTTCGCTTGCCTTGGTTTAGAGCCACAGGACTTAGCACAGCACCTGACACATGGTAAGTGATCAATAGATTCATGGCCTTTTTTTGGTCTGATGAAGGTTTCCCAGCCCCCTCGACAAGGCACTTCCTTGCATCTGTATATCCTGCAGAGAGGTAGACCCTTCTCTAGACTGTGAACATTGACTGACAAGTCTGAGGCAGATGTGACAGGTGATTCAATACCAAAGAGCGTGGCAAGTAGCAGAATGACTGGCCGAAAGGGAAATACTGAGTAATAATCAGAAGACTAGCACAGCCAACACTCTGCACCTGACCCCAGGCAACTGCCGCCTGTCCCAGAGGGAAACAGAACCCATGACCTTCCATGCAATGGAATAACCAGCTCACTCAGGCAGTGGAAAAATGGCTGGGAGATGCCTAGAGCAGAAAGGGAGCTTCGGGCCAGACCCTGCCTTTCATTCCCAGATGCACCCAATGAAGGCGCCATCTTTGGGCTGCAATAGATGAGCCCAAAGGATGAATGGTTTAGGCACCAACTCAGAAGGAGGACCCTAGTGAAGTTCTGTGCTGATTCCTAACCTCTAATCAATGAATTAGGTGAAAGCATAAATATTAAGTTTACCAGTTTGCAGGTGACACCGATTCAATTGGCACGGTTACTATGCTGGGTGGTAGGGGCAGGGTACAAAGATCCTAAATAGGCTAGAAGATTGAGCTGAATCTGAAAGTGGGAGTGGGTAGAAACAGGCCCTTGACAAATATTCTCTCATTAAGACTTATGCTTGGATAGCTAGGTGGCATGATGGATTGTGTGCCCAGCCTGGAATCAAGAAGAACTGAGTTCGAATTCAGCCTCAGACATGTACTAGCCGTGTGATACTGGCCAAGTCACTTGACTTCTGTAAAATGGGGGTGATAGTAATACCTACCTCCCAGAGTGGTTGTGAAGATCAAATGAGATCCTCATTCTAAAGTACTTAGCCCAGTGCCTGGCTTGTATTAAGCACTAAATAAATGGTACCTATTATTATTGGGCTAAAAAAATAACTCCACAAGTATGAGAGGAGGGAAGTATTCCTAGACACTGGTTCAACTGGGAAAAAATGACCTTTCTATCGCATATGAGAAAAGACATGCATGAGTCGGAGCATATCCAGACGGGGGCCACCAGGGTGGTGAAAAAGCTCCTGACCCATCAATCATAGAGCAGGCTCTATTGAAAGAAGGGCTGAAGAGATCTCACTGAAGTGCAAACTCAGTGTGAGTCAAGGATATGGAAACCATGAA
The DNA here is from genome assembly GCF_028583685.1 of Petaurus breviceps papuanus. Classification (NCBI taxonomy): domain Eukaryota; kingdom Metazoa; phylum Chordata; class Mammalia; order Diprotodontia; family Petauridae; genus Petaurus; species Petaurus breviceps. The sequence goes on along the minus strand of NW_027187465.1, from coordinate 2,213,929 downwards.
AACAAACATGTTTCTAGGCTACGTAATAGCCATGATGAGGACCAGAGAAGAGATGATGATTCTGTACTCTGCTGGTCCCTCAGTCGATCAACAAACATTTATTAAGAGTAGAGGGGCAACTAGGGGGCGCTACGAATAGAGCACCAGCCCTGGGGTCAGGAGGACTTGAGTTCAAATCCAACCTCAGACACTTGACACACTTACTAGCTGTGTGATCTTGGGCAAGTCATTTGACCCAATTGCCTTTCCCTGCCCCCCCAAAAAGAGTAAACAAGGTGAGAGATGTTTCCAGAGGTTTCTGGAACAACTCTGTGTAGGTATTTAACCCTAACATTAGGACAGCTGTTGGGCACTGGTTTCTGGGGCTCTGTGCCCTCTCCTCCATGAAGGGGCGACTTCTGCTTTGGACCCACATGAATGTGGATTGGGTTTAGTCCTGGATCACCTGGAATAAGGAGGCTCAGACACCTTTTTTCAATTTCTTTGACTATACCAGACGTCCCCACCCCTCACCCCCCAGTGCCTCAGGGGAAAAATGACTTAAAATTTGGGTTTTGACTCGTGTCTAGGGTCTACCCAAATGAGGGAGTAGAAAGATACTAAGTGTGCAAAATTAATCTGGTATGGGACTGCCATTTATTTCCTATAAACAAAGAAATAAATGCTTAGCATGAAAGGCTCTCACAAACATGCGTTGATAGAAAGACTGTCCCAGGATTCTGTAACTTCTCCCTACAGCTGTACTTAGCACATTGTTCCACAGAAAGGAACGCACAAGTTACTGTTACACTGTCCCAGGAGGGTGTAACTTCACCCTGGAACATGAAGGAGTTTGTAGCAGAACTGAGTGGGTACTGTTACTGTTCACATGGGTCCTAGGTATCTTCCGGTAAGGCAGACCAAGGATTAGGACCATCTTCTTCTGCTCTGCAGAAGTCCCCATCATCACCAATGAGCTAGGACTGATGGACTTGGGATCTCCAACCTCTAAAACCCACAGGCTGTCTGTCCTTCAGTACTGGACATAGCCATCTCAGGATTGCCGTTTGATCACCCACAGCCAGTGAAGACAAAATAAAGCAAACAACGACCATCTCAAAGGAGAACAGGTGGGTGGCTAGGTGGCACAGTGAACAGAGCACCGGCCTTGGAGTCAGGAGGACCTGAGTTCAAATCCAGCCTCAGACACTTAACACTTACTAGCTGTGTGACCTTGGGCAAGTCACTTAACCCCAATTGCCCTCAAAAAAGAAAAATAAGGAGATAATTTTACAGGGCGGCCAGGTGGCGCAGTGAGCAAGAGCGCCGGCCCCAGAGTCAGGAGACCCGGGATTGTTCCGGCTTCAGATACTTAACACCCACACAAAATAACTGGCTGTGTAACCTTGGACAAGTTACTTAACCCCAATTGCTTTAAAAAAAAAAAAAAGAAAGAAGAGGCAGCCAGTGGTCAAGCTTGAGCCTGCCTAGTAGAATTCCCGTCAGTCAAATGGGATCAGTTGCTTTGCAGCCAGGGTTGGGGAATGGGGGTCCTTTCTTCCATCCTGCATAGTTTGGATAGTCTTGGCACGGTCTCCAGTAAGGAAGGGAAGAGATGGAGAGCAGATCACTCTTTTTTTTTTTTTTTAAAGCAATCGGGGTTAAATAACTTGCTCAAGGTTACACGGCCAGTTATTTCTGGGTGTGGTGCTAAGTATCTGAGCTCGGATTTGATCCCCATGTCATCCCGACACTGGAGCCGGTGCTCTTACTCGCTGTGCTACCTGGCCTCCCCGCAGATCACTCTTAAAAAGCCACTGAGTCATGAACTCCTCCTAACTATAGGGGGGTGATTTCTTCATCCCCAAAGCCCCCAAACCCATCAGAGGTGAGCCAGCGTTCAGGGTCAGCTAGGAGCAGACGGGGGCTGCCCTGCAAGCTTCTGTGGGACTCTGGGAATGTGCATACACTTACACATTTGTGTGTGCATGCATATACACACACATACATACATACACACACATAAATGCAGGGTAATTGATGGAGGGAGGACACTAGCAGCTGTGGTATCAGGGAAGGATTTATGGAAAAGGCAGAAATTTAACTGAATCTTGAAGGAAATGAGAGAATTCTGTGAGGTGGAGGTGAGGACATAGTACATTCCTGGCATGGAGACAGCCCATGCAAAGGCCTGGAGATGGGAGATAAAAGGGTGAGTGTAAGGAATAGCAAGAAGGTTGGTGTTTGAGGGCAGCTAGCAGTGGTTCTGGGGTCAGACATCCTGGGTTCCAATCTTGCCTCTGATGCTTACTCCGTGTGATCTTGGGTCAAATCCTTCATCTCCTTGTGCCTCAGTTTCCCCTGCTATAAGATGAGGCTGTAATTAGAAGCTAGGTGACCTCTGAGGTCTCTTCTAGCTCCAGATCTATGGTCCCATGACCTAAGTTTGGATCCTAATTCCATTATGTACCAGCTGTGACTGTAGTCAAGTTACTTCTAATCACTGGGGCTCAGTTTCCCCTTTCTGTAAAATTAAACTAAATGGGCTCTGAGGCCCCTTCCAGCTCTGGCTCAAGTATCCTATGAAAAGGAAATTTCTGTTCAGTTCAAGAAGCCTGCTCTCTATGGCTCCCCACTCTGAAATTCTGGCTCTGAGGAGACGGGCTTGCTCACTGGGAGGCCCTTCCTAACTATCAGACTCCCTCCAACCACCTCTGACGTCAAGCTGGGCTGTCTGAGGAGCCGCCTGGAAGCCTCGACCAAAGCCCATCTCCCGACTCCCACTTCATGTCTCTGTCTCCCCTAAATTGTAAGATTGCTGACTAGAAACAAGAGTAGGGACAAGGCTGAGCTAAATCCGGACTCCCCCCCCCCAACACACACACTCACAGACTCACACACAAGTAGTCTCATGCACACACACTCACACACATACATGTGCTCTCACACTCACATACATGTACACTCACACACATGAGCACATGCACTCACATCCATATACACACACCCTCACACTAACACACACTTAGACTCACACAAACTCACATACACTTAGACTCTCACACACACATTCACACACATATATACACTCACATACACACTCACAGACACACACTTAGACTCACATACACTCACACACTCACACACATATACTTACACACTTAGACTAACACTCACATACTCACACACTTAGACTCACACATATACCCACACAATACACACAGACTCACACACACTCACATACACTTAGACACACACATTCACACACATATATACACTCACACAGACTCACACTTAGACTCACACATACACACATGCACTCACACACACTTAGACACACATGCTCATGCACATTTACACTCACACATATACTTACACACTCACATACATACATGTACTCTCACACACATACATGTACACCCACACACGAGCACATGCACATACTCACACATGTATACTCACACCCTCACACAGACACACACTTAGACACATACACTCACACACTCACATATGCTTACACACTTAGACTAACACTCACACACACTCACACACACTTAGACTCACACACACTCACATACACTTAGACTCACACACACATTCACACACATATATACACTCACATACACATTCACACAGACTCACACACTTAGACTCACACATTCTCACACAATGCACTCACACACACTTAGACTCACACATACTCATGCACATTTACACTCACACACATATTCACACTCACACACATACACTTACACACACTTAGACTCACATACACTCACCCTCACACACACACCCAGCAGGGGTAGCCCCCAGGGGACTAGAGGGCTCCCTCTGTAATCTGGTGTTTCCCCTTTGGCCAGGGTAGGGCAGAGCTGAGAAGGGATGGGGCGAGGCCAGTGGGTGGCCCAGGCTTTTTGGAGGCCAGGCCCACGCAGGTGGTGGGGAGAGGCCCAGGGCTTCTCAGAGGCCTCTCCTCCCAAGAGCCAACACAAAGCAGGAGCTGGGGCCAGGGAAGTTAATCTGCCCTCAGACATGGGAGAGCCACTCCCCAAGGTGGAGATGGAGGTGAGGGCCCCAGGCCCAGGGCCCAGTTTGGCTCTGGGGGCCTAGAGGGCTGCTGAGTCAGAATGCCTTCCAGGGAAGCTGGTGGTGCCTACAAAGGAACAAATACATTCCTGGGGGAAAGGGAGAAAAAGAAAGTTAAAAACACCTCCTGGCTTGAATGTTGCCCTTTCACTGTGTGAAGAGATAAAGCCATTTTTAGAAGGTCTTGTCTCTGGGGCTGGGAGTACCTGGTACCTCACACCGTGCAGCCAGCTCCAGACCAAGGTTCCTGCCAGGCTCTGGCTGTGTCTCCCCCCTCCCCACCTGACCCCACAGTTTTTGGGGGGTCACGCCCCCAGGCTTAGTCATTGCCCATAGGATACAGAGAGATAAAAGTGAACGTGGTGGCCACTGAGCCCAACCCCCTCCTTTTACAGGTGGAGAAACTGAGGCTTTGGACCCAGTGCCCACCCACACCAAAGCCAGAGGTCCCTGCAGACCCCGAGGGGGGCCGGCTGTGGTAGGAGAGGCTGGCGTGGAGCCTCAGGGCCCAGAGCCAGGCCCAGAGCTGGTCAGCCCACCCAGAGCAGGGCCCAGAGCAGGGCCCAGAACAGGGCCCAGAGCAGGACCCAGAGCTGGTCAGCCCAAAGCAGGGCCCAGAGCAGGGCCCAGAGCCATCAGCCCATGGGCCATTAAGAATGAGTGCATCATCAGGGTGGTTTGTCTTCTCCATGAGTGGGGCAGGAATCGGCAGAGGCAGACAGCTTTAAAAAAAAGCATTTTTTTAAATGTTGAAAATAAATATTAAAAAAAATCTTCTGATAAGCATTTATTAAGTGCTTACTATTTGCCAGGCACTGTGCTGGAGACTGGGGTTACGAAGCCAAGGGGTTCTGTCCTCAAGCTTCCACCTGATGAGGGAATAGAAGGGGTGAATGCACAGAAAAGGAGGATGTGGAGTCTGGGAGGCAAGCGCTGGAGCTGGTAGCGGCCCCATGGACGATGGACTGGCATGGGGACAGACATCAGTGAGGAGGCTGCTGTGGGAGGCCTGGGTATCCAGATCTGGGAGATGTCTGTGTAGAGATGGTCATCCCCAAAGTCCGTTCCGGCCCCGTTAGCCCTGAGTCTCACAGAAGCTCTATTTCCTGGATCACATCTAACATCCCTCCATCTGCATCACCAGAAAAAAGCCAGGTGCAGGTGTCTTGACAAAGTATTGCTGGGTCAAGAGGAGGCTTTTCTTGGAGCCTCCTGTCCACTTCTAAGGGGCCCACATGTTGGCACCTCCCCCCAAGGCTCAGCTTTCCTGCTGGCACAGGGGGGAGCGGAGCATGGGCCAGGATGCCTGGGCCTGGCAACCTGGGCAGCACAGGACTGGCCGGTAGGTGCGCCTGCCTTAAAGAAGGCGCTGTGCTCTGTGAGCAAAGCAGAGCTGCAGTCACCCAAAAGAAGCATGAGATGCCCCAAAGGGCAAGCCCCCAAACCTTTAGATCCATCTCCACTCCAGATGCCCATCGGGCCTGTGTGTACCCGACCTGCGGCGGAGCCTTCTGAGCTCCTTTCGGTCTGATAGGCCACGGTCTGACACGCCGGGCCTTGACCCAACACGGCGCTGTCATTTTTGTCCTCTTTGGCTTGAGGACAAGCAGCCATAGCCCGAACACAGCTCCTTCCTCCCCGGTGCTGTCTCATCAGTTAAAGCATTTCCCAATATTGGGTTTAGGAGGGAGACAGTGACCAGACATGGTCTATGCTCATACCTTCTTTCCTTCATTGACCACCTACTAAGTACAAGGTGCTGCATCGAACACCATGGAGGATGCAGAGGAGGGGAAACCGAGTTCCTGCCATCATGGAGCTTACAAGATGGCCAAGTCATGGATGAAGGTGGGAGGGAGAACAGGTTCCACCTCTGCCCCAAAGGCTTCCTAGAAGAAGCACCCTTTGAGCTGGGCCTTGGAGGATGACCAGAGAGCAGATGGACAGTGGCCAGGCCTCGGGATTGGTGCTAGAACCTGGAGGCAGAGGGAGAGTAACCCACCTTTCTGTAGGACTTTACCCATCCCCAGACCCTCCCCCTGTGACCGTCGGCCGTCTCCCACCTTCCTGCCTTCCTTTAGTGCCACCTAAGATGCCACCCCCAGGGGTAGCCCACCCTCCTTCTGTTCACTGCTCCCCCATGCCCCTTCTCTGTCCTGTGTCTTGTGTCCCTGGCTGTCTGCGGATCGGCCCCTCCTCGCTCCCCAGAACGGGCCGGTATCTGCTTTTCTCTGTATTTCCAGGACTCAGCACAGTGCCTGCCACATAGTAGGGCCTTAACAAATACTTAATGACTGACTGTAAATTGTGACTAATATTTGCAAATACAGTGTGTGGGAAAGAGCAGCTTCATCTCCATAAAAACCTTTGGGTTTCTGGGAGGGATATAACCCAGAAAAACAAGACTTTATTTGTCTTCACTATCCTCCTATGAATCATCAGCAATGCTTCATTTTCCACATGAGGAAACTGAGGCTCGGGGACTTGCCCAAGGTCATATAGCACCCGAGAGCTGAGTTGAGGTTGGAGCTCGGTTTTCTGGTTCCAAAGCCAGAGATCTGCCCACTACACCACACTGCCTTTTCTTCTTTTTTCCCCTTCATCCTCATGGAAGAACTTAGAGCTCATCCAGTCACAGGATGAGAGAATTGCAGATTTGGAGACCCTCAGAGGCCATCTAATCTAACCTAGACCGGAGCAGGTCTCCTTTCCACAGCAATGAAGATAAGTGGGCATTGAGTGATCCTGCTGTAATGTGGGGAGGCTAGCCCCCCAGCTGCGGAGGCAGAGCCCATCTTGGGAAAGCCTTCCTTGGGAAGAAGACATTATGCCATCATGACACCATGCCACAGTAGGCCTGGCTGGGGCCTGGGGCCCCATCCTTCCCAACATCCCTCCCAACTGTGCCTTGGGGCCCCCATTCCTCCCGACTGTGCCCTGGGGCCCCCCTCCCTCCTAACTGTGCCTTGGGGCCCCCATCCCTCCTGACTGTGCCCTCTAGGACCAAGCAGAATGGGTCTAGCCCCCTTTTCCACCTTCTCTTTCTCAGTCCTGGTACTGCTTGTGGTGTCTGGCCATGGTCTATGTTTGGTTTGGTTTTTCTTTCTTTCTTTCTTGGGAATCAGTACACCTGGACTGGAAGGAAGAAGACTGGGAAGAAGAGAAGGGAAGGAAAACCCCATCTCTACCAAGGAACGGCTCTTCCATTCACTCCCTGTGTGTTCCCTCTCCAAGCCTCAGGTTCCTCCTCAAAGCAGAGGGCTCTGATCCTCCCAGCTCCAGATCCCATAAAGGCCAGACTTCTTCCTGCAGCCCAGCCCTGGCTGACCAATCCCTCTCTCTCCTCCCACCCTGTGGTCCAGGTCATTGCTTAGGCTCAAGGACAACTGCCGGAAGGAAGACAATCAGAGCCAGGAGGCCGATGACGAGGGCTGATTAGGCCCTGGAGGAGTGTCTGTGAGTAGGGCAGGACTTGGGAGCCCCTTCCCTCCCCAGTTGGCAGCTTTAGCCCTCAACACAGCTTGAGGGAGTTCAGCTGGAATGCGGGGCTGTGCCAGGAGACTCTTGTAACACACAATCTTGACAGTGAAAGGGACCACAATTTCCCCACTTTGAGAAACCCTCTGGCATCAGAGAAATCCCCAAAGGGGAAATGAGGGGGATTTGGGGTAGGATTTCGGTTAGAGGCTGTCTGGAGGCTGGAGAGAGGACCAGAAAGGTCAATGCCTGTCTGGACTTCATTTCCAGGCCCGGAATTGTATTCTAAATTATTCTAGCCATGCTTGTTGGTCTCTCCCCAGAGGACTGACCCTGGGTCTGACCTGGGAAGGAGGCCAAGAGAGGGCATTCTGAACCGGGAAGTAGGGTCCGGCATTTTATCAGGTGGAGGAAAGCCTTGATCCCGGGGGGGAGAAGCAGGAAGGGCTGCTCTGCCCACCTACCAGAAAGCAGGGGGAGCGTCAACACTGGGGTCAGGATGTCCAAATCCACCTGTCAAACAGTTAGATCTGGAAGGCTTCTTAGAGCCCACCTCCCTGTGCCCCCTCCATTTTACAGATGGGGAAACTAAGGCCCAGGGAAGTGACTTATGCTATGTCACACAGGTAATACTCAGCATGGTAAGATTTGAATGTGGGTCTTCTGGTTCCAAATTCACCACTAGTTTCTCTATACTGCAGTGCCTTCCAAAGTAGCAGTACTGGGGTTCGTGCCAGTGTCCCCCAGCTCCAAAGCCCTTTCTACCCTGTCATTTTGCAATCTTGGCTGGGGCGAGCAGCAGAAGAGGGAGGGGGAGCAGGTACAATCGCGGGTGCCCTCTGCCCTAGGAGTGCCGTTCTCACGGTGCCTGCCCCTTCTGACTGTACCGGGCAGCCTTGGCTGTGCCATAATGTCATCCAGAAAGAGATGCCAGCCCAGCCTAGTGCTGGCATCTCAACAGTCAGGAGTGAGTCACGTTGGGGTTTTTGGGGGCTGTTTGTCAAGCTCAGCCATCCCAAAGGCCAGGAATGATGGTACCAGGAACTGTCAGGACACAGGAATGAATGGAATTCAAGCTTGAAGGCTCCCACCTGCCCCCAGAATCCACATCCAGAGTGGGTTTGGAGGGGGAAATGAGACAATGTTTGTCCAGTGACAGGTGCAAGTAGGAAGGAGGACAAAGAATGAGTCTCCCCTCAGGGCTGTCTCCTCCCACCAATGTCCGCGTTCCAGGACTGGATCCAGTGTCCCTGGGGCTGGACGGGAGTGCAAGAAGCCACTGATGAGGAATCCAGGAGGAGAAAGGAGAAGAAAGGCATTGTGGGCTCTCGAGGGAGGAATGGCTCCCCTTGGAGCTTGGCGTTAAGCCATCCTGTGCTGACGGTAGCCGCCAGGCTCCCTTTCCCAAAGCACTGCTGTGATCATGTCCAGCCCCTTTCCCAAAATCCTCGCTGACCCTTGTCGGGGCCCTGCCTTCAGATCTGGGCCTCTTTATTCATCTTTATTATTGTTCATCTGAAGGAAGGATGGCTGGCTGGCTGGCCAGATGAATGGACGGACTAAATGACTGAATGTATGACTGAATGAATTACTAAATGACAATGAATGACTAAATGAATGAATGAATGACTAAATGAATGAATGAATGTATGAACGAATGAAATATTGAGTAAAAGAGCCAATGACTAGAACTCTCTGACCCATCCTCCTCCCGCAAGCACAGGACGCTCATTTGGGCAGAAGGACTAAGGGCAAAAGGTGCGGCATCTTCCCTGGTCCGAGCAGTTTGGATCTGAGGGTGTCGCCTTGACTGCCCAGCATTCCGAGTCAATGTCAGATTGCTGAAGCCTTGAGGTTAGTTATCTTCTCTCCCATGCCTGTCCCTGCTCATGGGCACTGGATTTATCTCCCAAGAGAAGAACCCAGAATCTGGGGGTGGCAGGACCAGAAGGGAGCTGTGAGTGATCTAGTCTAGTCCTTCCATTTTACAGGTAAGAAAAGTGAGACTTGGAAGACTAAAATACTTAAGCCCAGGCCAGGCAGCTCTCTTCCCATTGTCCACTCAGCTCCCATCCTAACCCAATCCAGCAAGCATCTCAGCGGCACAGGGATTAAATCACTGAGTCTCGAGTCAGGAAGACCCGAGTTCAAATTTGACCTCAGACACTTACTAGCTGTGTGACCTTCGGTGATTCACTTAACTCTTATATGCCTCTGTTTCCTCATCTGTGAAATGCGGATACTAACAGCACCTTCTTCTCAGGGCCGTTGGGAGCATCAGTTGAGATCTCCAAGTGCTATATGGATGCTAGCTATTTATTGAGCATTTGCCCAAACCAGCTAAGTGCAGAGGATACACAGACAAGACAGAAGGCCCTCCTGCCTTGAGGGGACATCTACTGCCCTGCAATAGTCCCTTCCTTTTCCTGGATTACACTTTTATAGGTGGCTTCCTATAACCCAACAATGCACCTTGGTCTTCTGGCTCTTTGGGCTTCATCTCGGAGAGGCGGCTCCAGACACCAGCATCAGGAATATCCAGGATTGTGTTGAACAAGAGGAATCCTCCAGGCCAGCCCTTGGATACGTCATGGTGAGGTGCGGGTGGCCCTGGGCTCTGGGAGGCTCTGCTGGAGAGAGGAATTCAAGTTTGGGCTGCTCTTCTCCATCGGGGAGGGCTCCAGACACACCAAGGCCGACGGTCCCCAACCCCATGGCATCAGTCATCCTGATCTGTGTCTGGCCACTAGATTCTGGTGGCTCCAGAGGAGAGAGCGAGGCTGGTGACTTTGCACAGCTCCCTCTCATTGAAATCAATTCACTTGCAAGTCAAGATATCCCCTTCCTGATGTCATCGGTCCTCTTCATGAATGAAGGAAGAATGACAGCAACAGCCCCTTCTCTCCTCTCCCTCCCTCATTCCAGTCTGGGTCTCATCATTGCTCTCATGGAACATGTGAAGGAGGCAGGGTTTGGTCATCTTTCCTCTTTGCACTCTCTCTTTGCCTCTCTTTCCTCCCCAACTCATGGGATCCTAGATCACCACCTCCTAATTGGCCTCCTTGCCTCCTCTCTCTCCTTTCTCCAATCCATCCTCCACACTTGGGTAGACACCCAAGAGATATTCTATTACATTGTCAGCTCTTCAATGACAGGGACTGTTTTTGATTTTGCTTCTACCCCTAGCACTTAACCCAATGCTTGGTACATAGTAGGCATTTTATAAATGTTTCTTGACTTGATTTGTCTTCCTGAGCACAGGTCTGACCATGCCACTCCCCGGCTCAAGAAGCCTCTGTGGCTCCCTGTTGCCTCTAAAAGAAAATGCAAATTTAATATTAACCCCACCCCCATCATTCCATACTGCTTCCCTATTATCCCCTCCTCACAAACTCTCGGTTCCAGAAAAGCTTAACACCTCTTTCTTGCATACGATATTTCATCTTCTCCCTCCATGCCTTTTTCTGACCCAAGGCCTGAAATGCTTTCTTCTCCCCATGCTTCATGGCATCCCCACTTCTTTGTAAGGGTATGAGGCAAAGCCCCTGAAGACTTTATTGCTGTTTAGTCATTTCAGTCATGTCCCACTCTTGGTGACCCCATTTGGGGTTTTCTTGGCAAAGATTCTGGAGCAGCTTGCCATTTCCTCCTCCAGCTCATTTTACATATAAGGAAACTGAGGCCAACGGGGTAAAGTGACTTGTCTAGGGTCACACATGTAGTGTGAATGTCTGACGATTTGAACTCAGCAAGATGAATCTTCCTGACTTCAGGTCTAGTGCTCTATCCACTGAGCCAACTAGCTCCCCTTTAGACTTTATTCTTTTCCAACCTTTAAAAGCCAAATTAACCTTTGGAAAGGCCTGGGATTCCCTAAGAAGTGGGGCTGAGACAATGACCTTGCCCCCAGTGTAAATTTGTCTCTGAATATTTTCCCTGCCCACTAAGTAAAAGTTGAGAGAACCCTAACCCCCAGACCCATTTAGTGGAGAGCTGGAAGGGACCTCAGAGGCCATAGCATCCAATTTCCACATTTTACAGATGAGAAAACTGAGGCCAAGGAATATTAAGTACCTTGTTTGAGATTACACAGATAATGTCAGAGGTACATTGCTTCCCTAACAAGAGGTGCGTATTCTGATACGTTGTGATAATACGTATATAGACATATATTTCAATACATAGCAATAATATACATATATTTTTCTACATAGTGATACATATATGTATATAATCAACACATAATGGTAAACATATATATATAGTTCAGTACATATGTATTTCAATTCATAGTGATACATACATATATATTTTGATACTTAGTGATACATACATACACATAGTGATACATATATATTTTGACACTTAGTGATACATACATACACATAGTGATACATACATACATATTTTGGTACATAGTGATCTATACATACACATGTCAATATATATAGTGATACATACATATTTTGATACTTAGTGATATATACATATATGTTTTGATACATAGTGATATATACACACATGTGTCAATATATACATAGTGATACATATATTTCGATACATAGTGATATATACATACATATGTCAATATATATAGCGATACATACATATTTTGATACTTAGTGATAGATACATACATATTTTGATACATAGTGATATATACATACATATGTCAATATACACATAGTGATACATACATATAGATTTTGATACTTAGTGATATATACATATGTCAATATGTGCATAGTGACACACATACACATATAAGTGCATATACATGCACATATTATATAGATATTGATATAGAGATACATTGTGGTCATTCCCCATAAACTAGGGTGACGCCTTTAAACTGGGGCCCTTACACCCCTTCCTGATTTCCCCCATTTTGTCTGGTAAATGAATGGTCATAGGAGAAGGTCCAGAGGTATTGTATACCCAGGATGTGAGCTCTTTGTCTCAGCTAACTGCTCAGAGAATTGTTGACCTTTCCACAGTCAGATGTACCCCCCTCAAGGTCTGAAAAGGCAGAGCCTGAAAGGGGCTGGCCCGATGCCTCACATCTTCCAAGCTCAGCCCAGGGGCTCCCTCCTGCCTAAGCAGAGGATGTCCCCCTCCCCACCCCCAGCTGTTAGGCCTGCTCCTGCCATCTATAAGCTGCTGCTCACTAGCTTCCTCCCCTGGAGCAGTGAGAACTGGAATTATTTTCACATCATGAATTGCAAAGTCTTTCTGAGGGTAGGCCATTTGCTCTGATGCCAAAATTGCTTGGTATGGCTCTGCTTGTGACACCCACACGCCTCTTGTATAATTCTTGGTGGGTAATGCCCACATTCACGGAGGGATTCTCCATTGCCCTGAGGGTGGCCCTCCCCTGGATTCTTCAGGGGCTGCTATGGAATTCCATGACTCAGTGGAAAGTAACAGAATTGGAGCTTGAACCCAGAATTGTGGATTGTTCCATCTAGAAGAGATCTCAGAGGTCACCTAATCCAATCCCATTGAATGAAGGAATGAATGAGGGTCAGAGTCAGAATTAGGAATGAATGAATGAATGAGTGAGTGAGTGAGTGAACGAATGAATGAATGAATGAATGAGTGAATGAATGAAAAGGCATGCCTTAAGCCACTCCTCTAAGCTGGGCTGAGAACAAGGATACAAAAATGGATCAGTCTTTGCCTTCCAGGAGCAGGGACATTCCAAGGCTTGAGATGGTGCATGTAGGGAAATGGAGGGGCCCAAAAAGAGTCTCAGCCTGGGCATCAGAAATGGGTGTCACGCCTTTCCAGGGGCAGTCACAGTATTTATTTGATTCTTCTTCCCAGCTAAATGAGGGAACATTTTTGGTGGCAGGGCAGATGCCAAGACATCTGGGCAGGCCCAGGTTTCCTGGAGGATGGTCTAGAACCAGCAAGGTAAAAGGAGCTAGAGGTGAGTTTGTACCCACTCATTCATCAGTCAGGAGTGGTCAGAGTCCTAAAGCTTAGTGAGTTCTGGGGAGGAGATTGGCAGGGGCAGGGGGATGGTCTCTGGAGGTCAGGGTCTGAGAGTGGCCATTCTAGGATGGGAGGAGGAGAGCGGCAGGGGGCCAGATGCCCAGGGAGGCCTGGCTTTCTTGGTGGATGGTGGTATTTCGTTTGACAAATGAGGAAATTGAGGCTCAGGGGGATGAGAAGACAGGCCCAGGGCAATTTATAAGCAGCACAGCAAGACTTGAACCTGTCTTCTGACTCCAGGAGGGCAGCCCTGGGGGAGCCAGCAGCCTGAAGCCTCCCCATGTGACCCTAAAATACCTCCTGCTTCCACCTGTCCTCCAGGGCCAGAAATGCCACCATTGCTTAATCATTCCTTTAGGCAAAGGGTTTGCATGCCTGGCCTGTGAGAGGCAGTCTGGCTAGGGCTGAGAGGCTGAAGCAGGGATTTGGGGGAAAGGGAAGCTTGGATCCAGGGGAAGAAACAAGATGGGTCCAGAGCACGAGGCTCCCTGCTGAAGCCACTCCTGGGGGGGCATACAGTGGAAACGACAGGGTCTCAGAATCAAAGGCTAAGGGTTCAAATCTGGCCTGGCACTCTTGCTTTTTATGTGACCTTGGGCTAGCCACTGACCTCTGTGGACTTCAGTTTCCTTGGCTGTAAACCAGGGCTCTTGGTGCAACACTTTGCAGATACCAAATGCTTAATGAATTTATTAATAATTATAATTATCAACATTTCTATTATTAATTTAAAAATTAATTAAAATATTAATAATTATAAACAAACAATTAATAAATTCATTCATTGGTCGCCTCAGCTCTAAATCTGGGAATCCTCCAAGTGTGGGAGGTACTGGGGGATGAGGGGAGGAGGAGATGGAGGGATTGTTTCCTTCCCCATCTTGTCTGGAACCATCCCTGGATGGAATGAGTGGATTTCAGTTTGGAAGGTGGGAGGTCTCGTGTGCCTGTGAGATGTTAGTCACCAGCAGAGGTTTATGAAAGGCCGGATTGTCTGGCCTGCTGCCTTACTCACCAGCAGGGTGTCGGGGGGTCGGCCCCCAGGGCCTGCCATGAGAAGAATTCCAGGAACTGGATGGCACTTGGAGGGCAGGAGGGGATAGATCAAGGGGTGGCCTTGGGGTCATGCCCAGCTCCAGTAACAGGTGAATCACTCGTCTGGGCCTGGAAAGGGACTGGACAGGATTCTGGGCCAATTTCCTTGGAGCTGATTTTCTCCTCACCAGTCCCTCTCTGGGCTCCCTCCTCCACAGCTCTAAATGGTGTCCCCTGCTCCATGCCTCTCCTTTCTTGGACATTCTCTCACCTGGCAGAATCAGCTTCATAAGGCTGGGTCTGGACATCTCACTCCCACACTCCTTTGTACTCAGAAGCTGCTAGAAAGTTGGGTGTATGGGGATGAATAGCCTGTCAGGAAGTCCCTCCCTCACGATCCCCCACACCCTCCCCAGGCCCTCAAAGTCAGCTTTCCTTAGATTCAATATAATTATAGGAATGTAGCTGGAAGGGACTTTGAAGGTCATTAAATCCAACCCCTGCATTTTACAAATGAGGAAACTGAGGCCTAGAGAAGGTAAATGACTTACCCAGGGTCACACAGCATGATTTGAACCTAGATCTTCCTGATTCTGGGCAGCTAGGTGGCTCAGTGGATAGAATGCCAGGCCTGGAGTCAGGAAGATCTGAGTTCGAATCCAGCCTCAGATACTTACTAGCTGTGTGACCCTGGGCAAATCACTTCACCCTGTATGCCTCAGTTTCCTCATCTGTAAAATGATCTGGAGAAGGAAATGGCAAACCCCTTCAGTATCTCTGCCCCAAATGGGATCACCGAGAGTCTGAAACAACAGAACAACAAACCTTTCTGACTCTAATTTCATTCAAGCATTTATTTATTAAGTATCTACTAGGTGCCAGAAGCCCAGATTTCAGACTGGGGAGACCTTGGAGGTGCAGCCGCTTCCTCTCCTGGACAAGGATGCTGAGCCTCAGAGAGGGGGAGTTGCTTGGCCACAGCTGTCCAGCTCACCAGCGTCCAAGCAGGACTCCAGCCAGGGCCACTCAGCCTTTTGGTGAGGTGGGGCTTCCTGGAGGTGAGAAGAAAGCAGCACCCCCTGAGCCCGCCGCTGGGCCCGCCACGGGGCACCCTTCCCCATTGCCTTGGACCTGCCACCCTCGCCGATTTCACACGCTTCTCGCTCTGTGTCCCAGCTGGCCGGCTGCTAGCTGCTCCCCAGACTTCTCCAGCCCTCTGGCATGGCAGGGCTCTGAACTGAATGTTGGGAAAACCACTGACTCTAGAGTCAAAGGAGCTGGGTCCAAATCTCACCTCTGATGCTTGCTCCCTGTGTAACTTTAGGAAAGTCACCTAAACTTCCTAGGTCTCAATTTACCCCTCTGCAAAATGGGGGGTGGTGGGCTAAATGGGCTCTGAGGTCTCTCCTGCCCCAGATCTGATGACTTGCCCAAGGCCACCCAGGAATTAGTGGCAGGGCTGGGAAGAGGACTCAGGCCATTTCCCTGTCTTGGGCCCAGTAAGTGGGAGAGGCGTCTTGCTGGTTGCAGTGGGGGAGCTGCTCAGATGGCCAGCCTTCAAGGTGGGGAGCTCCTTAGAGTTCATTGAGGCAATGCTCTCATTTTACAAAGAAGGAAACCGAGGCTCACAGAGGCCAAATGGTTTGCTCAATGTCATCCAATAAGTTAATGGTGGACCCAGGATTAGAGTTCAGGTTTCCTGACCACTGCCCATCTACACTGCCCATCCTGTCCACACTGCCCATCCATACTGCCTTTCCAACTGTCCTTCCACACTACCTGTCCATACTGCCTGCCAACACTGCCCATCCATACTACCTGTCCTTGTAGCTTGGTGGGAGGGCTGCCTTTCAGAAAATTTCTTAGGGTAGTAAACTACAAGGGAATTCAGAGTCCCTTTTAGAGAGAAGGAAACTGAGGCCCAGAGCCAGTAAGGGAATTCCTTGTTTTCTACAGCAAGTTAATGGGAGAGTTGAGACAAGACCCCAGCTCTCCCAGCTCTTAATTCTGTGCAGAGGCGTAACTAGGCATTCCTGTACTGGGGGCAATTGACATGATGCCAGGACCTTATCACAGAGCACACCCTCAGCTGGGGAAGGAGAGAGGGTGGTAGGGGGCGTGGGGGAGGCAGCACGGATCTCAGTCCCACAATGTCAATAACTCATTCTTGCTAAGCAGGTGCAAACTCTAATGTCCTAGCCAAGAAGTGCTTCTAGTATCCTTTAAATGTGTTGCCCTGAGACAAAGGACTGATTGCCCTACCCTAGTTATAACTAAGTCTTGTGCCACTGTCCTGTGATGCCTTCTTTGGGGGTGACTGCCCACCTGCGGGGTTAAGGAGTGAGAGTAGGCTCCTAGGTTACCTGGAAGGAAGAGCCATCTGGTATGGACTTTCTAATATATAAATATATATATAATAAATAATATATGTGATTACATATAAATGAATATAAAGGAGTAAATGCAGCAGGGGCAGGGTGGAGGAAGGAGAAGAGGGCTGCTCAGGATATGGTAGAGGGGGAATTTTCACTCCTTGGGGGCATTTGGGGGAGGAAAAGCAGAGGGCTGGCTTTTCAGTTGCTGGCTCTAGTCCATAAATGGGAGTTTTGATGTTAGGGTGCCCCCAGTGCTGTGAGAGAAAACAGGTTATAAATATGACCTTTAGAAGGGGAAACCCACTAATCACTATTAGCCGTTAACAGCTTAGCACAAATTAGTTTATCACATAAATTA
Organism: Petaurus breviceps papuanus; assembly: GCF_028583685.1. Lineage (NCBI taxonomy): Eukaryota > Metazoa > Chordata > Mammalia > Diprotodontia > Petauridae > Petaurus > Petaurus breviceps. The sequence goes on along the minus strand of NW_027187465.1, from coordinate 2,196,622 downwards.
GCCGGTCACAAGATCCTGAGGAGATGGGGCACTCTGGAGAAATGTGGGAAAGGGGAAATCCAGATGTCCTGGTCATTATCCAGGAAGTAGCAGAAAGACGTTGGGAGTACTTGTCACATTGTATAGAGCAAGGCCTTCTGAGGCAAAGTTGTGGATTCAAATCCTGCCTTGGCCACTTATTATGACCTTGGGCGAGTTAATTCTCCTTCACGGATCTCAGTTTCCTTCTCTCTAAAATGAGGAGTTTCACCTAGGGGGTCTCGGAGGCCCCTTCTGAAACCTGTGAGTCTATGATTAGGTGATAGCTGGGTGATGCAGTGAATAATAAATTGGACCTGGAGTCTGGAGGACCCGAGTTCAAATCCAGCCTCAGACACTTACTACCTATGTGACCCTGGGCAAGTCATTTAAGCACTTTGCCTCAGTTTCCTTATCTGTCAAATGAGCTGGAGAAGGAAATGGCAAACCACGCTAGTATCTCTGCCAAGAAAACCCCAGTTGGGGTCATGGAGAGTTGGACGCAACTGAACAAAAGTAACAAAAATAGAGCTGATGTCCTAGAATCAGGGATTTGGAGGCAGAAGCCTTTACCCCAAATCCAACCTTCCTGAAGTCAAGAG
>NW_027187465.1:2127825-2195602 GCF_028583685.1 Petaurus breviceps papuanus | reverse complement strand
AGGCCCCCATCGGTGATGTGACCACAGTGAACAGGACCATAGTCCATGCTCCCAGAGCTGGCAGGGCACCACACGTACCAAGACATGTGAGACAGGAGGGGGCAGAGACTCTTAGCGCCTTCCCTCCGAGCTATGTCCCGCCTCTCCCGCTGACAGCTCGAGTGCGCCTGGCCGCGTTGTCTCCCCCGTCAGACTGAGCTAGTTGAGGACAAGGATAATTTTGGGGCTTTGCCTTTCTGTGTATCCCTAGTGATTGGCCCGCTGCCTGGTACACTGCAGGTGCTTAATAAATGCTTATTGGCTGCCAGCCTGATAAATTGCTCAAGGGGAATTCAGGGAGGGAGAGAACTCAATCAGCTCCCAGAATCAGGAAAGGCCCTCTGGAAGGGGTGGTTGAGTTCCACCTTGAAAGAAGAGAAGAATTCTCTACGGAGGAGGGGATGAAGGAGAGCATCCTCAGCCACCCCGAGAACTACACACTCAACATCCCAGTCAAAAGAAGAAACTCATTGTTCCTCCATCTCCACAGGCCATCTCCCACTTCCATGTATTTGCAGGCCATCCCCTCCACCTGATGTGCCCTCTCTCTTTGTTCCTCCCAGTTATTCATGTAGTCTCTCCTTTCTCTTCATGCTCTTTCAGCTGGTTGGGTGGCTGCTTACCGCCGTTCCTGAAACCATTCCCACATTTCAATCACACTTTCCAATTTGCAAAAAAGCCTTATTCCAGATGGCCCTTGAGGTCTATCTGTAGAGATAATGTGTCCCTACTGCCACACCCCCAGTAGAATGGGAACAGGCGCCATCTTGAATTCCTGGTGCTTTGTAAAGGGTCTTACAAACACTAAAAGTTTAAAAAATGTTTTTTGATTTGAATTCCCTCCTCAACCCCTTGACTTCCAAGCCCACAGTTGTATTAGAAGAGTTCTCTTCAAAACCACCACCAACTCTGAATTCCTAACCCTGATGGCCTATCCTCAACCTTCATTGCTCCCTTTACAGCTTTGGAAACAGTTGGCCTCCTCTTCCTCCTGTGCACTCTCTCTCTTCACCTTCTGTCCCTCTATCTTTTTCTCTTTCTTCTCTCTCTCTCTCTCTCTCCCTGCCTTTTCTCTCTCCTTCTCTCTTTACTCTCCCCTCCTCTCTCTCTTCTCTTCCTCTCCTACCCTCTCTCTTTCTCTCTCTGTCTGTCTGTCTCTTTTCTCTTTCTCCTTTTCATGCCTCCTCTCTAATCAATTCTTCATATGGCCAACAAAATAATCTTCACATGCCTACCTACCTCACTCCCCTTCTCAAAAATCATCGGTTGCTTCCTACTTGCCTTACTTACCTTGAGGACATAGCATAAGCTTTCACAGTCTGGTTCCAACCTGTTCCTCTCTACAACCCTTAGACTTGAGTCACAGTGACCCACTCCCCAGACGTGGTCAGTTGTCTCCCATCTCCGGGCATTTGCACAGGCCTCTTCCCTCCCCCATGTCTGGAATGCATTCTCTGACCAGATTTGTCTTTCAGAAGCCTTATCCTTCCTCAGATTCTCCCTGAGAGATCTTTCCCCTGGCACCATCACCCATGTTCTGTCTATCTGGGAACATGCTGTACCTCTCCCTGCCCCCACCCCCAGAGTATAAGCTCCTTGAGGGCAGGATCTGTTTTGTTTTTGTCTTATATCCCTAATGTGTAGCTGGTCTCTGGGGCATAGTAAGCACTTAATAAATGCAGACCGATATTGTCCAACCCTGACATCCTCTATTCTCAGGCCCCTCCCAGCTCTTAACATCCCCTTTTCTGAGGCCCCTCCCAGCCTTGACATCCCCTGTTCTGAGGCCCCTCCCAGCCTTGACATCCCCTGTTCTGAGGCCCTCGCAGCTCTGACATTCCCTGTTCTCAGGCCCCTTCCAGCCCTGACATCCCCTGTTCTCAGGTCCCTCCCAGCTCTGTCATCCCCTGTTCTGAGGCCCCTCCCAATCCTGACATTCCTTGTTCTGAGGCCCTCCCAGCCCTGACATCCCCTGTTCTGAGTCCCCTCGAGCCCTGACACCCCCTGTTCTGAGGCCCTCCCAGCTCTGACATCCCCTGTTCTCAGGTGCCTCCCAGATCTATACATCCGCACTTAAGAGTTTATATATATATATAAAACTATAGCTTTAAAGAGGGTGGGGGTGAGGGGAGAAGGACTTCAGGAAGCACTGTTTCTGAGAATCTGGGTCTTATCAATGTGAGGAGGGGGGTGGTGGTGGGATGGAGCAGAGTTCAGTCAGTCCACTATGTTATCAACCCCCTCAGGCCCTGCTGATCAGTGGCCCCATCAATCAACCCTGAGAAGGGCTTAGAACAGGTCTTATCATTTCTCTTGCTTTAGGGAGATTAGATGGTCCTCTCTGATCACAGGCTGCTACTGTTGGTGACTGGGCAGAAAACAGATTAGATTTGGAGCCCGAGATGGGGTTCAGTCCCTCCCTGGGCTCTCTGAGGCCTTGGTCCAATGCTGGCCTCAGCCACAAATCCACCAGCTCTCCTTCGTCAGCTCCCAGCTATGGACCTTGGTTTTTACCTCCATCCAGTGGAAGAAGTGAACCTTAATTCTGAGGGCAGAATTTTCCAGTTCTAAGGTCCCTCCCAGCTCCCACATTCCCAGTTCTAAGGTCCCTCCCAGCCCTGACATCCCCTGTTCTCAGGCCCTCCTAGCTCCCACATTCCCTGTTCTAAGGCCCCTGGCCTAACTCTGCCATTCCTGCTCTTAGGTCTGTTTTTCAGCTAGTTGGGTTCCCGCCCTTCATGAAGCTATTTCCCACATTTCAATCATGCTTTCCAGTTTACAAAAAAGCTTTACTCCAAATGGCCCTCGAGGCAGGTGTAACAATGACTGTTGTTCCAATTTACATATAAGGGAATGGCCTGTGGACTTGTGAGTCACGAAATGTGTGATTTACATTCAAAGGAACAGACCTTTAGTCCTGGAAGGGCCTGTATGGATCTTCTAGTCTCAGCCCCTCATTTTATGGAAAAGGAAACTGAGGCCGGCAGAGGGGAGGTGATTTGCTCAGATCCACCCAGAACATTAATCCCAGAGCTGGGATTCAAGCTTCTCTGAGACTCCAAACCCAACACCCTCCTCACTCTTCCCCCAGCCTGTGATGAAGGATCACAGAGCATTCCAGACAGAAGAGGCCTCAGAAGTTATCATAAGCTTATCAGTGGAGACCTCAGAGGTCAGCTAGCCCAACCCCCTCGTTTTACAGGTGAGGAAACCGAGGCCCAGAGAGGAAGTGTCAAAACTGAGATCAGGTTTTGGTTTTCCAAACTCTAAACGTGACTCTCTCTTCAGCAGACCAAGCCTGGAAAGTGAAGCAGCCCCTAGTTGTACAGGGAAAAGGTGTGGAGCCAGGGAGAGATGCCTCTTCTCTGGGAGGCCCTCTTTCTGACCAGAGCCTGAGACCTGGGGTCCAACCAAGGATCCAATTTAAGAAATATGGGAGCATGGCCAAGTTATTGAACCATTCCATCCAAGGACAGTGATATTATTCATAGAAAGGCCTTCTCAGAGGAAGGAGGAAGAACTGGGCCCTTGACTATCCAACCCAGGGCCTCTGAGAAGGCCTCTGCTCAAACCCCTCCAGATCCACAAGTATGTCTGGCTTATGCCAGCTACACTACAGGGTTTGCAAAGCTCTTTACAATGAATTCTACCCCCGAACAAGCCTGGGGGGTAAATGCTCTTATTGTCCCCTTTTTATACTTGAAGAAATTGAGGCAGGCAGAAGTTAAGTGATCTGCCCAGGGTCACACAGCTGAAAATCCTGAAATCAGTATTTGAATCCAGGCCTTTCGGGTCTAAGTTTGACCTCTCTACTACAACAACCATAGCAAAGAAAAGGCTAAGACCTTCCTTTGGAACTTAGCAGTTTTATCCAATTGATATTTATTTTTTAACAATTTATTATTTACTTATTTTTAACATTCCTTTAAAAAACTTTTTTAGTCCCCAATTCTTTTCCTCCCTCCAATTTGTCTCCCACCCATCAAGCAGGCAGGCAATAGATCGACATACATTTAGTTATTTATTGATCACCTGCTCTGTGCAAGGCATGCTGGGATGTCTAGGAGCTTACATTCTGCTGGAAGAAACATATGCAGGTAAATACAAAGCATTTATATATAAACATATATATAAAGTAACTTTGGTGGGTGACTTGTAAAACTGAAGGTGTCAAACAGCTTTGTGGAGGAGCTGAGCCTCAGAGGAAGTCACAGATCTGAAAGCTGAAGGTAAATAGGGAGGGCATTCCAGGTAGGCGGCACAGCCTATGCAAAGGCATGATGACAAGAAATGTTCAAGTAGGCCATCTTGGTTAGAATGCAGAACACTAGAAGGGAGTCTGGAAAAATAAGTTGGAACTAGGTTATGACATGCTTTAAAGCTGCACAGAAGGGTTTGCATGTGATCCTGGAGGTAATAATAATTAATAATAACAGGCAGTGAAGTAACATGAACAGCTGTGGGCTTTGGAATGGCGTGCGGAGGATGGATTTGGAAAGGGGAGGGTTGGGAGGCAGGGAGATACCACATAGGAGGCAACAGTGGTCCAGGGCCTGAATGTGGGAGATGAAAGGCAGCTTCTCTGGTCACTTTTAGGCCAATGGGAGGGAGAGACCCATCTCCTGGAGCAGTCAGGCAGAAGTCCTGGGGCCTTGGCAGCTGGAAAGCCTGGGGAGCCTCTGCCCACCTTCCCCCTTGCCCCGCAGCCTACTTTCCTTCCAAGCTCCTGCCTCTGGCCTGATCCTTCTCTTGGGCCCTTTCCCATGTCTGGCCCCCTCTTCTCTTTCCAGAGCAGACACCACCTCGGTCCAGCACCTGGGCCCCTGTGCTGACCAGCACAGGTCTGGGCAAGCTGAAGTCACTGCCAGGTCTGGGCAGCCTCTCTCCCTGGAGCTGGCACCATTAGTGCCCAGCTCCCAGAGAGGTGGACCCACGGGGAGGCAGATGGTTAACCTCGTGCCTCCTGACATGTGGGCCCCGCATCGGGAAGGCAGGGAGGGGGCCAGGCAGCCCAGAGGGCTCCAATTCTGCCTGCGAATGGCTTTTGTACTCCGGAATACCAGACCAGGGAAGTGGTCTTTGCCAACCTGGGAACAGTCTCCAACAATAATGTTTTTCCTCACGATGTCCAGAGGCATCAGCTGAACGCTAATTCAAACCAGCCCCAGCCTGGAGGTTCAGGCAGGGAGAACTCCCAGCCTGCCTCCAGAGGCTGAGGAAAGGAGCCAGCCAGCGGGGCAGATATGCTGAGTCTTGTTAACGGAACTCATTCTGCCCCAAGGACGCCACTCCCTTAGGTGAGCCACCCCAGGCCCCAGCCCAGGTCAGCCTTTGCGGACCCTTGGAGATGGAAGGGAGGATGTGATCCCAAATGTCCACTGTGGCCCCCAGTAAGAGTGCCCTCACTGAGCAAGCTGAAGTGACTCCCCCCGGGTCAGGCCACTGGGCTGGCTGCCAATGGCTCCAGTCACAGCGAGAGGAGCCACCATCATGTCCCCCATAATAACTGACCGTCACGTATGGAGCCAGGCAGGACTTGGAATCTAGAAGATCTGAGTTCAAATACTTCCTCCAATTCTTACTGGCCATGTGCCCTTGGGAAAGTCATGAAAATCTCAGACTGTTTCCTCATCTGTAAAATGGAAAGAATCCCAGGACCGATGTGAGGATAAAGTTAGATAATATTTATAAAGTACTTTACAAACTTTAAAGCGCTATAGAAATGTTCATTGTTATAATATTTGCTTCTTTTTTGGGATCTACCCACTGTGGGAAGTAAGCTTATCAACTCCATTTCATAGGTGAGGAAACTGAGGTAGGGAGGATGTTGAATGCCTTGCCCAGGGTCACCTAGCTGGTGTCTGAAATAGGGTTCAAACCCATATCTGCCTGACTGTGTTTCCTCAGGTCCCATTGCCCTCTGTAGATCTCCCCTCCTGATAGATTAATAGAGATCCTGCTGGTGACAATGAAATTCAGGCCCAGGTCAGGCTTCAAAGTGACAAAGGCAGTTTAAAAAGTGTGCCAACAAGCCAGAAGGCATCCAGAGGAGGGCAGCCAGCCTGGGGAACGACCTGGAGTCCAGCTTACATGAGGATCCAAGTAGGAGTGTTTGCTCTGAAGGAGAGAAGACTCAGGGGAGCCTGGCAGCTCTCTGCGGGGTCCTCATGGCAGAAGAAGCTTCCCAAAGGGCAATGGGCTGCCTGGACAGGTAGTGAGTTCCCTGTCACCAGAGCTGTGGAAAACAGATGACCATTTGTTAGTCTGTAATAATGTGGGTTGGGTTTACTGGCTTCTGAGATCAGTTAGGCGGTCAACAAGAATTTATTAAGGGCCTGTTGTTTGCCAGGCATGGTGCTAAGCCCCAAGGATACAAAGAGAAAGGCAAAAGCATGGTCCCTGTCCTCAAGGAGCTTTCAGTCTAATGGTGGAAATCACATGCAAACAACTGTATACGTGCAAGATATGGACAAGATGGAGAGAAGGCGATGGGAGGCAGAGAGATCCCAGAACCACACCATGATCTGGTCCGCCATTCCCCGACTGTTGGGCATCTCCCACCGTTCTTTGTTGCCACAAAAAAAGAGGCTCTAAATGGTTTGGGATCCTTTTCCTCTTTGGTCACCAGGTCGAAGCCTAGTAGTGGCATTGCTGGGTCAGAGGTCATGCAGTTTAGTGACTTGTGGGGGGTGGCTCAAAACTGCCTCTCAGAACATCCCGACCAGTTCTCTCAGACATTGCCTTCCCCGAGAGGCCTCTTCTCATCCTGGTCGGCTCCTCCTACACTGGCCCCATCTTAACCACGTTCCTTGAGGCTCCCAGAACTGAATCCCATCCTCCAGAGGGGCTCTCCCCTGAGGAGGGGGCTCCTTGTCCTCCTCAGGCTTGGGAGCTTCTGAAAGAGAGTCAATTTTTTGAAAGTCAGGTCTTGTACTTGTGAAATTGATTCTTTGAAACTGAGTGTAAGATTCTGTATTTACCCCTATTGAATTCCATTTGACCAGATTCAGTCCATTGATCCCGCCCAGCCTGGGGTCAGTGGAACATTGGATAACTACACGACTTACACTCTTATGACATTAGAAAGATCAATCGTTGTATTGATAAGAGAACATAACTATTCTATATTGATAAGAGCAAGCCAAGCAGAGTTTTCTGGGCCACTCCACTGGAGATCTCCTTTCAGTTGACGTTAAACGGTTAATGGCTATGCTTTGGGGCTGCCCACTCAATCATTTCTGATTTAATCTTAAAATGTACTCTCTTTGAAGCCACATCTCTCTATCTCTTTCACGTGAAAAACACAAGACACTTTATTGAATATTTTGCTATCCTCTATGTACAGAATTATCTTAATGTGACAATTTAGTAATCTCATCAAAAACAGAAATGGGGTTAGCCTGGTGTGACCTATTATTTAAAAGAAAACTTTTTAAATGTCTTTTTTGTCTTTATATTACAGTCATATCTGGAAGGGGAAAAATATTACTACCTCCCTCTCCTTCCACAGATACACACATTCTACAGATTGAACGAATAAAAACAAGTAAAAACATGTGAAACAATGAGCACTCTGCCTCAGTAGGCCCTTGCCTCTCAAGGCAGGACTTGTTCTTAGTGAAATCAAGCTATCTCTGTGGTATCCTATCTACCTTTCTAATGTTCACTAATCCTCATGATCCTTCTTTCCTAGGACTCTGCCAGGAATCGAAATCAAGCTCACTGGCCTATAGTTTGAGAAAATGGGGTTATTTCCAAGAGTTATTCCTCAATGAATATGCGGTCCAAGAATATGAACAAACTGTTCTCAAAAAAAGCATTGTGAACTATTATGCTAGGAAATTATCAAATCATGTGAAAGTTTGCTCAAATCACTAGTAATAAGAGAAAAGTAGATCAAAACAACTTTGAAGTTTCAGTTCACACTCAACTAATTGGTAAAGATGACAAAAACCAGAATAGTCAATGTTGGAGGGGCTGTGGAAAGACAGGACCATTAATGCTATTCATTATTGGTGGAGTTTATTAAGTTGACCCCAACTATAAACTCCAATGCCTGCACCTAGGATAGAAAAGAGCAAATGAAAAGGCCAAACGTCCAAACCTTGGGGATCTCCTTGGGGTCCACATGTTTGAGGGAGAGGTCTTATGGACCTCCTCACTTGAAAAATCTAACCAGTTATGAGTCATCCCCCTCTCCCAAACACAAATGCCACCAGTTACATGGCTGGTACCAACTCAGGTCTTTTGGAAGCTTCAGACTATTCTGGCAGCACAACATAAGAAAAAAGACTCCTCCCAAGTATGTGGAGGCCATCTGGAGCCAGTTACAGAATGTCCATGCAAGTTCCAGGCCTCCCAGTTTTCCCAGAAGCAACTCCCTATTATCCTCCATAGGAATGATGACATCTTAGCAAATCAATGGGACAGTGTATGTACTAGATGCTACTATGACCTAGAGAAGCATGGAAAGATTTACACGGACTGATGCAAAGAGACACTACTGGAGCAGTGCAACACGGGAAGAACAAAAACCACAAAATACTTGAAATTGAATGTTGCAAAATTATAAAAAATAAAATAAAATAAAAGAAGAGATAGGAGAAGGCACTTCCCCAAACTCCTTTGCAGAGGCCAGAGTTCACAGGTATGGAACATTGCATGTAATATCAGATCTATTTCACTAAAACTTATTTTTCTTCTCTTTCAAATAATTCCTTGTTATAAGGGATGGCTTTTAGGGAGGGGGAAGAATTTTAGGAGGAGGAGAAATTTAGGCAACATGAAAAAGATATCAACAAAAGCAAAATTTTTAGAAAATTAATATTTTATTTATTTATTTATTTAGTTTTCAACATTCATTTCCACAAGATTTTGAGTTACAAATTTTCTTCCTGTATTTTCCTACCCCCAAACCCAAGATAGGAAGCCTATTGAATACCCCTTCCCCAAATCTGTTCCCTCTTTCATCCTCCCCCATTCTCCCCTCAACTTTCTAGTAGGGCAAGATGGATTTCTATACCCTAGTGTCTGTATATCTTATTTCCCAGTTGCAGGTAAAAACAATTTTTTAACATTTGTTTTTAAAACTTTGATTTGCAGATTCTTTCCCTTCTTCCCTCCTCACCCACCCCCACTGGGAAGACAGGCAATTCAGTATAGGTTGTACATGTGTAGTTATGCAAAACGTTTCCATAGCATTTATATTGTGAAAGACTAACTATATTTCCCTCCATCCTACCCCGACCCCCACATTCTATTTTTCTCCTTTGACCCTGTCCCTTTACAAAAGCATTTGCTTTTAACTCCCCTCTTCCAGAATCTGCCCTCCCTTCTATCATCCCCCCTCTTATTCCTTCCCCCCCCACTTTACTGTAGGGTAAGATACCCAATTGAGTGTATATGTTATTTCCTCCTTAAACCAAATTCAATGAGAGTGAGGTTGTCCCATTCCCTTTCACCTTACTGCTCTTTCCCTCCATTGTAACAGTTTTCTCTTGCCTCTTTTATATGGGATAATTTACCCTATTCTATCTCTTTCTCCTCCCATTATATTCCTCTCTCACCTCTTAATTTTATTTTTTAGACATTATCCCTTCATATTCAACTGATCCTGTGCTCTCTGTCTCTGTATACATGTACACACATATACACACACTCAGATATGTATTTATATACACATACACCCTCCTATACATATATGTATACATATATATTCCCTTCAACTATCCTAATACTGAAAAAAGTCTGAGTTACAGTTATTGTTTTTCCATGTAGGAATGTAAATAGTTCAACTTTAATAAGTTTCTTATGATTACTTTTCCCTGTTTACCTTCTCATGCTACTCTTGCCTCTTATAATTGAATGTCAAATTTTCTGTTCAGCTCTGATGTTTTCATCAAGAATACTTGAAAGTTGGGGGCGGCTAGGTGGCGCAGTGAGTAAAGCGCCAGCCCCGGAGTCAGGAGGACCTGAGTTCAGTTCTGGCCTCAGTCACTTAACACACACACACACACACACACACACACACACACACACACACACACACAAAACTATCCATGTAACCTTGGGCAAGTTACTTAACCACAATTGCCCTCCAAAAGGCAAAAAAAAAAAAAGAATACTTGAAAATCCTCTATTTCATTGAATGACCATATTCTCCCCTAAAGCATTATACTTAGTTTTGCTGGGTAGGTGATTCTTGGTTTTAGTCCTAGCTCCTTTGACCTCCAGAATATCATATTCCAAGTCCTTCAATCTCTTAATGTAGAAGCTGCTAGATCCTGTGTTATCCTGATTGTATTTACACAATATTCAAATTATTTCTTCCTGTCAGCTTGTAATATTTTCTCCTTGACCTGGGAACTCTGGAATTTGGCTATGATATTCCTAGGAGTTCTCTTTTGGGGATCTTTTTCAAGAGGTGATCGGTGAATTCTTTCAATTTCTATTTTGCCCTCTGGTTCTAGAATATCAGGGCAATTTTCCTTGAGAATTTCTTGAAGGATGATTTCTAGGCTCTTTTTTTGACCATGGCTTTAGGGTAGTCCAATAATAATTTTAAAATTATCTCCCCTGGATCTATTTTCCAGGTCAGTAATTTTTCCAATGAGATATTTCACATTGCCTTCTATTTTTTCATTTGTTTGGATGTGTTTTACAGTATCTTGATTTCTCATGAAGTCATTAGCTTCAATCTAATTTTGAAGGAATTATTCTCTTTAGTGAGTTTTTGAAATTCCTTTTCCATCTGGAAAATTCGACTTTTTAAGGCATTCTTCCCCTCACTGGCTTTTTGGGCCTCTTTTGCCATTTGAGTTAGTCTATTTTTAAGGTGTTATTTTCTTCAGTCAGGTTGTTGAGTCACTTTTCATTATTTTCTTGCCTCATTCTCATTTCTCTTCCCAATTTTTCCTCCACTTCTCTTATTTGGTTTTCAGAATCCCTCTTGAGCTCCTCCATGGGCTGTAAGCAGTTCATGTTTTTCTTGGAAGTTTTTGATGCAGAAGTTTTAACTTTGTTGTCTTCTTCTGATTCCATATTTTGATTCTTTTTGTCCCCAAAAAAGGATTCTGTGGTCTGTTTGTGCTTCCTCTGCTTGCTCAACTTGCTAGCCAATGACTTGACTTTTGAGCTCTTTGCCACAGTAGAACTCTGCTTCCAGAGTGGAGAGAGCTGTGTCCCAAACTGCTGGAGTTTTCACAGATGTGGTCAGGGCTATGATGAGGGCTCCCTCTCCACAGACACCCCAAGCTCTGGCACACTGGCCACATACCCCAGGACTATCACCCAAGACCGTGATCCAGATCCAAGCAGGTCAAAGCAAGAGTGATTGCCCACTGAATTGGTCCCCCTTGCTTGGTCCCCCTATCTGTAGGCAGCTCTGCAGGCAGCCACAAGGCAGCAGCTGCAGCCACCACACTCTGCTACATCTCACCCCAGGGGCAGGGGCCGGACCACGCTCTTCAGTCACCCAGTTCCAACAGAGTCCCCCACTGACCTTTTACTTTCTCTTTGGTGTTTATGGGTTGAGAAATCTGGAAACTGCCACTGCTGCTGGTGATTCAGTCTCCTGAAGTTTTCTCTGGCCGGTCTGGGCTGGGGGACGGGGCTACCCTGTCTGGGCCCGTGAGGCTCACGCAGGACAGCTCAGCCTCCAGCCCAGTGTGCTGGATCCTTTCTGTCAGCCTGCCAGGATGCCTTCAGAGGGAGATTTGTTTCTCTCTGTCACTTTGTGGATTCTGTAGCTCTAAAGTTTGTTTAGAGTCATATTTTCCAGGTATTGGAGGTGGTTGGTGTGGGAACTTAAGCAAGTTCCTGCTTTTACTCTGCCATCTTGGCTCTGGCCTCCGTGAAATTTTTTTAAGTGATATTCCCTCAAAAAAAGGAAAATGAAGGAGATGTAAAAACAAAAGAGCTCAATATTTTAGGAGGAAAAAAAAAGGAAATGGAACCCTTTGCCCTTATGCAATCTTGTAAAACTCTCTTCTTTACTCTGAAGTTTTTCAGAGATGGCTAAAGGTGGTGCAATAGATATAGTATCAGACTTGGAATTAGAAAGACTCATCTCCATGAGTTCAAATCCAGGCTCAGACACTTCCTAGCTGTGTGACCCTGGGCAAATCACTTAACCCCATTTGCCTCAGTTTTCTCATCTGTAAAAAAGAGATGGAGAAGGAAATAGCAAGCCACTCTAGGATCTCTACCAAGAAAACCCCCAAACTGTGTTGCAGAGAGTCGAACATCACTGAAACACCAAACAATAATCCCGTCTGCCAGTGTTCACCATGCATAGGGATGTGGTCTGTCCAGTCTTGGTGATGTGAAAGAGAGAGAGCTTCCAGGAATAAGGAGGTACTGATTCCACTGTCCTATGCACCAGCCAGATCCCATGTAGGGCAGAATGTTCAGTCCTAGGAGCCCAAATTTGAGAAGTCCACTCAGAGAAAGCGGAGTGTGTCCAGAGGAGGCAACCAGGATGGTGAAGTGTTCCATGGGGACAATGGTGCTTAGGCTGAGCTCTGAAGGAAGCTGGGGGTTTCAAGAGGCAGAGGTGAGGAGGGAGAGCCTTGTGACTTGGGGGGACTGGCAATACAATGGCCCAAAGGTGGAGGCCAGTTTTGCGGTAACAGAGAGCACATGAATTTGAGTGAGGAGGCTGGAAAGGTAGGAAGAACTTTAAATGCTAAATGGGGGACTCCATATTTGAGCTTAGAGGTAGTAAGGAGCCACTGTTGCTAATTGGTGCTGACATGGTTAGACCTAGGTTTTAGGAAAAGGTGGCTGAGTGGAGAATGGTCTGGAGGAGGGAGATACTTAAGGTAAAGCTGTTGTGAAAATACAGCAACCTTAAGCCCATCAAATTGGCAAAGATGTCAAAAAAGGGGGAAATGATAATTGCTGCAGGAGCTGTGATGAATAGTCACATTTGGGGATCATTGGGGGGCATCCATAAGTTGATCCGCCATTCTGCAAAGCAGTTGGAAACCATGACTAAGAAGTAAAAAATCTCCATACTCTCTGACCCAGTGACACCACGACTACATCCCCAAAGAGATCAAAGAAAGAGGAAAAGGACCCCTATGGACAAAAGCATTCAGAGCAGCTGCTTTTAGGTGGCCAGGAAGCAAGAGGGTAAGCCATTGGCTAGCGAACGGCTGAACAAATCATGTTGTACAAATGCAATGGGATATTCGAGTGATATAGAAATGATGAAGGGGCTGGCTTCCGAGAAACCAGAGAAGACTTGTATGAAGCAATACAGAGCAAAGTGGGCAGAACCAGGAGAATAACCTAAGCAATAATAACAACATTTTAAAAGACAATAGATTTTTAAAAGACCAGAACTCTGACCCAAAGTACCGAATGTGATTCCAACGAAACGGAAAGGACCTACTTTCTGGCAGAGAAGAGATGGGCTCTGGTACAGAGTGAGACAACATTTCTGGACATGGCCAACATGAGGATATATTTTGCTTGATGACATATTTGTTATGAGCTGGGTCTTTAAAAAAAAGATCTGGTTTTCCCATTGGTTGGGGATAAGGGAGTGGAAGGAAGAAGGGAGTGAAGAATAGTGTTGTCCTACCCCAAAAATAAAAAAATATGATGGAAGACCAGAAGTGATCACAGCTAAACAGGAATGCTTTAAAAGTCCTGTGCTGAATTTCATCTATATTTTAAAAGAAACACAAACTAGGTATAATAGAGTCATAGCTTTAAGTACAATCTTTGCCTTCTGTTGTACAATTTATATGGAAGGGTTCGTTTTGTTTGGTGTTTGTTAAGTTTAGAATAAATGGTTAAAAAGAGAGGGAAAGTCTGGGGTAATAGAGAGGTGAGGAAGGGTCTAATCTGGGGAAGGGGGTGACTGTCTCAGTGGGGAGAAGGGAATGTATAAGAGAGATGTGGTGGAAGTACAAGTAAGAGTTGGAAACTAATTGCATATGGGGGATGAGCGAGAGAGTGAGGAGCTGAGGATGGCGCTGAGGCTATAGCGACCCTGGCAGTGATAGGTGAGCTCAGAAGGAGGAAGGCAAAGAGAAGGAACTGGAGTTTCGCAGTCTCTGGGGAACTCAGTGTGAAAAGCAGCTGGTGATGAATGACTGGAGAGAGGTCAGAGAGTTGGCCTTGGGAAGGAGAAGGGCTGTCTTTCCAACAGAGAGGAGCGTGAAGGTGGATATCAAGGGGAAGTGCTAATATGAGAGGGGTTCAGGATGTGAAGGAGTTGTCCATGGATGGCCTCAAAGTATGAAGCAAGGTCTTCAGTGGAGAAGGTCTCAAGAGAAGAGAAGGTTTGGAGCAGCCAATGGTGTTATTTTTTAGTTATGTCTGATTCTTCATGACCCCATTTGTGGTTTTCTTGGCAAAGATATTGGAGTGCTTTGCCATTTCCTTCTTCAGTCCATTTTACAGATGAGGAAATGGAGACAAAGTAGGTTAAGTGACTTGCCCAGGGTCACACAGCTAGTAAGTGTTTGAGGTCAGATTTGAACTCAGGTCTTCCTGATTCCCTCTATCCGCTGTACCACCTAGCTGCTCTGGTCAATGGTGTAGAGAGCTGATTAAGGGCAGAGTGGAAAGATGGCCTTGCTGCAGTGAGGGCCCAATTGAGATTAGATAATATAAATGTATAGTGGATATAATCACAGGGTTCCATAACTTCCTCCATTTCTCTTCAACAGCTAAAGGGTAGGAGGAGAAGAGGTCAATGGGGCCAGGGGGGTACTTCATGGTCAGGACTGGGCAGGGAGTGGCCAGCCTTGTGGCACTGGAGCCTCTGGGAGCCTGGGGTGAGGGTGGGGGTTGGAGAAGTGCAGAAGGCACCTCAGAGAGTCAGGAGGCTGAACCCAGCAGCAGGCATGGTATAAAAGTCTGTGCTCCCCAGAGCCGTGACCAGTGGCTTCCTCCTCCTCCTCTCTCACAAGTTCAGAGATGGAGGGGTCACTTCCCTCCACCAGGTTCCTATCATTCTTGGCCCCAGTAACCACTTCCTTTTTTGTCGGTTGGTGAGAATCAGGTCGATAATGACAGTTCTGCTTAGAGACAGCCGTGCTTCTCTGTACCTGGGTGACTGTAATTGGAAAGAGAATCCCTGTGGTGTCCTAGAATCAGAAGGTCACAGCTTCCCTATGTTTTCCATAAAACATGCGGGGTGACCTGCCCCCAGGTAAAATCCTCTGTGAGGGGGGGTTCTGAAGACTCTTGCTCTCTCCTTAGGCATATCTTGCTCAAAAGGCTCACAGCTGGGTTTTAGGTCCATCCACCTGGGGGTGAAGTTAACTCAAACTGCCCCATGTCTGTTTCTTTGGCCTTTTTTGTAGCCTCAGCCCTTAGTGAAGTGCCTGACCCACAGTAGGCACTAAGTCAATATTTGCTGGTTCACAGTTGGGGGAGTGAGTATCACAGCATCCTGGCCCCCCATCCTGTACAAATTCTTCATCACTGTCCGACTCCCACATTCTTCTCCATCCTTGCCAGCAGACTGCCTCAATCCACTTCTCTCTTCTTCCCACCCAAAACTCAATACCCACAGGCCATATTTTTCTCCCATCCATAAGCATATCCAAATATGTTAATGGGTCTGCGATCTCATTGATCTAGGCATTCCTTTCAGTGATGCTGATTGTAACTCCTTCATACCTGCCCTTCTTGGGTGACTCTTGCCCAGGTCCTCTCCTAAATGCCCTAGAAAGGGTCCATTTACTGTGACAATAGCCTTCCCTTCTTTCTCACTTCTAAATCTGCCTAACAGTAGTACCATTTAACACATATCTCTCTATCCTGGCAATAAAAATAACATCAGAAACTACTAAACGCTTGATAGAAATCTAAGTACCTTATGCCCATAGAATCTGACCCACTAATTTGTCAGCAGGGTTCTTCCAAAGGATTTTTTTTACATTTGATGAATACTTTTATTTATTTATTTTTAACATTCATTTTTTAACATTTTGAGTTCTAAATTCTCTCCCTCCCTCCAGCTCCTCCCCCACTTATTGAAAAGGCAAACAATATGATGTCAATTATACATGTAGAGTCACGCAAACCATATTTCCATATTAGCCGTGTTGCAACAACAACCAAAAAAAAAGGTCTGTTTCGTTCTGTGCTCAGAGTTCATCAGTCCTTTCTCTGGAGGTGGAGAGCAGGCCAGGAGTCTGGTGTGGCCAGTCCTTGAGGAAGCCATGCCGACTCTTTACAAGACCCACATTCTGCTGGTGATGTCCACGGATGGTCTCAGCACATGAAGTGAAACTGTCCTCGAAAACCTGAAAATGACATTCAGTAAGTGTTATTGACTAACCAGACATTTAGTTATTATTGGAACATGGCTGGGTAAAAAGGTGGTGAGGTCTGGGGGTGGGGGGTGCGGATCCAAAAGTGGAACATTAAAATGAGTGGAAATCGAATGTTTATTATACGTATTTTTGCTTTATGGAGAGTTACCACAAAATGGATTTTGTCCTTGTGATGAAGGAGTGGCACACATTCCTCCCTGGGCTGTTGGGAGGACATAACGAGACGATAAATGTCAGTTATTATTACTCTCCCCATTTGACAGATGAGGGAACTAAACTTCAGAGTTAGGCAATCCCAGAAGCAAGGAGTTGGAAGGGATTTCAGAGGCCGCCTAGTCCAACCCATCCTTGACCAAGAATCTTTTCTTCATTGCCTCCCAGGAGTGATCGAGGTTTTACTCAAAGACCTCTGGAGAGAGGAATCCAAGCAATGTAATAATTAATAATAATAATGGCCGTTAGCATTTACATGCCACTCTATGACTTGCAAAGAACTTTAGCAGGATGATCTCATTTGACCCTCACAACAACACTGGGAGATCAGTGCTGTTATAATCCCCATTTTACAGATGAGGAAACTGAGGTTAAGTGGCGGCGTGCTCAGTGTCACACAGCAGAAGTATCTGAAGCTGGATTTCCTCTCCAGTCTTCCTGACTCCAGGTTCAGCATGTTAACCACTGAGCCACCAACCTCTTCTGCTTATGGACAGCTTTCATTGTTAGAAAGCTCTTCCTTACCTCAAACCTTAATCTGTCTCTCTGTGATTTCTGCCCCCACGATTCCTCATTCTGACCTCTTGACCCCAACAGAACAGGTCTAATGCTCTTCCAAGGGAGTGTCTTTCAAACAATGAAGGCTGCTAGAGGGGGCCCTTCCGCTCAGTTCTGAGTCTTCTCTCTGCTGGGCTACCCATCCCCAGTGCTTTGTAGAAATTGGGCATCTCCCCTCTGACGGCAAAGGAAATGAGGTGATTCTGGCATCACCTGTTCTTGATAAAGCAGTGATGACTCTTTGTGATTACTGCTTCCCCTACTGCATTTTTACTTACCATCCCTTTACTAGTATGTTCCAGATTTTTGTCAAGAATGAAATCTAGCAGACCAGCCTATAGTTTGCAGAATCTAACCTCTTCCCCACCCTCCACTTCAACTTAAAAAAAAAAAATTGGGACCACATTTTCCCTTTTCCAGTCCCAGGGTATCTCTAGCTCTCTCCTCTTTCAAAGGTCACCTATTATGCTTCAGTAATCAAATCTGCTTGTTTCTTCAATACCCCACAATGTCTGAGTCTGGTGGTTTGAATTCTATAAGGGCAGCTACATAGTGGCTGGTGGTCTCCTCTCTTGTCTTGGGGCTGCCATTCACAAGATCAGAGAATTTCTGAGGCAGAAGAGATCCCAAAGATCATCTAGGTCAAACCATTCCTCTCAAAGAATTCATTTTGGCCCTGACGTTCTCACTCTGAAAACCATTCTTCTTGGGAAAGGAAATCAAGAACATGAGAGCTGAGCAGCCCCACCTTTATAGGAAATGCCTTCTTCTATTCACTCCAAACACTTCCTAGCCGTGTGACCATAAGCAAGTCACATTATCTCTGCCTACTTCAATTTACTCATCTGTAAAATGGGGACAATAGTGGCCCCTACCTCCCCGGGTTGTGGTGAAGATTAAATGGGATCATATTCATAAAGTGCTAAACACAGTGCCTTTCGAGCACACAGTATGGCTTAATAAATGCTTGCTTCCTTCCTCTGTCCCTGAGGACAGGACCAACTTGCATTTTGTACTGGCAAAAACAATAGATACTGCTCGATACTAGCAGAAACACAAACATGGCATACTCTCTATGGGTCACTGCAAGATTCTCCTCTTGGGGCAGCTAGGTGGCGCAGTGAATAGAGCACCGGCCCTGGAGTTGGGGGGATCTGAGTTCAAATTTGACATCAGACAATTGACATACTAGCTGTGTGACCTTGGGCAAGTCACTTAACCCCAATTGCCCTGCCTTCTGCCCTCAAAAAAAAAGACAAAACAAACAAACAAACAAAAAAAGATTCTCCTCTCTTTCCATCCTTGCTCAAAGCAAAATCCACAATCCTTTGTCATCTTCTGGGTGGCTCTCTTGGTTAACCCCATGACTATGAAAAACTGCCTGTTTGATAAGAAATAAGTCTGATGAAATCCTCACGCCTTGTTTCACCATGTTGCTGAACTCTTGACGTTTTCTTCCATTTCCCTGCCTGTCTTTCTCCCTGGCCCCACTTGAGGACCAAGGAGCCAGAAGCAGCCATGAGTAGACAGGAAGAAATCCAGTAATCTAATGGAATGCAGACTTGTTGCACCTGGCCAATATTCTCTGATTTCTTCCCTCGACCTCCTTGGTTCTCTCAAGCTTTTGTTTTGAGTCCTTAGGTTCTAACCTAGTTCCTGGAACAGAGTAAGTATTTAATGAGAGCTCATTGATTGGTGGAACATCGATTTGGAGCTAGAGGCCTTAGAAGCCCCTAAGTCCAACCCCTTCCTTTTACAAATGACGAAATGGAGATACAAAGGCCTTAGCCATTATGAGGCCAGCTTCTCAAAAGTCTCTCCTCAGTCCTTCATACAATGGCTCATGAAACTATGTGATCCCAAAGAGGCAAAAGAATGAAAAGGACCCACATGTACAAAAATACTTCTAGGAGCTCTTTTTGTGGTGGTAAAGAATTGGAAAGTGAAAGGGAGCTCATCAGTTGTGGAATGGATGAATGAGTTGTAGCCTATGATTGTGATGGAAGATTATTAGGATACAAGATTGAAGGGCAGAATGGTTTAAAAAAAAAACCCGAAAAGACCTCTATGAACTGATTCGAAGTGAAGTGAGCAGAACCAGGAAAACGATTTATATACTAACAATATTCTAAAGACTGAGCACTTGAAAAGACTTAAGAAATGATCCTTGCAATGAGCAATCACAACTTCAGAGTATCGGCAGTGAGGTGTGCTATCCATTTCCTTATAACAGGGTGACAGACCCGGGGTACAGAGTGAGACATACATGTTTTGGGCACAGGCAATGTCAGGAATTTGTTTTGTTTGGTTATAAGGATTTTATTTTTCTTTTGTTCCAAAGCAGGGAAGAAGGAGGTAAAAGGGAGAGAGAAGAGATTTTTGTACTTTGAAAAAAGTGTTTAATTTAATTGTTAAGAAAGAAATTGGCTGCATGCTTCTCTGGAGTCAGAAGACCAGAGTTTGAATCTTAGCCCTGCCATTTACAGGGTTGCCTGTTTGATCCAAGGCAGTGCATTCAGCACACGGAATGAGCATTGGCCCTAAGCTGTTGGATGACTGGAAGAGGAAGAGAAATGAGAGTGAGCCTGTGCAAACTCTCAGCTGTGACTAGCTGGAAAAGGTTTCAAGAGAGTGGGGTGGGGGAGGTGCAAAGAGGAAGCCCCCCCCAGATGCCAGGTGGAGTCTCTGATGTGAACTAAAACCACTAAGGAAGCCAACCTGCGGGAAATGAACTCTGCAGGATGTGTGACCCTCGACAAATAGAAAGTGAAAGACGCATCACTTTCCCTCAGAGAATTCTAGGAAAGAGAAGAAAGTGGTTTCAGGGCTAGAGAGTCAGACTTTGAACTAGAAAGGAAACTCTGCAGAAGCACTGGGGAGAAATGAAAGCTATTGAGGAGGCTGCCCCCAGCTCCACAACTGACCCAGGGCTTGAAGGGGGGACAGAGAGCCTTGAGTTGTCCTCTCTCCCTCCAATGACCTCCAGAAAGGTCTGGAAGGGGGAAAGGGTGTCAGAGCTGGGAGGAACCTCAGAACAGGGGATGTCAGAGCTGGGAGGAGGCTTAGAACAGGGGATGTCAGAGCTGGGAGGGGCCTCAGAACAGGGGATGTCAGGGATGGGAGGGGCCTCAGAACAGGGGATGTCAGAGCTGGGAGGGGCCTTAGAACAGGGGGATGTCAGGATTGGGAGGGGCCTTAGAACAGGGGATGTCAGGGCTGGAAGGGGCCTTAGAACCTAGAATGTCAGGGCTGGGAGGGACCTTAGAACAGGGAATGTCAGAACTTGACAGGCCTTGTGGAGTAGGTAGAGCACAAGGAAAAAAACCAGGAAGACCTGGTTTTAAATCCCCCCCCCCCCACATCATTTACTTGCTGTGTGATCTTGGGCGAGAAATCTAACCTCTTTTGGTCTCAGTTTCCTCATTTGTAAAATGAGGCAGGTGATGATCCCTTTAAAGATCACCTAGCACAGTTTTTATGAGCTCATCTGTGCAAATCTGTTTGGCAGACCTTGAAAGTTTACATAAATGTGAGCTATCATTATCAAATAAATACATGTAACAGTTGTCTAAATTAAGAGGGTGGTAGCTCCCAGGAGTGAGGAGGGACTCATCTTACTGGTCAAAGTGAGGGAGGTGAAATCCTCCTTGCTCCCCTTGGTCCCTTCCAGGTTCACCCTCTCCCTCCATCCATGATCTCTCCTCCTTTGAGGCCTATCCAATCCCCATCTCCCACCTAATCTAAATCCTAGCACCTGTTACCCACCCAGAACCCAGGTCACTCCCCTTCCTTCCTCAATGAGCTCCCTACCTGGCTCACAATTTTTCTCTCCTCTTGATTTCTCCCCTCATACCAGGTGACTTTGATATGCATATTAACCCTCCCTCAAACACCCTAACCACTCAGTTCCTCCTTCTGCTCACTTCCTATAAGCTTCTTTTCCACTTCCCTCAGTCACACACAAAGATGGTCAAACCCTGCATTTGCCCTCACCTGCAAACGCACCACTTCCATGTTCAAGAATTCTGAAATCCCCTTATCCACCCAACAATCACTCTTCTTCCTGCCCTCACCAAATCCTATTTTTCATCTACACTGTGACCTCTGATCTTCCTACCCTTCAGTTCTCTCTCCCCTGCACTAACCCTTCTCTCTACTTTTCCCTATCTTGACCCCTTGGTGATTCAATTCAACTTTACCCTGTTGTCCCTTTTTAAATCCCTAGCCCCCTTATCACAGATTATGCCCAGTCAAATCTCTGCTTTGGGTTGCTCCCACCCCCCCCCTCCCCCACTTTCCTTCCTGTGCATGTGTTGCTGAACTGGAGAAAATGATGTAATCATTCTGGTTGGGTCCACTATAAATTTATGTTACATAACTTTAACTGGGCAATCACTACTGCTAGGCAATCCTGCTCCCCTATCAATCTTCTATCCCATTCTCCACAGTGGCTCTTCCAAACCTTGTCATCCCTCCTCAAATCTATGGTTCCACCTCCCCTCACTCTTTATTGACCGAGTGATTGGTAAGACCATGTACAGAATGTTGTGTTCAGTTCAAAAAGCCTCATCTCAGGAAGAACATTGGTAAAGTAAAGAAGAGAAGAAGTAGGGGGGACAAGTACCCAAAGGGCTATCCAGCAGAAAGATTAGCCTTGTTCTGCTTAGTCCCAGTGGGCAGAACTGGGAGAAATGGGCAGAAATTGCAGAGAGGTGGACTTTGGTGAGACCCAGAAAACTTTCTCATGATGAGAGCTGCTGAAAATGATCTGGGCTGTGCAGAAGATGGAGGACTAGTGATCAGGGGCTCCTCCGATGGGGGCTCCTCCAATGAGCAGTGCCCACTGGTGGTCCTTCCAGCTGCAACCATCCGTGCCTCTCCATCCATCCTCATCATGCAGTCTTGAGAAAGAAATCATGGGTCATTTGAGATTCTTGTTTATTTGTGTGGCTTCAGGATAAACTGGAAATGACGGTATATGGAGAGAGGAAACGTATGGAAGTCATTAACCAAAGAAGGGGCCCAGGCCAAGAGCAGGGACAGATCGAGAAGGATTTAGATAAATGCATGGATGGCAGATGTCTAACAGGTCATTAAGGGAGACCAAGAGGTTGGGATGATCCCTAACCTCTGATGTCAATTATGTCCTTCCTGAAAAAAAAAAATCCCTGTCGCTCCTCTCAGAGACAGAAACTGAACAGGGCAGTGCCAACAGCATGGGGTTTTCAGTCAATGACTAGAGGGCTGCACTTGAGTTAAGAAAACGTGGGTTCAAATTCTTCTTCTAACACTTACTAGTTTTGTGACCCAGGAAAGTTACTGGACCTCAATTTCCTCATCTGTAAAGAGTAGATAATCCCACCCAATGCCCTTATCTTCCAGAGCTGCTTTAGGGATAAATGAGATCCTGTATACAGAGGACTTTTCAAATGTAGAGCCCACTATGGTCACTTATTTATTGTTCAGTCATTTTTCAGTCTTGTCTGACTCTTTGTGACCCCATTTGGGGTTTTCTTGGTAGAGATACTAGAGCAGGTTGTCATTTCCTTCTCCATCTCATTTTACAGATGAGGAAACTGAGGCAAATAAGGTGAAGTGACTAGCCCAGGGTCACACAGCTAGTAAGTGTCTGAGGCTGAATTTGAACTCAGGGCTTCTTGACTCCAGGCACAGTGGTCTTTCTGCTGTGTCAGCTAGATGCCTCTATGGTAATGTCTGTTACTTATCATCCCAGCTCAGCTATTTACCTTGCTATGTGTGGACCAATCAGATGATATCTCTGGACATCTATTTCCTCTTTGGTAAAATGAAGGTCAAGATGAACTCTGAAGTCCTTTCCAATTCGAAATCTTTGGTTGAGATTCCTAAATTTCTTGGGCTAGAGGGGTTCTCTACAGAGAGTTGACTTCAGTGAGCATGACTGATGTTTCTTGATGCAGCCAGAGAAGGATTGGCTTTGAATGAATGGATGAGTGAATGAGTGAGTGAGTGAGTGAATGAATGAATGATAAAATATTTATTAAACACTTATGTTCCAGGCACCATGCTAAGTGCTAGAACTACAGTCCAGCAAAGCAGTCCCTTCCCTCACGTAACTTGCATTCTAATGATGGAAGACAACTTATAGAGGGGGTGGTATCCAGGGAAGAATGTTTGGGTCTGGGAAGTCATGATGATAGATGGCCAGTGGAGCCACAGGGCAAATAATAGACTCAAATCTTTCCAGGAATGGCAATTGATTTGATTTCCCTTTTTTGAAAATTATTATTATTTTAAAAGTTTATTGATCTCTTTTATTTTCATATCCAAGGGAAAGTCCTTCATCCTCTGCTTAAAGACTATTCATTGGAGGAGCCCCCATCAGAGGAGCCCCTGAACACTAGTCCTCCATCTGCTTAAAGACTTCCAGGGACAGGGCATCCACTTCATTTCCAAGAGAAGTGACATAGAATAGCGGTCATAAAACTAGCCTTGGAGCCGAGAAGAGCTGTGTTCAAGTCTTACCTCTGACACATCCTGGCTGTAGGACTCTGGGCAAGTCACAACCTCTCTGTGCTCTAGGCTACTCTCTAAGGCTATAAATTGCAGAGAGAGTGCCGGCCTGCCTTGATACAGGGAGAGTCCTTATCTGAGAATTCCCTGTGTCAGTGAAGTAACATCAGTAAAAACCCCAGGACCAGGTCCTGTTCCTATGTGGATGTGTATATGGACGTGGACATATGCACATAGCCATATATACCATATTTCATTTCTGTATTATTATATACTATCATATCAAATGATAAATAATATATTATTCAATATACAAAATATTCTTCCATGGATATATCCCCACATGTGTTGTATGAATTGCTATACATGTGTGTTGACATATGCATTGTGTATTATACACACGTTTGTGCATATATATTGGCACCCCACTTTCCCAGAAACAATGAATACAAAATAAGAGAAAGAGGGAGAAAAGCACATTAGCAAAATTAGCCAACTCATTGGCCAAGCCTGGGAGGGTATGTTCCAGACCCATAGCATCTCACCTCAGCTAAGAAGACTATTGATTTCGTTTGATTAGAAGCATCTCCCAACTTCCGGTGTTTTCAGTAGGTCAGCCAGCAGGCACCGTCACTCTGATTCTGGCCCATGGTGGCCCACGTGCCCTACGTCAGTGACCAAGTCATCGCTAGAAAGGGGCTGGAGAGGAGAGTCTGCCCTCTCCACAGCTCCACACTTCTTGATGCTACTTTCTTCCCTGCTTCTCATCAGGGAAGGGGAGGGGAAGGAATGCTGTGTAATATGATTTGGAGGCAGGGGACCTGGGCTGAAATCTCAGCTCTGTGTCACTTTAGGCAGGTCATGTCTCCTCTGGGACTCAGTTTCTTACCCATAAAATGAGGCAGATGAGATGGCCCCTGAGGTCCTCCCAGCCATGAGCCCAATCTTGTTGGTCATAGGCCTTGGATGTCTTGGGAGTGACAGTCAGGAAAGAGGGGTTCAGATACAGCTCAGCCACTTGTGTGACTTTGGGGGATTCCTCTGACCTCTCTGGGATTCTTCTTTGTCTGAGAAAGTGTTTGAGCAGAAAGTCTGAAGAGACGTGTGTGTGTGTTTGTGTGGTGGTAGGGTCAAGTATGGGTTGGAAGAGAGAGCCTCAGAGGTCCCTCCCAGCTCTGGGATTCTGGGATCCCTGCCCTGTCTCCCTCCCAGAGCTGTCTGTGGTCAGGATCCAATGAGATAATGGATGCAAAGCACTTTGGAAATAAGTGGGAAAACATACCCATAGTCCTTTGTGAAGATTTCGATCTTTTAGCAGAGAAGATGCTGCAGACCCTACTAGAGAGCCGTGGGACCCTAGCAAAGTCACTTATCCACAGAATGGGGCTGTCATACCTTAATATGCTGTGGAAGAAGGTACTTTGGCCTGGGTTCAAATCCTGGTTCTGATACTTACTAGCTGTGTGACACGGGGCAAGCAACCAAACTGCTGTCCTCCTTGGTTCCCCATCTGCACTACACAGACAATAATATTGCCAGCTCACTCCTCTGTCAAAGGAGGGAAGGGTCAGCTCCATGTCTAGGACCCTGTTCTCACAGGGAAAGCTTTTGGTCAACCTTAAAGGTAATAGGGAGCCCCTCATACTCCTTGAGCAGAGGAGTGACAGGGTCAGACCAGCATTTCAGGAAAATAACACCTCAGCATCTGTGTAGATGACAGATTTGCACAGGGGGAGACTGGAGGCAGGGGCATCTCTTAGTAAGCCCCTGCAAGCATACCCATGAGAAAAGACAGAGGCCTGAGTGAGGAGAGTGGCGGTACGTGTAGGGAGAAGGGCTAGAAGGGACAGCAGTGCTCTAGGCAGAAATGAGGAAATCCAGAAGAGGAGGGTTTGGGGTTACTTCACCCCCCAGGGCCTCAGTTTCCTCATCTGGAAAATGGGGTGGTTGGACTAGGCAGCCTGTGAGGTCTCTAAATCTTATGACCCAATAAAGAGCTACGTTCATGACAACCTGGGAGATTGGGAATGCAAAATCGGTTACTGATATTTTATAGGTGTCGGTAGTCAAGTGACTTTCTCAAGATCACACAACTAGTAAGTGGCAGGCATTGAAAGCCTGGTCCCCAAACAAGCCCTGTGCTCTATTTCCTGCACTGAGCTCCCTGCGCAGGCCCAGCCTGTCAGTGTGTCAGTAACACCCTTCCCACCCCACATACACATTTCTCCTGCTCCCCCCTCCCATCACATAAGTTAAGGCTCACAAGGTTTCTTCCTGCGAGTATGGAGGCAGAGCAGATTGGGGGCTGATGAGCTGATTGTGCCTGGGGCCCTGACAGCCTCCACGCCTCCACGGGGAGGGATCCCAGGTCACGGCCATTTGCGTTCACTCTAGACTGAGCCAAACCAGCTGGCACCTCCTCTGTCTTTAAGAACCAGATGCTTGGAGAAATGGAGAGAGTCAGGACCCTGGGGCCTTGTGCAAAGCCAGCCGGCCGGGGAGAATTGTACAGCCTGCTGGCTACCCCTCGCGCATTCCTCTGGCCTGGGTCCATCCTCCAGGTCAGCTCGCTCCAGCGAGGGCAGGCGAGAAGGGGACCACCTGTACGGATAGGCAAATGGCAGTCCTGGGTCACACAAGAGATCAGCCTTAATCTTTGTAAATGTGTTAGTAGCTGATGCATCGGCCCTCCCAGGGAACAGAACGCCTCGGCCTAGCTAGAACACTCCCAGAGCCTCCCCTCTCCAGCCCAGCCTCCCCACGGCTGCCAAGGCGATCTTCCCAAAGCACAGGTCTGACCGTATTCCTCAACTCGACTGCTCAAGAAGCTTCCATGGCTCCCTCTTACCCCTAGGATGCTCTGTTGGGCATTAAGAGCCCTTCCCAGTCTGGTTCTTGCATGTCTTTCCAGACTGATCTCACATCACCACCATATGCTATGTTCCAGCCAAACTGCCTCACTTCCTCTTATCTGTGCACATCTCTCATCTCCGTGTCTTTGCACAGGCTGTGTCCCCTGCCTGGCATGCTGTTTTCCTTCTCATTTCTATCTCTTAGAGTTCCTGGTTCTTTTCAAAGGCTTACCCTAAGTGCTGCCTCTTACATAAGGTCTTTCTTGTTTCTGCTAATCCTTTGGGCTTCTCACTACCCGCTGAAATCACTTCGGGTTTACTGTGTATGTATTTATCTGAGTACAAGTTTTCTTTCCTGGTAGAATTCTTGTCTCAGTGCTCCCAGAGCCTAATACAATGCTCGACATTTGATTTATTTCTTTTTTGTTCTGGACCTATCATTTCATTGGTGAAAGGAGGTCCCAGTGTGGTACTCAGCTCCCTCTACCAATTCAGACTGTCAGCACCTCCCCAACCTTAGACAACTTTACTGAGAGGTTAGGTGACTTGTCCAGAGTCACGCAGCTAGGCTATTTCACTGGTGGAACTTGAACTCATTGCTTTGGCTTTGAGACTGACTCACTGCCCATGTCACCAGTCCGCTATATCTAAATAGTAGGACTATAGTAAGCAGATCAGAGACTCCCGTCACAAGTGAATGGTGGGGATTGTTTTATAATCTGCAAAGCATTGAAGGGTCATGGGAGCAAAACCTCAGAGGCCATTTAGTCTAGCCTCCCCAAGTCCCATATCAATAGAGCAAGCAACAAGCATTTATTGAACACCGACTGGGATGAATTGCTAAGGACAAGGACAAAACGGTCCCTGCCCTCAAGAAGCTTCCGTGCTAACGGAGGACCAGGTTGACATAGAAAACAGGGAAAAACATACAAAATGAATGCCAGGGAGTTTGGGGAGGGAGGATGCCAGCCAGTATGGGGCAAGGGGTGGGGGAGGTCAGGGAAGGCTCCGTATAGAAGGTGCTGCTCAAAATGACACTTGAAAGAAATTAGGGGTTTCAGAAAGAGGCAGCAGGGAGAAGGGCATGCATCCCTGGCGGGGGGCACAGCCAGTGAAAAGGAGTGGAGATGGGAAGTGGAGTGTTCTGGTTGCAACCCAGTGTGACCAGACCATGGTGTTTCTGGAAGAGAGCTAAGGCTCAGCAAGAAGACCAGAAGTGTAGGAGAGACCAGGGGCAGGAGAGATCAGTGGAGTTATGGGCATGGGGGGGTTGTTTTAGGAAAATCACTGTGGAGAAGATAGATTAATAGGGGCAGCGACATGGCACAGTGAATAGAGCACCGGCCCTGGCATCAGGAGGACCTGAGTTCAGATTCGGCCTCAGACGCTTCACACTTACTAGCTGTGTGACCTTGGGCAAGTCACTTAACCGCAATTGCCCTACACTCAAAAAAAAAAGAAGATAAATTAATATGGTGGAAGACTTGAGGCAGGGGGCCCAGACAGACTGTCCAGGTGAGGGGGGAAGGGAGAAAGGGTGGGAGGTCTAAATATCAACAATTGGCAACTGACTGGACATGGAAGGGAAGGATGAGGTGTCCAGGGTAACCCTGGGGGTGCAAACCTGTAAAAGTGGAGAATGGGGAAACCGAGGCACAGGTAATCACGATGGTGATTGCTAGAATTTATAAAATGTTTGAAGATTTGCAAAGTGTGCGTGCGTGCGTGTGTGTGTGTGTGTGTGTGTGTGTGTGTGTGTGTAATATGATTCTCCCCATTTTACAGATGAGGAAAGTGAGGCCCAGAGAGACCAGGGCAAAGCTGACCCAGTTAGCAAGTGGGAGAGCCAAGATTAAACCTAGGGCCTTCGGCTCCAGAGAGGGCTATCTGGGGTGTTTGGGCCCAACCTGAAATGCCGGAGTGATGGAGGAACTTCCCCCCACTGATACTGAGAAGGCTCGTGGGCTCTGTCTGAACATGTGCTCCTGTTCACAGCCAATAGCCTGCTTGTTCGGCTGGTGGCTGCCGTGTGGTAGCACATGCAAATGGTCTTGGTTGAGTTGGGGACAGAGTCACTTCACTGTGCTTTATTCTTTGGTTCCTGAGGTCAATTGTCAAGTCTCTGTCTCTGACTCCATAATAACTCAACCTCTTCCTATGTGCTCAGAAACCCTAAAGCATCCAGGGAATAAAAAGAAGCTGAGCAGAGACAAAGCTGCCCTTTGGGCATTGTTTCTGGCCCCCTAAGCGGGGTCCATGAGAGGGGGTGCTGGAGGGATCCCAGATCTAGGGGGAACCTTTGAGGCCAATTAGTCCAAGCTTTACACATCAGGAAACAGAGGCCCAAGGCCCTTCAGGGACCTGCCCGAGCTCAAAGCTGGAGGAAGCATCACAGGAAGGACTTGAACCCGGGCTGCTGACTCTAGGGCCTGGGCTGTTTCCACTGTACCAGCCCCCAGGACTGTCTGGAATCTGGGCTGGGGGCGGGTGGGGTCTCAAGCGCCAGACAGTGGGGAGCTTAGGGGCTGAGAACCCCTAGGGCCTGGCCCAGGCTCCATCTCAGCTGCCTGTGGTTTGGCCAGGGATCTCCGGGCCTGTGGGAAGGATGGGGATCAGACCTCCTCCGGGCCTGGCCCAGGCTCAGCTGTCTCTTCCCAGTCTTGCTCCAGCCACAGCAGGGAAATCGGGAGGCTGACGTGAGGGGCTGACCTCACCGGGTAGCTCTCTCTCTTCCCGGGAACCTGGGGTCACCAGCTGCTGCTGCCGGGAAGGAAGTGAGAGGTTCTTGTGTGAAGAAATGGGACCCCTTGGGGATAGGGTGTCCAAGCAGCCTGCAACACGTGTCAGAGGCAGCTTGGCTTGGGAGGACACAGAAAGGGAGCTGCCCCTGATGGAAGAAACCCTCCTGGGTGACCCTCTCTGAACCTCACTTTCCTCACCTTTAAAATGGGGTGAATCATCCTTGTCCTGACGTACCTCCGGGAGGTGTGAGGAAGGAACCTTAGAGTGACAGAGTAATGTGGCCCATGTGAACCAAGTATTATTAGTATAAAGGCTAAAGTGAGATGGTTCCTGCCCTCAAGGTGCTTACATTCTAGTGCGGGGAGAACATACATAGCCAGGAGAGTAGTGATCAGGGAAGGGAGTAGCTGGGAAATGATATAGAGATGAGAGACAGAGAGAGAGAGACAGAGAGAGAGACAGAGAGAGAGAGACAGAGAGAGAGAGACAGAGAGAGAGACAGAGAGAGAGACAGAGAGAGAGACAGAGAGACAGAGAGAGACAGAGAGAGAGAGAGAGAGAGAGAGACAGAGACAAAGAGAGAGACAGGGAGACAGAGGGAGATGGAGACAGAGAAAGAGACAGACAGAGAGACAGAGACAGAAAAAGACAGAGAGACAAAGACAGAGAGACAGAGGTAGAGAAATAGATGATAGATGAATAGACAGACAGATGATAGATGGATAGATGGATAGGCAGGCAATAGCTAGATAACTAGATGAATGGATGGATGAATAGATGAGAGACAGAGGCAGAGCCAGCCGGCCACAGATGGGGACATAATAGCTCGAATTTCTACATCACTGTAAGGCTTGCAAAGCATTTCACAAATATCACCTCATCTGAGCCTCACGACAACCTGGGGGGGCAGGTGTTAGTATTATACCTATTTTTATAGACGAAGAAACCGACAGCAGTTAAGCCCAAGGTCACACAGCTAATGTCTGAATCAGCATTCGAACTCAGCTCTTCCTGATTTCAAGTTCTGAGCTCCCTCTGTTCTCCCACCCATCCGCCCTAAAATAGACCTTGATAAAGGTGTAGACATTGGTATTGATGATATGGAAGTGCTACAAAGATGGGATCATAGCTGCAGAGCTAAAGTGCCCTCAGAAACCATCTAGCCCGGCCCTTGCATTTTACAGGGGAGGAAACTGAGACCCAGGAAAAGGAAGTGACTTGTCCAAAGTCACACATCCAATAAGTGACAGACCCAATATTCAAATTCACTTCCTCTAATACAAGAGCCAACACTCTCCCCTCTGTAATACACTATGAATGAAACTGTGTGACACTGTGGGGAGAGGCCTGCCACCATAATCAAGGAACCCCGGGTTCAAGTCCCTCCTCTGACATGCTGTCTTCATGATAACAGCCCCTCCTTCCTAGGGTTGTTGTGATGATTAAATGAGATGAATTTGTAAAGCACTTAGCACAGAGTAGGTGCTATGTAAGCTTGGCACACAGTAGGTACTGTGTAAAAAAGTCAGCGATTATCATTATTACCTAAACTTTCAGGGCCCCAGCCCCCAACTCTCTAAGATGAGACCTGGCAGAGAAAATACAATTCTGTATTGGTAGAGGACGCTTTCTACACAGGAAACTCCTAATGTTCATGAGATCACAGGCTGGGTCCAAAAGAAATAATTAGAGCTGTAAGAGAGGCACCTTTAAGGGAGCTGGCCATTCTCACCCTGGCTCTGTGGGAGCGTCAGACAGTTTGAGAGATCAGATAGTTTTTCTATTAGATATTATGGGTGTGAGAATGTGTGTGTATATGTGTGTGTGCACACATAGGTATATGCACATATATGTATGTGTGTGCATGCACATATGTGTGTATATGTACATACGTGTGTGAGATACGGTGTCCCAAAAGTCTAAGTGCAACTTCAAGCTATCTAAAGCTATTGAAGCTTAAAATACACTAAGATTTTTGGGACACCCTGTACATGTGTGTGCATGCACACATTAAACCAATGAATCAGCGTTTATTCAATGACACCATGCTAGAGTGACTGACCTGAAGGAACTCACACGTTATTATTCATCAGTGTGGTGTAGTATAAGGAGTGCTGGGTTTGGAGTCAAAGGTCCTGGATTCAAATCCTGGTTCAACCATCCATGTGTCCTTGGGCAAATCACTTAACTTCTTGTATCTCAGTTTCCCCATCTGTAAAATGTTGGCCTTGATGACCCCTAAGGTCCCTCCCAACTTCATGTCTATGACCCCAAGTGTTGTGCTGCATTGAGTTATAAGACATCCAGGCCAGGGATATGGGAAGGGTAGAATGCCAGGGGCCAGATAGGTATTGGCATTTATCGGCTGAGCTGCCGATAAACCCACTAGCTATTGAGAGAAGGCTGTTGGAAGGTAGATGAATGAAGCCTGAGCCTTAGCTAAGACATCTCAAGGAGACTGATTCTACAAGTGTGGAGTGGATCGCCAACAGCTTTTGCAAGCTCCCTGTGTGAGCTTGGGGTAGCCCCTGTACCTCAGTTTCCCCCTCTGTAAAGCAGAGTCGGTCTCATTAATTTCAAAGGGCCTTTCCAGCTCTGAACCACCTGCAATTCTATGGAATCCAAGCTTCTTCTCCATGAGGAAATGGATGAATTTAGAGTTAGCTAGTGGTGGTGTGATGTCAGCTGGGATGACTTCTCAGCCCTCTGAGAATTCTGGGGCATGCAGCCCTCACCGGTGTTATTGATTCTGAACAAAAACATGAAGGAAAAAAGGCGTTTCAGGGAGACAGCTTTCCGGGCACCCGTTCTAAGCACCCTCCCCCCAGTTCTGACAGTCCCTGCTCCAAGAACCCTCCTATCCTCAGAGGTCTCTAGAATTGGGGCTGAGCTGGATCTCCAATCCTGCACATACCCAAAGGCTGGCCAGGGGTTAATTGGATAGTTTGGGAGCTGAGGACAACGTGTGAGCTAAGTACAAAACCATCAGTCAAGAGAAAAAAATGTGAGGCATTTTTCTAATTCCAATCGGCTCATTCCCAGCTCCTCCTCAGACAGGCAGGAGATCAAAGGCACGGGGAGCCGGCTGCTGTCCTGCTCAGCCGCCTCAGCGGCCTGTTTAACGGGCCTCCCTCTTCCTCTTCCTCTTCCTCCTCAGAGGACCCTGCTATCCATGGCTCAGCCCTGAAAGAACGCGGACATTCTGGGTTTTGTCTTCTCTATGGATTCTATTCAAGCTGGAAAGAACCCAGAACCATAGAGATTTTTTTTTGCCCTTTTTTTGGGGAGGGCAGTTGGGGTTAAGTGACTTGCCCAAGGTCACACGGCTGAGGCCAGATTTGAACTCAGGTCCTCCTGACTCCAGGGCCGGTGCTCTATTCACTGTGCCACCTAGCCAACCCAAATAAATTGATTTTTTTGTTTGTTTGTTTTTGGAGAGGGGAAAGTAGGGCAGTTGAGGTTAAGTGACTCGCCCAAGATCACAAGGCTAGTTTTTTTGTGTGTCTGAGGCTGGATTTGAACTCAGGTCCTCCTGACTCCAGGGCCAGTGCTCTATTTACTGTGCCATGTAGCTGCCCCCATAGAGATTATTGAGTCCACAGGATGTCAGTTTACAATAAAAGACCTGGGAATGTCAGAGCTAGGGGAGGGGGGAAGCTTAGAAGAAAGAACATCAGAGTTGGGAAGGAGCTTAGAACAAGGAATATCAGAATGGGGGGGGGGAGTTTAGAACAGAGAATATTAGAGCTGGGAGGGAGCTTAGAACTAGGAACGTCAGAGCCAGGGGAGGAGGGGAGCTTAGAACAGAGAAGGACCTTAGAACAGAGAATGCCATTGCTGGTAAGGGGCTTAGAACAAGGAAGGTCAGGGCTGGGAGGGGATTTAGCAGGGAGATCCTAAACTATTTACACTGAAAGGACCTTTGACCCCACCCTGTCAGCTAAGGAGGAGACCCAGGTGTGGGCTTCCTGGCTTTTACATTCCTCTTGTTTTGATCCTACTCCCTAATCCTGGCCCAGCCATGGTTCAACTAGAATAAGCTGATCTGATTTTTTGTAATCAAATCTGTGGCCTGTTAAATAAGGCCATGAAGTGTGAGGGTGGAAGGGGCAGGGGAAGCATTTCTATTCCCTGATGCCAGGGGTGGGTGTAGCCCCAGGCCTTAGGGAGGTGGTGCCTAGGCATGGGGGCATCATTGACCAGAGGAGCTCTATGTGCCTCTAGTCCAGAGGGAAGATCCAAAGACACTCTAGCATGGTGGTCCCATCCCCTTCCCAGATGCTTGATGCCTGAAATCAGAGAATGTCAGCATCAGGAGCAACCTTAGGGACCATTCTCTCATTTGACAAATGAGGAAACTGAGGCACCAAGAAGGAGCTGTGGTTCACCCCAGGCCACACAGGCAGCAACAAAGCCTCCTGGCACCCAACCTGAGGCTCCCGACCCAGACTAGACTGAAGCTCTCAGGCTTGTTTGGGGAGCGAAGCCATATATACAAGTGAAATTTAACACAGGACTGGGCAGGAAATGATGACTGACACCCAGGACATAATCTAGGAGAGGGGAAAGTGGAGAGCAGCCAACTGTGGGGCTGTAAGCAGCCCCTGGGCCTGGAGGATGAAGGAGCCAGGATGTTTAACTCCAACCTTCCTCCCAAGTCTGCTCAGAGCAGACCAGCCCTGCCTCCCCGCCTCTATCTGCCTCCCAAGATGAAAACGTTTAAACTCAGGCTGGTATGCCCATGGAAAAGAACTGGAGGAAGATTCAGGATCCTCCTCCTTCCCCTCCCCCTCCTCCCTTTTTTCCCTTCCTCCTCCTCCTCTTTTCAGCATTCTCTTTCTACTCCGAGGGAATATTTTTAAGAAGTATCCTCTCAGAGTGATACTATGAGGGGAAACGTGCAATCTGGAAGCAAGCTCTGTGGAGAATCTGAGGGTCTAAGAGCTGGGTGGGCCCCCAGAGACAGACCGCCATCTCCCACCCCTACATTTTTCAGAGAGGTGGCAGGGTATAGTGAATAGGGAGCTGGAGTCAGGAAGATCTGGACTTGAATCCCACTGACGTCACCCTGCTCAAATCACTTAATTTCTTCAGGGTTCAGTTTCTTCATCTGTAAGCTGACTTGAGGGTCCATCCATACCTACTTTCTCAGCAACTCTAGAGTTAAGCCTGAGGGAATGTGTTTCCTGATTTTGTCACTTATGAGCCCCTACCAGTATACTTTCCGTTGATTTTCAGGCAGGCTAAATTTACTTTTAGGTAGGGTATTTACTAAACAGGCAAAGCAAAAACAGGGGAAAAAAATCTTCCCTCAAAAAAAAACAAAAACCTGATGGGGCATCTAGGTGCCACAGTGAATAGAGCACCAGCCCTAGAGTCAGGAAGACCTGAGTTCAAGTCCAGCCTCAGACACTTAACACTTACTAGCCCATGTGACCTTGGGCAAGTCACTAAACCCCAATTGCCTTGCCTCCCCCCTCCAAAAAGAAAAAAAACACCTGATAGTGCACACTCTCCCTGTATATGCAGGAATAAATCAACAAGCAAAATTATTAAGCACCTCCTATATGCCAGACATCAAGTACTGGGACACAAAGACAAAAACAAAACAGTTCCTGACATCAAGGAACTTACATCCTAATGAGGGAGGGGACATGAATACAGATATAAATATATTCCTTTTATACAATGGTAGCCACCACCTGCAAGCTGGTAAAGGAGACCTGGTTCGAGTCTCACCTCTCTCCTCTCTCCTCCCTCCTCCTCGAGAAGACTCGAGGGTGGAGGACCAAACTCCTCCCAATGCCGTCCTTTACAGACCAGCCCACTTTGCTTCTGCAGCTCTGCCTGGAGCAAGGCGCCCCCTCACGCCACCTCTGCATTCTCTTCCCAGCCTCCCTCTTTCCGGCTTCCTTATATGTGCCATCTCCCTAATTCATTTGTAAGCTCTTGGAGGGCAGGGAGTGTCTTTTTTTTTCTTATCTGTATCCCTAGCACTTAGCACAGTACCTGGTACACAGTAGGTGATTTATAAATGCTTATTGAATTGAATTTAAAATATGACTCTGGATAACTCGCTGACCCTCTCAGAACCCTAGACAACTCTACGGCTGGGTTTGATTGGAGTTGCCAATCAGCATCAGTGGAGGAACTTTCCATGCTGGAAGTACCCTATCCAGTGACATCACAGGTTTGTGCCTAATCGCAATCATGAGGTTAGTTCATGTTTCCATAGCATTTATGGCTTATAAACTGTTTTCTTAGAGTAAGCCTTCTTCTTCTGTGTCTTTTGTGCCCAGGACTTCCTCTTGAAACATAAGAAATTGGCTGACTACAGCCTGACATTACCCTGGCTTTGTGCAGGATAAATGTTATTGAGTTGAATCCAGTCCCCTAATTATGGTGCCCCCAAACTAAGTGAAGCATCTGGTAGGCAGGGAATGCTGAAAGCCACGTCATAGAGCCAGAGAGTGCAAGAACTGGAAGGGCCTTAGAAAAGGGGATGTCAGGGCTGGGAGGGGCCTTAGAATAGGGGATGTCAGTGCTGGGAGGGGCCTTACAACAGGGGATGTCAGAGCTGGGAGGGGCCTTAGAACAGGGGATGTCAGAGCTGGGAGGGGCCTTAGAACATAGAATGTCAGGGCTGAACTGGAAAGAACCTTTGATATTATCTAGTCCAGTTCCCTCATTTATAGATAGAGAACATGGAGCTCAGTTAGATGATGTGGTCACAGTTGTAGCCAGAAGCCAGGCTCCACGCCCGAGGCTAGGGTTTCGGCTCAGATTTGGGACTTGGTGCAATGGTACGACTTCAAACAAGAAACTGCATCAAGCCCCTTTGTCATTTTCAGTAATATTCTTAAGCAATATGCGTTCCTTTAGCTACAAATTGAAGTCCATACACTTGTCCCCTACACATGTCCTATGCTTTCATTGTCCCATAAATATATGTGTATGCATGCTTAGCTTCAAGAGGATGGATGGGGAGAGGAAGTCTATACACCACATATACCCACTTGGACATCAGGGTGCCCATTTTCCTGATGCACAAGGATGTGTTCTAGGCTCTGGGTCACCTGACTCTCTTCATCACCGTTGTTGATTCCATATTAGTGAATCCTTCCTGAACCTCTACAATCAAGGCCAACTCAGAATATGTTCCTTTACCCTTGCCATCTTAGGGTCTAGATATGGTTCTCAGGCCTGCCTCAGTTGCTTCATCTGTCAAATGGGAAAAATAGCTGTTTACATAGGGTGGTTGTATAGATCAAGTGAGATAATCTAGGAGAAAGTACTTTGAAAGATGTAAAGGAAGGAATAGTTTGGCCCATTAGCTCCCATCAGCTCTGTTATCACCTGCAGGTAGGACTCTCAACCCCCTTTAGTCCTTCAGTACCCACTCTCAACTGGACAGCTCCATTTGGACATCATCTTGGCATCTCAGACTCAATGCCTTTCCAGACCGAAATCATTGCATGAGTTTTCCTCCAAACTTCCACCTGCCTGCTGAGGCACAACCATCCTTCTAGGCTCCCAGGCATGAAATCCTTAGAGATTCTGAACTGATTTACTCAAGGTCACACAAACAGGAAGTGTCAGAATTTGACCTTGAACTCAAGTTCTCCAAGTCCAAATCTAGAACTGTTTCCACTCTACAGCATGGTTCAACCACACTGACCACAAGAGCATTTTTTCAGTGAAATGGAGAAGTAGATGTCTGATGGTCTCCATCCATTTTTTGACATCCTCAGTACCCTTGTTTCTTTGCCATTCATTCATTCAACAAACACTTAATAACCACCTACTAGGTACAAAGCACAGTGCTAGGAGCTCATACTGGCCCCACTGTGGCAATATTCAGTCTTACTCATCCCTCATTTGGGCATGACTCAAAGCTTTTCATCTCTTTGAATTCCCCTTTCCAACCAAACACACCCATCCTGTGTCCCACGCTCAGCTAATATCTCTCCCCCCCCACACACTTACTGCTCCTTTGGCCCCAGAGAGACCCTTTGGCAAACTTTGAAACTAGGACCACAGAACTTAATTCAACTTTGACGTACATTTATTAAGCACCTACTATATACAAGGCCTTGTGCTCGGCACTAGAAAGAAAGAGATGACAAATTATATTCACTGAACTCAAGAAACTCTAACCAGATCTCAGAGATTAAGGGGAGTTTAGTGGTTGACTCTTTCAACTTACCATCTCAACTTGGACCCCTTAGTAGGGAAGGGAACAAGTCTTTATTAAGCACCTAAAATACGTCAGGCACGGTGCTAAGTGATTTATAAATATCACACCAATTGAACCTCACAACAACCCTGTGAGGGACCCCAGTAAGGGGTCATTCACCTACTGCTTGAATATGTCTATGGAGATAGAGCTCACGCCCTCTTGAAGTTGCCCATTCCATTTTTCAAACCACCCGGATTCTCGAAGACCTTCCTTATATTCAACTATAATTGACCTCTCCTTACTTTCTGCCTATAGTTCAGTCCTTTGGAACAATACTGAATACCTGTTCCTTCTTTCTACCAATGAATCCTTCAAATATTTGAAGGCATTGATTATGTCTAGACTAAACCATTTTCTCAAAGTAATGGACATGCTATTATTCAATACTCAAAGAATTCCAATAAGGAAGATTTTAAGAAAACGATTTTTCTTCCTCTCCTCACTCTTCTCTTCTTCTTCCCTCTCTTTCTCCAGGCTGAACATCCTCAGATTTCTATGGTGTTTACTAAAAAGTATATATGAAAATCTGGTCTTTGACCAATCTTCCAGACAAGAAAGCCCAGAATGTAACCATAAGATTGGTCTGATTGACAAGAGGGAGACACTCCATCTAGCATTTAAAGAGTCCATCACTTCAGGAGGGTTTAAGGGACAACTGGGGGCATGGAGTTGCACAGTCCAAACAGACATGGATACAGAAAGAAAAGCAGGCACTTGAGGGAGGGAGCAGTTTCAAGGAATGGTACCCTTGGCAGCACATATATGAGCTGGCTCAAAAGAGTCATTCTCTCAATCAAGAACCATTGTAGAGAAGAGCATACTGGGAGCTCATCTGGGCAACCTAAGCAGCAAAGATGCTGCACCCAAGGATAAGTTTTGGGGTGATTTGAAGAAAATAGAAACTACTGACCCTCCAATTATACAATTAATACCAGTTAGTTTCCCTAGCCACATAGAATTGTTTGTACCTCATCACCAGCCATCTTGTACTCATTCCGGTCATGGACACTGCATTTGTGAGAGAGTAGACGACAGGTTTATGGGGAGGGAATGTTTTGTAGATACTGTTTTTCAATTGTGCCACTTTAGTAAATACCTTTTAAAGAGCTAATTATGTCTACTTAAAGAGTTAATTGTTTCTACAGTCTGATTGCTAATAGTAATCATACTGATGGGGGCTCATGAGCTACAATATTAGAAATGTATCACACTGTAGAACCTGAGGTTCTGCTGAGGTAGCAGCCAATCTATAGGGGCCCAATTCTTCCTGTTGTTGCTGTTGTTAATTTATTTATTTTTAGTTTTCAAAATTCACTTCCAAAGTTTTAAATTTTCTCCTCCTCTCTCCCCTCTTCCTACCCAAGATGGCGTGAAATCTGATATAGGCTCTACATATACATTTCTATTAAACATTCCTATTTTCACATTAGTCGTGTTGTACAGGATAATTACAATGAATGGGAGAAACCATGAGAAAGAAAACAAAAAAAAAAAGAAAAAAGAAAATGGTCTGCTTCACTCTGCATTCAGACTCTGGATGTGGATGACTTTTTCCAATATGAGTCCTTTGGAATTGTTTTAGGTCCTTGCATTGCTGAGAAGGGCTAAGTCTATCAAAATCAGTGGCTGTTACTGTATACGATGTTCTCCTGGTTCTGCTCACTTCACTCAGCATTAGTTCATATAAGTCTTTCCAGGTTTTTCTGTAGTCCGACTGTTCAACATTTCTTACAGCACAATAGGATTCCATGACATTCATATACCACAACTTGTTAAACCATTCCCAATTGATGGGCTTCCCCTCAATTTCCAGTTCTTGGCCACCACAAAAAGAGCTGCAATAAATATTTTTGCACATGTGGGTCCTTTCCCCATTTTTATGATCTCTTTGGAATACAGCCCTAGAAGTATTGCTGGGTCAAAGGATATGCACATTTTATAGCCCTTTGGGCATAGTTTCAAATTGCTCTCCAGAATGTTTGAATCAGCTCACAGCTCCACCAACAATGAATTAGTGTTTCAACTTTCCATCATTTATAATTTTCCTGTTTTTTCATGTTAGCCAATCTGACAGGTGAGATGTGGTACCTCAGAGTGGTTTTGATTTACATCTCTCTAATCAATAGTGATTTAGAGCATTTTTTCATATGACTATAGATAACTTTAATTTCTTCCTCTGAAAACTGCCTGTTCATATCCTTTGACCATTTATCAATTGGGAAATGACTTGTATTCTTGTTAAGTTTGACTCAGTTTGATATATATTTTAGAAATGAGGCCTTTATCAGAGACACTAGGTGTAAAAATTCTTTCTTAGTTTTCTGCTTTCCTCCTAATCATGGTTGCATTGGCTTTGTTTAAGCAAAACCTTTTCAATTTAATGTAATCAGAATTATCCATTTTGCATTTTGTAATGTTCTCTATCTCTTGTTTGCTCATAAATTCCTCCATTCTCCATAAATCTGACAGATAAACTATTTCTTGCTCCCCTAATTTGCTTATAGTTTCAGCCTTTACATTTAAACCATGTACCCATTTGGACTTTATTTTGGTATGTGGTGTCAGACGTTGGTCTATGTAGGGACCCGAATCTTAAGAGTGAGGGAGAGTATCCCATAAAGCATTGCATAAACAAATCATGTGGACAAATTCATAGAGGAAAGATAAAAGATGTACCCATCTGTTTCCCTATCAACCCTGGTTCCTCTTTCTTTGTCTAGCCCAGAGAAACGAAACCCTACATTGTTACTACTCTCAGAAGGTGGACAATCCAGACAGCCAAGCTGCTGGCTAGCCTACAGATGTTTGGACCATGAACTCTTAGGCTGAGGTAGGTGAAGGGAGCTAGATGTCCCGGCCCAAAGTGAACAAATCCCTGGTACTTTTGAAAACACCAGTTGTGAGCAGAGCAGCTCCTCCTAAACACAAGGGTTGGCAAGATTCCTTTGGAGTTGGGACCTGTGTGTGTGTTTATCAGTCACTGTTTCCTTTTACTCTGTGGGGGAAGAGGTCCACATCCCCTTCTTCCAGAGGACGCATGGAGCTGAGCACAATACATGAGATGTCGTGGTCCCAGGGCAGGGAACCAAGTTCCTGTTAGTTTTTGACTGCCATATCACATTGTTGACAAATATTCAGATCAGCTAAACACCAAGGCCAGCACCAACTACTGACCCATATGGATCCTATTATTTCTATTTCCATTTCCCTTCCCATCCCCTCTTCTCTTATCCTCTCCTCTCTTCCCATCTCTTCTGTTCTCTCTTCTCATCTCTCCTCTCCTCCCTTCTCCTCTCTTCACCTAGCCCTCTTCTCTCTTCTCTTCATCTCTCCCCTCCTCTCCTTTCCCCTCTCCTCCCCCCTCCCCTCCGCTCCCTTCTCCTCTCCTCTCCTCTGCCTCCCAAGGAGCCAGAACATGCTCCCCCACTTTTAAGTGTGAAAAGATACCAAAGCTTTAAAAGCCCCTGTCCATTTCTCTCAGAAATCTTCTGACAGCATTTAAGGGTCAAAAGGGACCTTAAAGGTCATTAGTCCAGCCCACATCTGAGTAAGAATCCTCTGTCCTCTCTACAATAGACCTAGCACTCATGGACCTCCAGCCTTGGCTTAAAGGCCTCCACAGAAAGAGAACTGGGGGGGACACTGGAACCAGTGTGAACCCCAGAGCTGATGGTTCAGTTTTTGGTATGAGTACTGACACCACTAAAATCAATAAATGTCACAGATCAAGACTTGATTTATTGGAATATTGATTGTCTAGACTCTTAAAAAAAAAGTGATGGAGGGATGGCTAGGTGAATAGAGCACTGGCCCTGAAGTCAGGAGGACCTGAGTTCAAATCCGGCCTCAGACACTTAACACAGTAAGTGTAGTCACTTAACCCCAATTGCCCTCCAAAAAAGCAAAAAAAAAAAGTGATGGAGAAAATGTTAATAATGCAAATTAAATTTTAAAATGGCTTATGGGTATTTTTTTTAAGAGAGATATGTTTTGTACATTTGACAAATTTTACGTGTCTTGTCCATTTATCAGTGCACTCACCTCCTTTCCAAGATAGCCCATTCCACTTTGAGATCACTCTAAATATTGGGATAGTTTTCCTAGTATCAATCAAGCTTAAATTTGCCTCTTTGTGACTCCCCCTCCCTCAGTGACCCTTTGCCCAGAGGGCTGAAGCCCAAACTCCTTTCCCTGGGATGATCTCACAGATGTGAACAGAGATCATAGGACCTTTGACTCAGCTGGCAGAAACCTCCCAACCATCAGGTCAAACTCCCTCATTTTACAGAAGAGGACACTGAGGCTCAGGGAAGAGAAGTTACTTGCTCAGAGTCACCTAGATAGTAAACAGCCAAACTGAGACTCCAAGGCAGGTCCTCCAAATGCATCAGCTTTCCACACCATCTGCCTCTCAGATGCATTCTTCCTGAGTTATCTCTCCTCCAGGTAAATCATCTCTCCTTGAATTCAAAACCAACCCCAACCTTCCCCAATCACACAAATACACAAGGGACAGAGGAGAGATTTTTGTGAGCAATCTCCTTTTATTAAATTTTTTCTTTTCTTTTTTTAAAAAAAAAGAAGTATTCATTTTGGTATAAAAAAATAAATATTTTAAATATAAGACTAAATAAATAAAAAATAATTTGTCAATATGAAACATTTCCACAGGGTACATTCATCAAACAGGAGCTTCTCCAAGGTCAAGATCATTCTGGTAGAAATAGGTGAATGGAAAAGCCTTTAAAAAGATGACTTTGTGGTAAGTGCTGTGGGCAAGCCTCCTCCAGGCACAAGACATAAGACTCAGACCCTGTCAGGATAGGGGAGTGGGTGTGCAGCTATAAAGGACAGGCATTGGTACCAATGGGGGAAATGGTAGGTTGACCCCCACTTCCAGAAATCCACCTGCCACCATGTCTAAGCTCCTGGGCTACAGCGGGGGGATAGTCAAGAGTCCAATGGGGTGGGGGTAAAGGTTGATGAAAATGGTGGCAGATGGGTCAGAAGGGGAAACAGGAAAACATGGGAAGCTCTGGGAGCTGCAACATTAGGGCTAAGAGATACAGCATGAGGACTGTTGGCCTCAAAGAGTTCATGTCTCTTATGATTGCCTAGCTGGGGGAAGCTAGCCCCTGTCCCATCTGAACCTGGGCTGGGGTGGGGGACAGACAGGGGAGGAGGGGCTGGGAAAAGGCACTTTCACTGGATACAGAAAATGTCACCATACAAAGAATGAGCAGGCCCAGGAAGGCTCAGAAGACAGAGGTGGGATGAGGTCCTGGGGTTTCCCTAAGCCTTGATTTTACTGTTAGAGCTAGAAATCTCCAGCTCCCCAATATTCTGTGCCCCACCCTCCACTTCCCACCACCAGCCATGGAACCTGCCACATGGGTGGGGGCTGGTAAAGTGCTTAGAGATACTCAGAGGAAGGTACAAGTAAGTGCAAAATTATCACAACCGTTTTTCATACAGGCAACTCATTCCCCACTGTCCCCATCCCCCCACCCCCGGTTCAGGAGAAAGTAAAGAACACCCTCATAGCAGCTGCTCCCACTCTGCTTCCTCCTCACCTTATGTGTCTCAACTCCCCC
Source organism: Petaurus breviceps papuanus (assembly GCF_028583685.1). NCBI lineage: Eukaryota > Metazoa > Chordata > Mammalia > Diprotodontia > Petauridae > Petaurus > Petaurus breviceps. The sequence goes on along the minus strand of NW_027187465.1, from coordinate 2,152,572 downwards.
TCCTCCAGTGCCCAGCACAGGACTCTGTACATGGCAGGTGCCTAATATATGCTTACTGAATTGAGCTGAATCTGAATCCAAGCACAGCATAGGCAGGGAAGGAGATATAACATCCTCATCAGTGCTGAAGCCCTGGGGTAGAACAGAAGGCCCTTCCTTCCCCCACACCCCTTTCCTCTACCCCCAAATGGGGAGAAAGCTCAGTTCTTCATTTGCTGCCACAGCAGGGACAGGCATCTCTTAGTCTGGGAGGCCAGGAAAAAGAGGAGCTGGCCTGGATGACCTGGGGAGAGCCCTGCTGCTCTGACCTTCTTGGGGTTCTCAGGCTCCCCCAGATAATAAAAGGTCTCAGAGGGGGATTCTCAACAAAAAAGGGCCTGGAGGCGGGGAGTGACCCCAAAGTTGCCCTCCATTTCATGGAATGTCAGCTTCAATCTAGAGGGAGGTCTGGGGAATTCCAGAGATGCCTTCATGTTCCACATTTGTTCTAGGTGCCTCCCAAGGCTCTCTGTGGGAACTCGGACCCTCAGCCAGAGTCACAACAACCAAATTTTAGATAAGGCTTTAAGGAGACCAAGAACACCTCCAAGGCCCTTCATCCTCACTATCTTTCTGATAGCCTAGAAGCTAGGTCAAAAGCACATGGAGTGGTGACACTACAGAACAGATGCTGAGAGCCATTCACCAAGGCCTTCAGTCCCAGCCATGCAGTGCCCTCTCAGATACCAAACTCAATTCATAAGCAGTTCTCAGGTCCAAGTCTTGTCTCCCCCCTCAGCCCAGAATAATATACATATATTATTGTTGCCATTGTTGCTGGGGGAGGAGCATTAACTTTGACAGGAAAAAGCACCAATAAATTAATATAAATAGAAAACACAAATAAATAGACAGTCACCTTGGGTTAGACACTGTGGGTGTCTGGCCTGGCTAGATCTCAGATCCAGCAAGTCCAAGTGTCCTCCAGTGAGCTCCTGGTCCTCTCCCTTGCCCTATCGACTCAGGAACACAGTTCTTTCCAGCCCCGGACCTTGCCCCCCACCCCAGCCCATCCCCTCACCCCACCCTTGCTCTCTTTGCAGTTCTTTTGTAACTTCGTGGGGACTCAGGCAGGCTCTCCTCTCTCTCCTAGCCCCAGCTCCCAGTGACTTCTCCCTATGCAGGCCTGGACTCATGGGCTCTCTGGGCCACCTCTCCCAGCCTGACAATCCCTAGAATCCCAGATGGAGAGCCAGAAGTAGCCTCCAAGGTCAGCTAGTCCATTTTATGGCCAAGAGGCGAAGGTGTTAAGGTTAGGGTCTTCTCCTGAGGGAAGAGGACACAGCCCGGTCATCAGCAGAGGTGACACTAACCTCTCCAAATTTTGTGCTCTGTCCACTATGCCACACTTCCTTAGGCCCCCAAGCCTCTCAAACAGCACTGAGAATCACTTAACCCCTATCACTTCACAGTGAAGGAGTTGGACAGGCAAGGGATGGGGGACGGGCCAGCTCCCCCCTGTCCTGGCCCTCCTGAGGGGAGAGGCAGTGAATCCACGGGGCTTTCCTTCATCAAAAACCTCCTTCACCTCCATTCCCCAAAGTACCTTTTGCCACCTACTTACTTCTCCCTCCCTAGAGGGGCACTGCCTCCCTGAAAGGAGCAGAGCCCTCCTCTGGCACCAAGAATGTCCCCAGATCATCAGAGATGTTGACAACCCCACCAGCCACCAGGGCCTTCCATTGAACTGCCCACCTCTTTTCCCATAGAGATTCCTTTCTCAGCTTGCACCAACCAGAAGCCCCAGCCCATCGGACACCATCTTTACCGGCCATCCCTACGGATCCACGGATGGTCATTCTGTGTCTCTTCTCACTGCCCAACCATTGAGAATGGCACAGACCAACCCGGCGTGATGATCCGACCTGCGGACCACCTAATGGACCTCGTGGATCCCCAGAGAGTGCCCCAGACCAAGCTTTGGGATCTCTTTGCTTTAAACTACGCTTTGAGATTCTCGCTCTCCCCTGGTCTGAATCACTCTTGGGAATCCTTAGGCCTAGCCCCCTGTTTTGAGATCTCTCACAGGTCCAGTCGAGATTCTCGAGATTCCCCCACAAGTCCCGGTGACACCTTGAGATTCCCAGGGGGCCTAGAAGGCCTGGGCCACCACAGAAATGACCTGCTTGTACTTCCCTAACAAATGGCAGCCTAGCTTCTTCTTCTGGAAGGTATCCTTGCTGGAGGTGTCTGGGCCGTAGGAGACCGAGACATGGGCCACGTGGTACTTCTTGCACAGGCGACACGTGAGGTTGTTGAGCAGGCCCCTCATCATGGCCGTGGTTATGTTCAACTGGCTGAGGAGGGGCAGGGCGCCGGGGTTGAGGGCCTTCTGGTCCCTGGTGATATTGCCCAGCGAGGCGTTGAGGTAGGCTATGATCCGGTATAGCTCCACCAGCTTTTCCTTGTCCGTGCCGTTCGCATGGAAAGGTGGGAAGTCCGTCACATTGGGGTTACACAGCTTGTCTAGGTTGGTCTGGAATGGATCCCCCTGAGCCTTGTACTGGGGACAGAGAAGAGCAGAAAGGTTAACCACCAGCAGGGAAGGAGCAGCATGGTGATTACTCAGAGCCCGAGGCTAGTGCACGAGGTCCTTGCTGATTCTGGAATACTTCACCCAAAGAGTGATGTGGAAAGGGCTCGTGTGCCAGGCAGGGCCCAGGCTGTAGAGGGCAGAGGTTCCTCCTGGTGCCAGAGGCTATGCTTCTGGGACAAGGACAGACACCAGGGACACTGGGCTGCAGGGGAGAGTATTCCTAGATCTTTCCTAGACCCAGGGAATATCAAGAGCTGGGAGGAACCTTAGAAGAGAAAATGTCAGAGAGGAGAATGAGCTTGGGACACAATGGCAGAGCTGGGGGCACTTTAGAAGACAGAACATCAGAGGAGGGAAGGAGCTTAGAACACAGAATGTCAGAGCTCAGGGGTCACTTTAGAAGACAGAATGCCAGAGGTGAGAAAAAGCTTAGAACACAGAATGTCAGAGTTGGGGGTCACTTTAGAAGAGATAACGTCAGAGGTGAGAAAGAGCTTAGAACACAGAATGTCAAAGCTGGGGGGGCACTTTAGAAGACAGAACGTCAGAGGAAGGAAGGAGCTTAGAACAAAGAATGTCAGAGCTGGGAGAAGACTCAAGGACAAAGAATATCAGGGCTAGGAGGGACCTGAGAGACAGTATCTTAAGTGAGGGTCCATGAACTCTTTTAAATCTTGGTTTCTATGTTTCTCTAGAACTTTCTTCCTTTGTACCACTCTGTGTTTCATGCATCAAGGCTTCACTAAACAGTCAAAGGGACCATCACACACAAAAAGGTGAAGAGCCCCTGGTCTAGTCCAGCTCCCTCAGTGTGCAGGGGAAGAAACTGAGGCCCATGAAGGGGAGATATGTCATCAACCAGTGCTCCTGGCAGGGACAGGAAGAGAGCCCAAACCTCCTGTCTCCCGCCTCCCGCCTCCGCTGTCCCGTGGCTCAAGGCTGCCTTCCCTGACCTGCCTGCGTCATAAGGGGCTTTGAGGATCAGATCACACCCTGGCTGTGAAAGTGCTCTGGAAAGTCTCTGAATGTTACCCAGATGTGCGGGCCCTTTCAGTGAAGCCTTTGTGCCCAGCCCTAAGCTAAAAGCTGTGGAGCATGCACAGGTGGGAGGAGATCCTGAAGTAGCACAGCCCAAGCCTTGAATTAGGAGGAAGGGGCTCTGGGTCTCAAGCCCAGCTCTCCAGTGGCCAGCTGTGTGGCCTCTCACCTCTGGGCCTCAGTTTCCCCATCAGTAGTACGAAGGATTTGGACCAACTGATGTCCCAGGGCTCTTGAAAGTCCAGCATTCACACCTGGCATGAGTACATGCGCACATGCACAGACACACACACAAGAACTCATACACACAACCTCACACTCACACTCTCACACACACACTCATACACAGACTCACACACATACACACGCACTCTCACACACATACTGATGCACACATGCACTCTCACATACACACACAAGAACTCATACACACGTCCTCACACTCACACTCTCACACACACATACTCTCATACACATATACAAACTCAAACACTCTCACACACATACACACAAAAGCACTCATACACACATCCTCACACTCACACACACTCTCACACATATACACACATGTACTTCACACACATACACTCACACACACACTCTCACATACACACATACTCTCACTTTCCCTCTTACACAGCTTCTTCCTGTGTCTCTCCCACAGGCAGCTGCCCTCAGACCATTGTCTGTCTCACACGCAGTCTCACTGTGCCCTTCTCTGTTTTCCTTGGTCTCTCAGTTACTGCCCATTTCTTTGTATCTCTCAGCCCTTCTCCATCCCTCTCTGTAGAACAGGAAGTATGCTAAGAACACAGAGTCACAGAGTCTGAGCCCTGGAAGGGGCTTCCGAGGCCACTGAGTCCAACACCCCCGACCACTGGGCATCCAGCCTCTCTACTGGGAGTCTTCCAGGGTGGCAGCCAGCCATCGGGGGGAGAGCCACAGACTAGGAGGCTCCATCCCTGGGCTGGCCACCGATTTATTCTTGCCATAGGGCACAGTAATAATTGCAGTTCCGTGTCAGGAAATCCTTCCCAGCAACAACAGCTGTCTCCAAGTGGGCTGGGCTGCCTGGTAAGGTAGTGAGCTCTCCATCATTGGAGGTCTCCAAGCAGAGGCTGGAGAAGTCCTCATGGGTTAGTCAGTCAGGTCTTGGTTGGACTTGGTGGCCACTGAGGTCTCTGTCATCCCATAATTTTATGACTTTGGGCAAATCCCTTCTTCAGGGTGGGTCTCAGTTTCTTTACATATGTAAAATGACCTAAATTTGACCTAAATTTCCAAAGTCTATATTCAAGCTCTGAAGATCTGATTCTGTCTCTGTCACTTCTTCCTGTCTCTGTCTCTGTCTCTTTCCTTCTCCCTCTCTCCCTTCTTGTTGGACTCAGCTCCAAAATCAGCCCCATCAGGAAGCCTCTCCTTACAGATGCCTCCAGTACCCCCCTGACTCCAGCATCCCCTCAGTCCCTCGGGGCAGTCCCCCTAACATCCTCTCCAGACACCAGGCTGAGCCTTTTCCTACCACATTCCAGTTTCATGTCCTAAGGCATATACATAAGAAATGTTGGGGGGGGGGGAGGAGAGACAGCAATGCAGCAGGGTCTAGACCAAGGCTGTTGTTTCTGCTTTCTCTAAAGTTACCCCACCCACCAGGTATCCAGGTCCCCACCCTCAGTGGGGACTTGCTGGCAGAAAGACCACCTTCCTGACCTGGCCAGCTGGCTCTGGAGGAAGCCCCATGTCGGGGCTGAGGGCAGGAGTATGGATGGGGTCACTCACATAATAGGTGAAGAGTTCCGGGGCGCTGCTATTGAGCTGATTCAGCTGGCTCCGGATCTGGAACGTGAGGTTGCCTTGGCACTGGTGGCGCATTTCGCATTTGGGATCATCAGGGGTGATGGGTAGGGGGCTCCCGGCCCCATGTTTCCAGTGCAGAACCAGCAGCAGGGGCATGACTCCTGGAAACAGGTGGGGAGGGGTCTATGAGTGGGAGGGCTTGGAAGGACCTGGAGCTTAATCTTCAGGTCAACTTGGATGGGGAAGGGGAAGGCTACACCAGGCTCACACAGCCTTGCTCATTGACAGTAACAGTCCCAGGAATGAACACCACTCACGTTTCTATAGGGAGGTGAAAGTTAAGAAACACCTTCCCCATGACAGTCCTATTAGGTCAGTAGGGCAAGAATTCTTATCCTCATTTTCAGATGGGAAATGGGCTCAGATGAGGAAGCCACTCATCTGCCCAAGGTCACAGAGCGGGGAGGATGGGGGTGTGCTCAAACTCTCTCCCTGTCTTTGTCGCTCCCTCCAGTCATTTCTCTGGCTGGCTCTATTCCATGCCATCATTCTCTGTCTCTGTCTGTCTGTCTCACTGTCTGTCTCTGTCTGTGTGCTTCTCTCTCTGTCTCTCCTCTCTCTCCCCTTCTCTCTCTCTGTGTCTCTCTGTCTGTCTCTCTCTCTGTCTCCAGCTCTCTTTCCATTTCTGACACTTCATACTTCTGTCCTTCCCCTCTCTTTATTCCTGGGATCCTGGGTTAAGAAAAGAAGGGTGCTTAGAAGCCATCAAGTTCTAGGATCCCAGACCTATGGCTTGGAAGGGACTTCAGAAGTCATCTAATCCATGCTTCCTCATTTTACAGATGAGTAAACTGAGGCCAGAGAAGTTAGGTGGTTGCTTAAAGTCACATAGCTATCCGAGGGAGGATTTGTGCCCAGGACCTCTGACTGTGCCACACTGCTCTGTCCCTCTCCATCTCTGGATCACCTCAGATGCTGACTAGCTGTGTGATCTCTCTGAGCATCTGTAAAATGGGCATAAGATACCTTGCAGGGTTATGGTGGGGGTCAAATAAGACATGTACCTAAAGTGTCTTGCAAACCTCCAGACCATATAGATGTGTCAGCTTGTATTACTCATTTTTTATTTCTGTCCTAGGACCAGGGCAACTGAGGAGGGCAGGCAGAGACAAGAAGGGGAGTGGCACCTGTCAGAGGTTGGCCCTGGGAAGAAGGCAGAGGGCTGCCTGGCTCCACCAGCTCCCAACAACCTCTGGCCAGAGGGCTTGAAAGTAAGAGAAAAGCCCCCAGGGTTCTGTCCAGGTTGGGTTGGCTCTATAAGGATACACTCTCTGATCCAGGATTCCGCCCCTAGCAGGATCTGGCTTATCCCAGATTCACTGCCCCAGTCAATGCCAGTCCCTGAGCCCCTCAGTGTCTCCTGATGTCATCTACCCATCAGACACTCCCTCCATCTCTCTAACCCTGCTGGGCTTCCACATAGGCAGATGGTCACATGGCAGATAGAGCTGAGAGTGAAGAAGAATAGCTCCAGACGCTTCCTACTGTGTGGCACTAGGCAAATAGCTTAACCTCAGTTTCCTCATCTGTAGAAATGGGATGATGAGAGTCCGTGCTTTCTAGGGTTGGTGTGAGGATACAACGAAGTCATTTTGTAAAATTTTTACAAACCTCAAGGTGCAGTATAAATGCTGGCTATTATCATCATTGTCAACATCATTGTTGTTATAACTACTATGTAACTCAACCCTCTCTTTCTAAATCTGCCCCCCAGCCACCCTGGGAAGAGTTCTGGGTGAAGTCAGATGAGCTGGCTTGGAATCCCAGCTTGGTCACTTACAACCTATGTGATCTCAGACAAGTCATTTAACTTTTCTATGCCTTCACCTGTAAAATGGGGGAACTAAACTCTCCAGTTCTATATTTATGGTTCATGTGCCCCTAAACAGCCCCCTCACTCTGCTGCCTCCATGGACACCTGATTCTGCCCCAGTCCTGTCTCTTAATCAATCAACTGATTAACAGCATTAAGTGCCTACCAATAGTCAGGGGCTGGGGATAATTCCAATTCTCTGAGGAGCTCATACTCTCTTACCTGTATCCCCACAGCTCTGCCCACAATCCCACACTCCTACCCTGTCCCTTCCAGCTTCATCTCCTCACCCTATCTCTCCAAGAGTCCCTCAAGTCTAGCATTCCCTTCTTCCCATGATTTACAGGTATAGACTTTAAAGTTAATTTAAACCCTAACCCCCTCCTTTTACAGAGGAACTGAGACCCTGAGAAGTAAAAAGACTTGCCCAGGGTCACACAGCTAGGAAGTTTACAAAGCAAGTTTCCTCTGATTCAAAATCCAAGGTTCTTTCATCTGTGCCATATCTCTCCACCTTCTTCCCTACCCCTACACCGGGACCCTGGCACCAAATAATCCTAGGCTAGTCCCTTCCTGAGAGATGGGAGGTTGGAGTTGGGGCAGGGAGGCTTTTACCCTCCCAGTCAAGGCTGGAAGGGTCTGAGGGGGTCCTACTTGGCCTGGGGAGGAGGAGGAGAGGGAAGCAGGGAGGAGGTGGAGGAAATGTTGCAATAATGAAAGGGAAAGGTTGCAGGAAGTAGATCTGTGGGGGAGGCAGAACAGAGAAAGGTAACCATGAGGGCTGTTGGGACCTGTCCACGGAAGCTCTGGGGCTGTGGCTGTCCAGTTGCTGGAGGGCTGGACCACATGGCTCCCCGCCCCCACGCAGCCCTGGGCCTGCTCCATCCTCCCTGGATGGCCACCCCCAGCCCCTCTGAGTCACCCAGACCTGGACCCCCTCCCCCCAGGCCTTCCAGATGAGCTAAGCTTCATTCAGCCCTGAGGGTGGGACACGTGCAAAGGAAGGGAGGTGAACCCACAGTTATCCCAGGCTCGGGTATAGATAGGGAGGGAGTTGTGACCCCCCCTCCCTGCTTAGTGAAAATCTGACCTTGTGCAGCCCCTCTTCCCACCCCCTAGAAGTTAGGACAGCATCCCAAGAATGGGATGGTGCTTGAGTGGGGAAAGTGGTGGTGGGGCCATGGGGGGGGGGAGGGCTGCAAAGGACCTCTGAGATAATCCAGTGACTAGATTCTAGTGCAACTCAGAGGGAAACTGAGGCCCAGAAAGTTAAAAAATGTAGCAGAGCTGGAATGTGATCCCAAGTCTTCAGATTTTTCATCCCAGAGCCAGCTGGAGATTCCCATCCCTCATCATTCCCACATCCCCAAAATGTATTTGGGGAGGTGGAGCAGGAAGAGAGTGCAGGATTATTATATGGGTGTTTGGGTTATTTCTGGTGTCAGCATAGCACAGTGGACAGAGAGCTAGCCTCTAAACTACGAAGAAGTGAGTTCAAGTCCTAGCTCTGACACATACTGGCTGTGTGACCCTGACAAAGTCATTTCTCCCTTCACTGGGCTCAACACTAAAATGCAGAGAAACTCCAGTCTGCATCAGTATAGGAAGTTTTCTCACCAGGGAACTCCCTGTGCCAATGGAATCACATGTGCAGTTCCCATCCTTATCTCGGCCCCCTCCCCCACCTGCTTAGACCTTCCCCAGGCAGAGCTGAGGAGACTCATAAAGTACCCGCACCACACACACACACACACACACACACACACACACACTTGCTCGCACACGAACACACACTTATTCTCCAAGCCCGCAGCACAAACATTGGCTCTCTGCCCTATGCCAACCAACCCAATCCTGCCAGCGTCCTGCAAACACCTTCAGCGGGAGAAGGAAGAGGAGACAGAAAAACTGCCCCTATGAACTCCAGGGTCTTTACAGGGGCACCGCTCCCCACCCGGATGCGGAGCAAAGAGGAGTTAGAGGAGGGAACCCAACAGAGGCAAACAGTACCAGAGAGAGACAGCGAATGGCTGGCTCACTGGCTGAGTGAATGAGTGAATGAATGAATGAAATGAGAGAAAGCAATTGAAGTGAGAAAAAAAATGCAGACACGAAAGGGAAAAAGTAGGAAGAAATGGAAAGTGAGAGAGGAAGAAGAAGAAAAAGAACAATAAGAAAGCAAAAAAGGAGAGAGAGAAGAGAAAACGAGAGGGGGGGGGGAGAGAGGGGGGGAGGGAGAGGGAGAGCGGGGGAGGGAGAGAAGGAGGGAGAGGGGAGGGGGGAGAGGGAGGAGGTGATGGAGGGAGAGAGAGAGAGAGAGAGAGAGAGAGACGCGGGCGTAAGAAGACCCAGGTGGGTGGGAAGCCGAGAGTGAGGGAGCACTGGAGAAGGGAGGAAGAGTGAAGCTTGGAAAGGAGCGGGAGCGCTGGTCGGGACTCCCCCGACGCTCGCAAACCTGCATTCAGCGGCCACTCAGTCCTGGAAAGCCCAGGCGCGCCGCTCTCTGCCGCCTCCTCCTCCTGACCCTCCGGATGCTGGAGTGGCGGGCGCCAGGGGGCCATGTGCAAAGCCAGGGCAGCTCCCTGGAGTCGCTCGCCCCGCTCGCCTCCTCCCAGCCACCAGCGCCCAGCCCCGCAGGTTGGCTCGGCGCGCCTCGCCTGGCCGGCAGATTGGGCAGGCGAGCTGCCTGTCTGTCTGTCTCCACGGGTGGGTGGGTTCTCTCTCTCTCTCTCTCTCTCTCTCTCTCTCTCTCTCTCTCTCTCTCCTTCACTCCCTCTCTCTCTCTCTCTCCCCCCCCCCCCCCGCCCCCCCCCCCCCCCCCCCCCCCAAGCACCAAGTCAGGAGAAGCCCCACAGAGTGAGGGCCGGAGCGTGCGGGGTATTGCATTTACCTGCGGCCAAGACCTTCATTGTGGGCCGGACTTGAAGTCGGGAGGGACCTAGTGGAGACTGAGTTTATGTTGACAAGGGTGTTTGCAGAAATTCATGCTCGAGCGGGACTTGGCCTGGTTTATATACGGGAGCCTATGTTGTAAGACAGAGGAGAAAAGCTATATTTAGCCACTCAAAAGGATACCCAATTCAGGAAGTTGTTTGAGGTGCATCATAGTTGTGGAAATTATGAATGGGACGAGAGTGAAAGTGAGGGGGGGGGCCTCGAGAAGGGGGGGGGGGGGGGGGGGGGGAAAGGAGCCTTTTTTTTCCTTCTCTCTTCTAAGAATTTTCTTGTGATCGCATTATAATGGTCTTCCAAAAAACCAACAGCCTGTGGCTCATTTTTCTGAATTGTTTGAAATTGAGGAAGGGGGTGGGAAGATATCCCTCCCCACAAACCAGGGTCCTACCTCTATTTCCCTGAAAAAAGACTGTGAAACTCAGAGAAACTTCCTGATTCACCTGGTAGGGAGGGAAGTTGGGCAAAGGGACTGGCGAGGTTAGTGGAGGGCAGGGGGTGAGGGGAGGAGACTGACATTGCCCTCCCTCAGGCGCTGTGGGATAGGGCAGCCTGGGAGCAAGATGCCCGCCCCCCCCCAAGACCCTCTCAATCACTGTGGTTTACAGCGGTGAGGAATCTGACACTTGACTGTCTCTCAGTGCCAGCCCTTGGCAAAAGGGTGTTGTCGCTTAGGGAGACTGGTGATGGCTGGGATAGGTGTGGAGAGCTGGTTAAAGGGTGACAGCTAAGAGAGGCAGCATGCCACCAGGAAAAGCTTGGGCTTGGAGTCAGAGGCTCGAATCCTGGCGTTTACCATCTGTGGGACCTTGGGCAAGTCTGGGCATCAGCTTTCTTGAAAATGAAGGTATTGGACTGGATTACACCTGAGGACCCTTATAGCTTGAAATTTATGCTCCTAAAAAAGGATATTGTTAAATTGGGATCTTAATTAACAGCAATAAAGAGATAGTGAATGGAAGGGTCCTTGAAGACCCCTAGTTTCACCCCATCATTTTACATATGAGGAAACGGAGGCTCAGAGAGGGGAACAGGCTTGCCTGCAGTCACACAGCAGTTAGTGATAGAGACTGGCTAGCTCCAGTACACTAATACTCAGCTAGACTGAAAGCTCACTGAAGGCAGGAACACTTTGATTGTGAGCCTTTGCATTCCCAGCACAGGGCACATGGTAAGTAAACTCTTGATATATGCTTGTGGATTGATTGAATGGTTATCATAAGATACCTTGGAACTGAGGTAGTCCAATTCTTCCATTCTATAAATGAGGAAACTGAGGCCCAGATAGGGGAAGGGTCTTGCTCAAAGTCCTACTCTACTTTCAAGGGTTGTTGGGAGAATCTAATGAAAGTCTGTATGGCCTAAAGGGTACAGTGCTATAGAAACAGCAGCTAATGGGCAGGCTCCAACCCTGGCCATAGGCTGAGGCATCCAAGTGAGATGGTCCCTGCCCTCAAGGAGCTTAAACTCTGCTCAGATATAAGGCATCCAATTCAACTCAATTTAATTTTAAAAGCTTTTGTCAAGCATCCTTTAGGTGCCCAAAACCATGCTGGGGATAGAAACAAAGTGATACAGTCCCTACCCTCAAGGAACTTATTTGTCTACAGGACCACATACTTGAAGCTTTAAGGAACCATAGAGACCACCCAGGGCAACCTCTTTATTTTACAGAGAAGGAAACTGAGGCTCAGAAAGGAGAACGGACCAAGACCACACAGGGAGCAGAGCTGAAACTTGAACCCTCTGGCTCAAAATCCAGCACATCTTCCCTACATTCTGCTGCCCTGACATTGTCCTGCTCTGGGCCTCAGTTTCCCCATCTGTGAAAGAGGAGAGGAAAAGACCAGCATGGCTGGGAGAACCTTCTTTGTGGTCCTCGGAAGTGAGTGCCACCACCCACCAGGGCATGGGCACTGACAAGTCTTGTGCAGCTCCAATTCCATGTCCTGGCCCCCGAAGGGGAGAAGGATGGGAACCAGTTTCCAAGAGGCAAACTCCTAACCATGCAAGCTCCAGTTTCCACCGAGTGACGGGGGTGGTCCCGCCCCAGTGCTGCCACAGGGAGGTCTGTGGCTTTGGCAGCCAGGCCCAGGTCAGGAGCTCTCCTCTTTCCCCACCACCCCATCCGACAAGTTGCCACATCCCACCCGCTCTCAGGCCTGCCTGGCCATGTGTTCCTTCCTGGTCTTGCCAGGGCCGGTCTGCCCCTCTAGGACTGGATGGAGGTTCAGGAACCCTGGGGGCTGGGACCAAGGGCCTGATAACAAGCTGCTGGCTATTCCTAACCAACTGCAGGGATAAACACAGCTGGACCCAGCTATCCCGCCCAGCCCCTGCCCCTCCCAGCCTCACCTCCTGCTTGCTTCCTCTGGACTGCCAAAGATTCTGCCTGGCATCTTCTCTCCCACCCCACCCTATCCTGGGATTGGGGTAATCAAAGGATGTCGAGGTCACCCACAGAGGCGCTCTGCCTCCGGCCCTCTGAGATGATGGGCTTCCTGGCTCCCCCCACCTCATCCCTCCCCCAGAGCCCAGCCAGGGCTACAGGTCCCATCACTTGAAGACCTCATCCATCCCAGGCTGGTTCACCCTGGTCCAAAAAGCCTCACCATGTCTTAATCAGTCCTCGAAGCCCACCCCTTGCTCCAAATAGGTCACTACTGTCCAATTCACTTTCCACCTTGTCCAACCTGCCTCCCTCATCAGAGCGCCCGGATCATCTAGCTCCATCCCCCCATCCCCTTTGCCAGGCCCCCCAGCTTCCAATACTTCTCTGAATTCAGGCTCCCGGCCCAGCTCCCGTAGTTCCCCAACTTGGCCCTCAAAGGGACGTGACTCAGCCCCTCAATCCTTTCTACTGGCCCCCTGACCCCCTGGCTCAGCCCCTCTCTCCCCTTACACTCCCAGCTCAGTCTCTGTGTGCCCTGATGAAAGCCTGGACACGGCCCACTTGCCACTCCTGCCTCAGCCTCCCCTTTCCCTCCCCCACCCCCATCCCCTCTCCGTGCTCCGTCTTTCCCCTCCTTCCTCAGGATCTTCCCTAAGTAGGCGGCTCCTTCCCTGAGCTCTGATTAAATTCTTCTCCCCCCCCCCCCCCCTTATCTTGTCTGCTCCGAGGCCCCGGAATCTACCCTCCCCCCACGCACCCTGATCGCCATCTAGAGAAAACCGAAAGTGGGGGTGGGGAGAGGGAGGTGTCATCAGAAGCTCGCGCTGCGAAGGCGCCTGACAGAGCATCCCTCTCTTACTTCATCGAAGAGGAAACTGAGGCCCAGGGAGAAGCAGGTGATTCTCCCGAGGTCACACATAGAGTGAGAGGCAGAGCTGGGATCTGAACCCTCCTCCCCTCTTTCAGATCCAATGATCTTGCCCCTACATCACAACGTCCAGGACCCCGACGTCCATCCCCTCCAAAGCCCTGCCTGCCTCAGTTTCCTCGGTCCCTGGTCCCTCCCCCCATGCCCTCCCCCGTACCTGACGTAGTGCTCTTAGATCCTTGGTGTCCCAACCCTGGCCTCCCCCAACACCCCTCCATGTGCTCTGCTCAGCAGGGAAGCTAGCCTTGGTCCGGGCCCCAGGGTGGGGCAGTCGGGGCCGGGGCCCAGCTCCGTCCTCAGCCTCAGCCGGTCAGCCCGGCACTGGGGCCCCTGCTCCCAGGGTAGTGAGCAGCGCTGGGGTGGGGTCGGGTGGGGTGGGGTGGCCGCCGGCCCTCCCTGCTCAGGGCCCAGCTCCAGGCCGAATTTGGGTGTTTGTTTGGGGTGTGTTTTTCCCTAGTTCTTGTTTGTCTCCTTCCCCTGGTTCTCTCACTGGCCGGTTCCCAGGGTCACAACCCCCCCTTTCACACTACCCCCCCCCCCCCCCGGCACCCCACCCTGGAGTGGCAGCCCCAGCCGGGCCCCTTCCAGCTGTGACTTCATCTTCATCCACTCCAGTCCCTGCTAAGGAAGCCGGGCTGGAGGCTAGAGACTGGAGCGCTGGAGAGCAGGGCTGAACTGGGGCTGGGGCTGGGGCTGGGGCTGGGGCTGAGGGGATCTGGGTAGGGCGTGGCCTCTCCCCAGGCTCTCAGTCCCAGGGATCAAGGGCTGCTGCAGAAGGCTGGCCCCATCCCGTCATTTTACGGAGGAAGGGAAGGCACCCACCCAAGGTCACTCCTCAAGTAGGAGACTTTGATCCCAGGACTCCACAGACAAGGCTCGTCCTGCTGCTGTTCCAGGCTGGGCAATGTGAGGACTGAAAAGGGATTTCGAGAGGTCACAGGGAATCCGTAATCACCCAAGTTTCTCTAGCACTTTATACACACCCGGGACTGGGGTGAAGCACCACGGGCATTATCATACCCATTTTACAGAGAGTTAAATGAATAAATGAAAACGCATTTATTAATCGTTAAGTAGTGCCTGGGATATGGAAGATAAAGCTTTGACTCAGGCTTAAGTGACTTGCCCAAGGTCTCACATGAACCCAAGTCCTCTGGATTCCAGGTCTGGCCTTCTTTCCTTTATTCTCAATGCAGATCGCTGGGGCTCAGAGCTGCTGGATTTTCTCACAAGGCATGATCCATATACCCCCTCTTTCCCCACCACCACACCTTTGCCTAGGTGGTTCCCCTCCCTTGGAATGCCTTCCCCACTCCTCCGATTCTCTAGATTCTAGGAATCCTTCAAGTGCTTGCAGGTGTAATGGATTTGGAAGTCAAAGGACCCGGGTTCAAGTCTCTGCTTTGGCACTTAACACAAGCGTGCCTTGTGCACGCCTATTCCCCTCTGCTCTTGGATAAAGGGATCTCCAAGTTCCCTCCTCCACTATGCTATGACCCCACAAAAATCCCACTTCCTCCAGGAGGCCTTCCCTGATTGACACAGCCCCACACATCTTCCCCTTATGGTCCCTTCCCACACGATCTCTTCCTGGATTATTGCCTACTTCGTACAGAGAACTCTAGGCCCTTTCATGCAAGTTAATTTTAGGGCCATGGAGGCAGGGAATTGCATGCTAGGTTTGGAGTCAGGAAAACTCAGATTCGAATCCAGCCTTTGACACTAACTAGTTGTTTGACCCTTGGCGGGTGGCATCCGCTTCTGTCTCAGGCAGCTCCTTAAGGCCTGGGCTCTGCTGTTCCCTCTGGTAAAGGGCCTGCCCACACCTGGAGTTTCTCCCCACTGATGAAATCACAGATAAAATCCTAAATTCTAAAGGAGTTAGAATTCAGAGCAGTGAGGGGCAGGCTTGGTCTCCCATGGGAGAAAGGGCAAGGGGAGGGTACCATGGACCATAGATTTAGAACCTCAGAGGGAATCTTGTCTAACTCTTTCATTTTACAGATGGAGAAACTGAGGTCTTAACTCCTTGCCAGGTGATGGTTTCCCTGAGGGCAAGAACTATGCATTATTCATCTGTACTCTTGTGCACAGGGTTGAGTTCAGTTTAACCTGAGGTGTTCAGAGAGTCCCCTCAGAGACCCCTGGTGGCTAACAGTCCTCTCTCCCCATGCCAGGGCTCAAGGGCGGTGGGTCGGGTTGGGTTGGCCAGGGCAGGCTGCTGCTGCTGCTGATGGAGGGATGAGGCTAGGTTGTGGTCCCCCTCCTGCCTCCCACAGAATGGGGGCGAGGTCACCTGCTTCAGTGACCCCAGTCTGGTACAGGGGCAGGAGTATAGCAAATAGCTTTAAGCTTCAAATCACAGCTCTGAGTGACCTTGGACAAGGGTTCCACCTTTGTAGAATAAAGGAATTTGACTAGGTGCCTTATGCCAGCCCTTTCTGACTCAGTCTAGTGTCCTATGGTGCCCTGGCCTTTCTCTTCCTCCAAGAGAGAACCCAGACCCTGGGGTTCTGCAGCAGGGGAACACCTGCTTTGGGTCCCTCTTGGCAGAGAACATCTCCAGCATTCTGGGAATGCCCCTGACCTTAACCCCTGGCTGCCCTCAAAGCTGATTCACCCGGGGGACCCTTGGCCCCTGGGGCATTGCTGCTCCTGGGGCTTTGAATCACCAGCCACCCCCTGCAGAGGGTGAGTGGGGGTGGTGAGCAGTCCCTTTGTCTCCCCATGGGTCACCAGGCAAAATGGGGGCCAGCTGGTATGAGTGGCTGTTGGAGGGGGATGGGGGGTGGGGTGGGGAGGACCTGGTCGTCCTGTGTGGGCAGTGAATGCTAGTGAGTCACCAGGTAGACAGGCTGACTGGGGGAATTCCCCATAACTAGCCATCCAGAAACTGCCACTTTCCCCATCCCCACCCCCCACTAGGGCGGGGGGGGGGGGCAGCTCAGCCCTACTACCCCCCTCCTTCCCTTCTGTTTCCATTGTAGCCAAATGACCCTTCTCCCAGGTTAGGCTCAGGATCCCTAGGCTAATGGAATGCTGGGGAATGGGGGGAAAGAGCTAGGCTATCTCTAAAGTCCTTTCCAGCTAGAAATTCTAGAAGCTTATGAAAGAGACTTAAGATACCCTCTGACCCAATCTCCACTATTTGGCAGATGAGGAAACTGAGGAATGGAGAGGTAAGTCATTGGCCCAAGATCACACAGCCAGTGATTCCCAGTCCAGGGCTTTCTGTAAAACCAGGTCCTCTTCTGGGACCCTCAAGCACCAGCCCTAGTTCAAATGCCAGCCAACACCTTGACCCCTGCCCCAGTTTCCCCATCTGTGAAATGGGCTCCAGGAGTCAGGGCTCAGGTGAGACCAGGTTCAGGACTCCGACCACAGACAGGCTGGGGACTCAGCCTGTATCCAGTAACAAAGTGAAGCAAACATCTAGTGCTGTATGAACACATTCAGGGTAGGTAGTGCCATCCAGTGGACTCTGACAGTTTCCAGGTAGTGAGGATGCCTGGGAGCTTTCAACTTCACTGCTGCTTTGCTGCGGGTTCCTTGGGGCAGGCAGCCTCTCTGGGCCTGGGGACAATGGGTCTTAGGAAATGCCAGCAGGATTCAGCTGGGAAGGCAGGCCAACCGGGGCTGGATCTCCAGGCCAAAGAGCCTTTGGAGCTAGTTCTAGTTGTCAGGTCCCCCAGAGAGGGGACAGAGGGAGCCCAGGGCTAGCTGTGGAGGGGCCTCCCCCCCACCCCCCCCCCCCCCCCCCCCCTCCAGGAAGTCCAGCTGCAATCCTGGCATTTCCCAGCTGCTTTCTAAGTCAGGAATTGACCTCCTGGGAATTACATCAGGGAGAAAGTTTTTTTATTTTGTTTCTTCCGGTTTGTGTGTGTGTGTTTGTTTTTAAAATCCAGACGGAAGTGGAATGGCCCTGGAGCCATGAGTGTGCTAGCTTCCCCACTTTCTCTCTCAGACTCAGAGGCAGAGAGCTGAGGGGCTGGGCCCCAGAGCAGTGCTGTGGGGAGGGTGCTTCTCAAGGGCCAAGGAATAGGGTTCTAGAGCTGGAAGGGACCGCAAGGGTCATCAAGTCCGGTCCCCTCATTCTACAGAAGAGGAAACAGAGGCCCAGTGAGGTTGTGACTTTCCCAGGGTCACACAGACAGTAAGTGTCTAAAGCAGGATTTGGACTGAGGTCTTCCTGATTCTGAGTTATACATATCTAAGCATAGGTTGCCACTAAGCTACCCTGCCTCAGATGTCAGCCTGATACTCTGAGCTCCTTTCCAGATGCTGTGTCCCCCTCTCTGTACCAGGAGCAAGAATCTAACACCTTCCTATGCTGCTTCTCAGAACAGGGAGAGGGACAGGGGTTGTGACCCCCATTTGACAGATGAGGAAACTGAGGCCAGAGAGGACCTTGAATCCTAGGATTCTGAGCTGCAAAAGAGCTCAGAGAGACCACTGAAGACAAGTCTTACAGATGGGGAAACTGAGGCCCAGAAAGGAGAAGGGGTTTGCTCAAAGTCACATAGCAAGTTAGTAGCAAGGCTGAAGTTAAGACCCAGGCCAGCCCCTAGCTGAGTGCTTTACCCACTGTTCCCTCAGACCAGAGATGAGAGAGGCCAAGTAAGAGCAGGGAGAGGGAGGCAGAGACCATGATCAAGGGTACACTTAGGCCCCACTCTGGGCAGAAAAGCACATAGTAGGCACAGAATTAGTGCTTGCTGAATTGAACTGACACATTCCTCTGCTCTGTGCCCCTCCTCCACCCTGGTTCTCACCCCCTCACATGAACTGGTCTCCCTACACAGGACCTGTCCCATCCGAGGTTAAGGGGCAGGAAGGTGGAGAAGGGGGGAGGAGGAGGGAGGAAGTAGGCTTCACTGCCCTCACACAGAAGAGACCCATGGCTAGCCCAAGAGTCTGACCAGACACTCAGTGTCTCTGTCTGGAGTTCTAGTTCAGGGCTACCGTGTGTGTGTGTGTGTGTGTGTGTGTGTGTGTGTGTGTGAGCATATGTGTGTGAGCGTATGTGTGAGTGTGTGTGATGGCTCTGCTGGTTTGTTTACAGTCTTCTCTGGGTCTCCATATATATTTCACAGAGAGAGAGAGAGAGAGGAGACAGAGAGAGAGAGGGAGAGAGAGACAGAGACAGAGAGAGAGGGAGAGAGAGATAGAGAAATATGTTATATATGATTTTGTTGTAGTTCAGTCTCTTCAGTTGTGTCCAACTCTCTGTGACTCCATTTGAGGTTTTCTTGGCAGAGACACTGGTGTGGTTTTGCCATTTCCTTTACTAGCTCATTTTACAGATGAGGAAACTGAGGCAAACCAGGTGAAGTGACTTGTTCAGGGTCACACAGCTAGTAAGTGACTTGTCCAGGGTCGTACAAGCTAGTAAGTGTCTGAGGCCAGATTTGAATTCAGATTCCAGGCCAGGCACTTTATCCACTATGGCGCCTCCTAGCTGCCCCTCCTCCCCCAGTTACATATTGTTTTTCTGTCTCTGTGTGAGTCTGTGTCCATGTTTGTGTGTTCATAGACTCCTAGATCTAGGGCCAGAAGGTGCCTCAGAGGCCAATTCCCTTCTTTTTTCAGATGAGAAAATGGAGACCATGGAGGTGAAGCCACTTGCCCAAGGTCAAGTGTCAGGAAGCCTCAGATGTAGGATTTGAACCTGGGTCCTCCAGCTGCAAATCCAGGGCTCTCTCTGAGGAGAGTGTTCATCCACATAGGTTCATGTATGTATCATCTGTGGACATCTGAGTGTGTGTCTGCCTCCCTGCGTGGTCCTGCCCTCCCCTCAACTGCTTTGTACTCCTTTTGAAAAGACTCTGTAACCTTAGAAAGCTTGTTTCCCCCAGTAGACTGTAAGATCACTGAGGGCAGGGACCACTGCATTTTCAGCTCCACATCTCCAGTACCAAGGACAGTGGCTGGCACAGAGTAGGTGCCAGACTAAAAACTACTTGTTGAACTATAATGACTTGTCGCACGCTCCTGGCAGATTGTCAGCTCACTGAGGGCAGGGACCATTCTCTTTTTGTCTTTGTTTTTCTGGTACTGTGGTTGGCACATAGTAGGTGCTTAACAACAAATACTTGTTGATTTATGTATCTCAATGGAAAGAGCATTGACTTTGGAGTCAGGAGACCCAGATTCGAATCCTGATGCTGATTCTACCTGTGTGACCTCCCTAGGCTGCAGTTTCTTTCTCTGTAAAATAGGGCATTGTAATAAAGGGCCTCTGAGATCCCTCCCCACTCTCCATCTCTCTATGTGTGAGGGAGGAGGGGGATCTCTGTCCTATCTCTCTGGGTATTTGGGGACACGTAGATATATACATATGTATACACATACCTGTATATACATATAATATATATCTGTTGTTCTCTTGGAGTCTCTGAGTGTGTGTGTGTGTGTGTGTATGTGTGTGTGTGTGTGTTTGTGTGTGTGTGTGTGTGTGTAATTTCCTTCATAGGCCTCCTCCCTCCCTCCCACTCCCCACCCGGCCCTCAGGAATGGTCGTGGGCCCCGGAATGTGGCAGTGGCTCCCATCCCATCCTGTCCTGTCCCATCCCATCCTGGGGCCTCCACAAGCCAGGTTTCCTCTCTCCTCTCTCCCTCTCTCTCCCGGCCAGCTTCCCCCCAGGCCCGCCCAGCCCAGGCCGGCCACCCTGACTCTTGGCTCAGGGACAGTGCTGATGTCAGAGGCAAGCTGACAATTTCTCCTGCTGGATTTTCCGAAAAGGGAGAGACTGCATCACAGCTCCTATGAAAGAATCACGGGAGGAGGGGAGGCGGCGGCGGGAGGAAGGATGTTTCACTCAAATGGTTTCCTGACCTCAGAGGCAATAAACATGACAGGAAGAGGCTGCTGGAATCCACTCCAGCAGGAGCCGGCCGGGTGGCAAAGGTGTGGGGAACGTCCCTCCTCCCTCTGGCCATGCCAGCCTGCAGTCCTGGCCCTGCTGCTCCTCCTGGCTCCTGCACCTGGGAGAGGCCCGGCCCTCACCTGGGACTCGGCAGCACACTGCTCAGCCGTGCTCTCCCCCCAAGCTAGGCCTCCCTCTGCTCCTGGTCCCTCCAGGTCCCATCCTGATGGGGTGCCATGATGGCCACCATGGAGGCAGCTGGGCGGAGGGGTGGGGACCTCCAGCCTCTTCCTGGCCAGGGTGGGGATGGTGATAGTGACAATGAGAGCACAGAAGGACCAGACCTGGGAGGCCCTGGGAGGCCATCCCTCATGGAGACCCAGAGACAGGAAGGGACTTGCCCAGGGTCACACAGCCAGGAAGTTTCAGAAGAGCTGGGATGAATAGCCCAGACTCCAAAGTCGGGCGCCTTCCTACCATACCATACTGTCTGCTCTAAGTCTTCTAAAGGGAGAGAAAGTCTAGACTCAGAACAGAGGCTCAGAGAACAGAAGAGGTCTGTGCTTGGCTTTTAAGATCATTCCTAACATCTTCCTCCTCCCGCCTTTCCAGCTGTCCTACCCCTACAGGGACATTGGCCTCCTGGCTGTTCCTTGTACAAGACTCTCCATCTCCAGACTCCACGCATTTTCTCTGACTGTGCCCCCTGCCAGAACCGCTCTCTCCCTCCTCATCTTTGCCTCCTTCCCTGGCTTTCTTCAAGTCCTAGCTGAAATCCCACCTTCCCCAGGAAGCCTTTTCCAATGGCCCTTAATGATAATGCTAACGTTTTCAATTCATCCTGTCTGGCTTGTTTGCACAGAGATGTCGATGTGTAGTCTCCCACATTAGGGTCTGAGTACTTGAGGTCAGAGGCTGCTTTCACCTTTCTCCCTGTCCCCAGCACCTTGTACAGTGGCTGGCACAGAGGAAGCAGCTCAGAAATATTGGTTCATTTGACTTGAATCAGAGCTGGGAGAAGAGTCAGAACAGAGGATGTCAGAACTGAAAAGGCCCTAAAACAGGGGATGGCAGAGCTGGGAGGGGCCTGAGAACAGGGGATGTCAGGGCTGGGAGGGGCCTAGAACAGGGGATGTCAGGGCTGGGAGGGGCCTAGAACAGGGGATGTCAGAGATGGGCAGGGTGTTAGAGACCATGTAGACCAGCCTCTTTCTGTAATGATGAAGAAGTGAGTCCCAAAGAGCAGTGCTCAGAGCTTGAGCTCCCACAGGCAGCAAGTTCCAGAGCCAGAATGTGCACTCAGCCCCTTTGATTCCGAGAGCTCCTTCCACATGGCCATGCTGCCTCTCATGATGGGGCTCGTAGCTGCCACATTTTCTCTTCCCTTCTATGTTCTGGGGGGTTCTCAGCTGCCAGCCCATCCCCTACTGGCACCGCCTGGCCACAACAGCCACTCCACAGGCCAGAACACTCTCCCAAGTACCAAGGCAGAACAGCAGATCCCTGCAGCCCCAGGCCAAAGAGCGCATCCCAGAATCATTCTAGAACCACAGAACGTCATAGGGGTCAGTTAGTCCAATATGCACATTGGACAGATGAGAGAGTTGCCCCAAGTCCCATGGGAGAGTCAGTGTGGAATGCCAGAGAACTGGAGCCAGGAAGATCCAGATTCAAATCTCCCCTGTGTGACCCTGGACAAGTCATGTAACTACCTGAGGCTAGAAGTGGCAGACAGCTGGTGCCCAAGTCTGTGCTGGTAGAAGGAATTCCCTAAAATGAGGAGATCAGAGGTCCACTGGGAGAGGTGGTGTCACTGACCTGAAAGCCCCAAGGATGTGTCCCCCTTCTTTTTTTTTTGAGGGCAATTGAGGTTAAGTGACTTGCCCAAGGTCACACAGCTAGTTTTTGTGTTAAGTGTCTGAGACTGGATTTGAACTCAGGGACTCCTGACTCCAGGGCCAGTGCTCTATTCACTGTGACACCTAGCCGCCCCCTGGCCTCGTGTTACCCTTCTAATTACAAGTAGCTTCAGGACTTTGGGCAAACCTTAGTTTCCCCACCTGTGAAATGGGCAGTTTGGATTAGCTGGCCTCTGAAATCCCTGACATTCTTCTATGAGCTGCAGGCTAGGTCTGAGGTGGGGAACATTAGGGCCCATGCAGCTGGGAGGGTCCTGCCCTGCCTGGTGAAGCCTTCCTGGAGGGACAGGGCTGAACCCTCCAGCTTCAGCCCTCCTCCTCTGCCTCCTGACTTGGTATTATGGACCCATCTAGAGAAATATGATACAGAAAAAGGAGGAGTCAGGAGCCCCAGGTTCTAATCCTGCTTCAGCTACTCCCTAGTGGTGGGGCCTTTGACAGCTTGCTCCTTTTCCTGGCCTTGGTGACCTTGCCCTAGCCAAGACTCACTGGGCCTCAGTTTCCTCACCTGTAAGTTGAGGGCTTTGAACCAGTGATCAGATTTAGAGTTGTGAGTTGGGTGGACAATCCTTGCAGGCCTCTGAGCTCCAGGGAGTAGAGCCCTGGGGCCACAGCACTGGCAGCTCTCTTTCCCAGGCAGTAGCAAAAATGTTGGCTCTAGAGGCCTTGGGTAAGTCACACCCCATCTTGTTTTTGTCTCTGTATTACTAGTGTTCATGTAAAGTAGGTGATTAATAAATACTTACTGAATGTCTGTTGAATGAATAAATGAATGCCTCTTCCAGTTCTAAAGCCCAGGAGTCTTCCTCCTGGGCATAAGTCTGGTGGGAGGAAAAGAGGATGGATCTGGATTCAGGAGCCCCTACAAGTCACTGGCTGTGTTACCTTAGACAAGTCATTTTCTTGCCCTGTTCCCCAGTTTCTTGATCCAGAGCCAAACTCCAGGGTGCTAGGATTCCTCCCTGATCCTCAGATTTCCTTCTAGGGAGCAGACAAGCTCATCCATGTACACACACTTAGAACTCCCTGCCATAGGTAAGAGATGGTTGCAGCCAGTGCATGGAGCCCCCCTTTCTGGGGTGGTGATGGGCAGCTGGTCTTCATGCCAGGCCTGGCACTGAAGTCATGTCCATGTAGGACGGTGGCTTACTTGCAGCTGTGAAACTGGCCAGTTCAATTTCTGGGCAACAGTGCCCCCCACTGCCCACTGGACACGTGGACACCTGGTCCCTGGCTGCTGTCCTAGGCAACTGGCCCTGGGTCAGAGACTCTGCCAAGGGAAGCAAGTGAGAGCTGCATCTGAGGAAGTGGGGGTAGGCCCCAGGGTCGGGGGGGGGGGGGTGGGGATGGAAGATGCAGCCTTGGCCAATGGCTAAGCCAGGAGCTGCTTTCGGCTCTCCACTCCCTCTGGTCATTCCAAAGCCAGTCCATGGAGGGCTGTAGGATTCAGAGCCTGCATCCAGGGAGGAGGACACTGAATTTGGAGATAGGAAGACCTGGGTTTGAATCTCGCCTGGGTAAATGACTTACTCTAGGCAGCTCTGGAAGTCTATCAGTCACAGAAGTGTCAGTCTGCTGCAGTGGGGGTGTCTCCTCTGGGGGAGCCAATGAGCATTTATGAAGCCTGCAGATGTGCCAGGCACTGCTGGGATGCCCTATTGGTGTAGGGGTCCTCAGGTCCAGTCCCTGTGCCTAGTGCCGCCTTTGGCTCTTGCGATGACCCAGTGAGACAATCTGGGGAGTTTTGCCTTCCTTGCCCGGTTTGACAGATGAGGAAACTGAGGCTGGGGGGGGGAGGGGAGACGAGGCTTATATAGCTAGGCTGTGGCTGAACGAGATGAAAAGCCAGGTCTCTCCCTTGTGGAAACTCGAGACTTCAAAGAGAGGAGGAAAGGAGCCAGGAGAGGGAGCCACTGACCAGAGAGAGAGGGGAAGGAAGGGGAAGGAACTGGGTCAAAGCTGGGGCGGGGGGAGAGCCCAGAAATCCTGTGTCTGAGCCCAGGGGGCTCCCCTCCGCAGGCTAGCCAGCAGGGGCAGCGACCTGGGGCCCGGAGGACTGACGGTGGGCCGAAAAGACCGAGATCCTCTAACCCAAAGCTCACGTTAGACGGGGAGGAGACTGAGGCTCAGAGCGACGGGGCCACAGAGACGGGATTCAAACCCAGCACCTCTCACTTCAAATCCAGTACTCTTTCTACTCGACCGTGACATGGTCTCTTTCCCGAGAAAAGAAGCCATCTGCACACGTTGGGAGTCAGTGGGACAACTCTTACCGGACCTCCGAGGCGCCTCTAGGGCTCCCCACAACCGTCAGAGCCCTCCCTCCCTTCCATTCAGTCCGTAATCAATCAGCCATTCTTGAAGCCCCTACGCGGCGCCAGGCGCTGTCCGCATTCCCTCCTGCCCT
>NW_027187465.1:2124931-2127815 GCF_028583685.1 Petaurus breviceps papuanus | reverse complement strand
GGGGAGCCCAACGTGCGAAGCAGACCCAAGCGAGGCTTTGGGGGAGCCGGGACCTCCAGAGGAAGGAGCGCACTCCGGGGGGTGGGGGGAAAGGGGGAGAGGAGAGGCCACCTCCAGTGCAAAGGCCCAGGCGGAAGCGTCACGTGCGGCCAAGGGCCAGAAAGTCAGATTGCCCGGCCCGTGGAGAGCGCGGTGGGATGGTGCGAAGGGCTTGGACAAGTGGAAGAGCTAGCGCTCACGTGGGGCTTTAAAATGTGCAAAGCACGTGTCTGTCTTCTCCTGTGACCCTCACAACGACCCAGGGAGGAAGGGGCTATTATGAGCCCCGTTTTACAGATGAGGACACCGAGGCAAATCGAGGCTTCAGTCTCCCAGCTGGTAAGTGTCTGAGGCTGGAATTTGACCTGGCTCTTCCTCCAGGGACTCTCCCTAATGGCCCCCAGGCCCCCAGAAGGCTCTGACTTGGTCCTGGGGAATAGAGGAAGCCTCAGAGCTCACTGAGGAGGGAGGCTGACTCGGCGGAGGATGGCCAAAGAGGAGTCCCAGGCCCTGCAGCACGGCCTTCTGGTGGATGGAATGGGAAGAGTTCTGGTTTGAGGACGTGCGTTCAAATTCTGACATTATTCCATGTGAGACCCTGGGCAAGTCACTCCCCATCTCTGGGCTTGAGTTTGCTCCTTTGTCCAAGGACAGGGCTGGGCTGGATGAACTCCAGTCCCTGCCAGCGCTAAGTCTCTGAGCCCGTTTCTCAGGGGGACCCCCCCCAGCCTGCTCATAGAGGGGGGCTAAGGGAGGAGCCAAGGGGTCAGGTAGAGGGCAACACAATGGAGAGAGCTCTGGCGCTGGAAGTCAGGAAGACCTGAGTTCAAATCTGACCTCAGATGTTTACTAGCGGTGTGACCCTGGGCTCCCCAAAAGTGGGGGAGGAATCAGGCAGAAGGGAAAGGGCAGGGTGAGACAGGGTCAGGAAGCTGCAGGGCCCAGAAACACCTTTAGCTGGCTCAGCTCAGGCTGTGCTAGACCCAGGAGAACAAGGCTGGCCTTGGGTGGCACTGACCAGGGAAGTGCCCTGGAATTTCCCTCCCCAGTCCCAATGCGTGCCCCCATCTGCTTCTGCCTCCCCCCACCCCCCAAGAGACACCAGGAAAGTTCTTCATTCTGATAATGGATGGGACAGGGGGTCTGAGGCCAGATCACCTGGGCAAGGGCTGCTTACCTCCCTCCATACCTCCCCTCCTCTTCCCTCTCTGGTCAGGAGAGTAAATCAAGACTGGAAGGAGGGGCCCAGATGCTGCAGGACTATAGACAAGGAGGGCATCTGAACCTTCATATTCTGGGTTCCCCCCCCTTTTCCATCTGTTCCTTCTCTCTCTCCTCAGCCAGCTCCTACTAGCCCTAAGACTCTCTGGGAGATCATGAAATGTCAAAGCTGGGAGGGCCATTAGAACGGGGAATGTCAGGGCTGGGAGGGGCTTTAGAACAGGGGATGTCAGGGCTGGGAGGGGCCTGAGAACAGGGGATATCAGAGCTGGGAGAGGCTTTAGAACAGGAGATGTCAGAGTTGGGAGGGGTCTGAGAACAAGGGATATGAGGGCTGGGAGGGGCCTGAGAACAGGGGGTACCCAGAAAAGAAGGGACCTTCATCTAGTCCGATGTCATTTTCCATAGGAACACATTGAAGCCCCAAAGGTTTACTGACTTCCCAAAGATCACCCAGCTGGTATCAAAGTGAGACCCTGCCCCCCACTGGGCCATCTGACTCCAGACCCAGACCTCATTCATAATAATAATAGCTGACATTTATATAGAGCCCACTATGCCCTACTATACACTTTACTGTTATTCTCTCACAACAAACCTGGGAGGGAGGGGTTATTAATATGCCCATTTTACAGATGAGGAAACTGAGGCAGGCAGTGCCCAGGGTCAACAGCTAGTACGTAGCTGAGCGCCGTCCCACCCCTTACTCTCCTTCAGGCTGATTCTCTGCCCCTGCTGGCTGCCAGGAGAAGCCCAGGACACAGACATGCTGCCCACAGGTCAGTGGGTCACAGGTCGACAGTCAGGGCCCCCATCCCTTCCCGCCTCTCACACAATTCAGGCCCTCTTGCCCCACACCTCCCCTGCTCTGTGCAGGGTCCACAGTTCTCCCAGGGAGCCTGTTGCTTCCTCCCAGGAAGGAGATGCCTGGGAAATATCCCAAATGCCAATGGACAGGGAAAGGTGACTCAGTTTCATTGTCTGCCTTTCCCTTCTCCCCACCAGAATAACTTCCAAAATGTTCCTGAAGGTCAGTGTCCCACTGCTGCCCACCCATGGGCCCTCAGGTTACATAGAGTCTAATCCTCTCAATTGACAAACAGGAAAACTGAGGTGCAGAGAAGTATAATTCCTCACTCAAGGTCACAAACCTAGTGAATTCGTGAGATCATAGATGGAGGATTAGATACAACCTCAGAGGTCATCAAATTTACTGTCCCTCACTTTTCCGAAGAGGAAACTGAGGCCCAGAGATACACGGAGCCCCATAAATCCTGGGTCCCCTGGCACCTCGCAGGGAACTCCCCCCCCAAAGCCCAGCAGCTGCTGGGTCTCCTGCCCCACAGGGTGGGCCTGGGGGTGATCAGCTCCTTCTCGCCCTCTGTAGTCCCACCCTGCCCCCATCAGGACCCTGGGGGGCCCCTAGCGTCCTACCTGAGTCTCCACGTGGGTGCTGACTTCTTCCAGCAGGACTAAGTTTTGGATGGGGCTGTGCCTTCCCAGATCACTGAGCTCTCCCACACTGGACCCTTTGGCCCCAGGGCTCCCTGCTGAGCTGTGGCCCTCTCTCAGATGAGCCCTCTCTGCAGCTGCTGCTTCTCACCCCTCCCCCCCCCCCCCCCCC
>NW_027187465.1:2107096-2124831 GCF_028583685.1 Petaurus breviceps papuanus | reverse complement strand
GGGGGGGGGGCTGAGTGGCAATGATAGACTGGATGCCCCCCTAAGCCCTGACCCTGTCCAGCCAGTATCTGCCCAGCAGTCTTGTCTACAGAGGGTCTTGAGGGGCAGGGCTTGGGGGGTAGGTGAGGGAGGGGGACTGGCCACGGTGGCCACCGCCAGGGCCTGAGTCACCAATGACTCCCCTGCACCTGGGGCTGGGCCTGCCCAAGCTGGGTGACCGGGGCTGGGCATATGGCAATGACTGGCCCAACTCTTCCTCATGACTGGCTACAGGCTTCCCTAGCAGGCTTGACTCACACCTCCCATAGGCCCGTGTGCACTAGAGTTCCTAGGGGCCAGGCTGGGCACCCCCCCCAAAAAAAAGGAAAGCCAAGCAGACAGGGTCTTGCCTACCATGCATGGGATGGCGGGCACCCAGATCTCAGGGCAGGCCACACCATCCCGGGCCCTTGGGTCCTCTCCCCAAGGGGGAGTGACAAACACTCCCTACTACTCTCTTTCCTCCTTACCACCGGCCAGCTGTTCCTACCAAGACCACAGCTCAGGGGCAGGGCCATTGCGCCCTCTCTGACCACCCCAGGCCCTTCCCCCACATGGACAGAGGTTCTGGCTGCCTCTCCAGTGTGGGGCTGCCCCAGGGAGGGGCCCTGCCCCTTTGGAACCAACCCTTAACCACCTGCTTGCCCCTCCCTACCCCTCCCTTTCCTTCCTCCCCCAGACCTAGACCTTCGATCCCAGCAGGGCTGCCTAGCCTCCTGAGGAAAGGAGAGGGGTGGGGCACTTCCCAGAGGCTCCATCCCTCCTCCCAACTCCCCCTCCACAGCCAAGGACTGTGATCTTTCCCCTATAACTCTGTCCCAATGGGCACACCTGGATCTCAGGCCTAGAGAGATGGGAGACAGACAAGGAATTTGAGATAAAGATTGTTTCTAAAGAATTGGGGGGAGGGAGGGGAGATGGGGCAAAAGAAAGGACTGAAAGAGAAGACCGGAAGAGGAGAGGATGGGCAGAGGCAAAATGGAGACCAAAAAGTTCCAGAGAGGGGGGGGGGGGGGGGGGGGAGGGGGGGGTGGGGGGAGGAGAGAGAAAGCAGAAGAAAACAGAGAAAGAAAAGAGACTTTGAGTGAAGAAAGAGAGGGAGGGAGACAGAAAGAAATAGAGAAAGGAAGGGGGGGAAAAGCCAGAGAAAGTGGGAATGAGAAAAAAAAATTACTAGAACTAGGTTAGAAGGGCAGGAGACTGTCTTCCTGGCCCCACTCAGGCCTGGAATGTTCTCGCTCCTCAGCTCAGCTTCTGGCTTCCCCGACACCCCCCCCCCCCTCCCCGCCAAAACTTTGCCCCCACGGGAAGCCCCCCTCCACGGGAAGCCTCCCTCCATGGGAAGCCTCCCTCTGTTGATTATCTATTATCAAATTACTATCTGTCACTTGTCTGTATGTAACTGTTTGCATGCTGTCTTCCCCTTTAGACTGTAAGCTACTTAAAGGCACAAGCTATCTTTTGCCTATTTTTGTATCCCCAGTGCTTAGCACAGTGCCTGGTACCTAGTAGGTGCTTAATAAATGTTTATTGACTGACGACTGAGCGGTCCAGCCTTCTGTCTGCTCTGATGACATCCAGGTGTGGGATTCTGGGATTTTCTCTAGGTAAGCTCATCAATCTGCTCTGGAAAGCTCACTACCAGGACATTCTAACTCCTGAACTCCTGTCCCAGACCCACTGCTGGGCAGCCCACAGGGCTGACAGGCAAACAACGAGATTTGAGGTTCAGCTGCCACCCAGACCTAGGAGTTGTATGTGTTGGTAGAGTTTGGGGGAGCCTGGAGATGGAGACTTCCATCAGGCAAACTTGGGGGAAAGGAGTGTGGAGTGAGAGAGCAGTAAGATGTTCTGGAGTTTAAAATAACCAGTTCCAAACTAACTGCAGTATCCCAAGGTATGGAAAAATTCAGCAAATGTGTTTGCTGAACCTCTGCTAGCTCAGGGTGAATGGCAGCAAGGCATCTCAGGACTGGAGAAGGGCAAAGATCACTCCAATTTTTAAAAAAGGGAAGGGTGCAGTGTCTTCCAAATAGCTTCCAGGGATCTTGACGTGAATTCCTGGCAAAATGCTAGAATATAATATCAAAGGGATGGTTAGTGGATATCCGGAAACAGAAGTAACGATCACAAAGAACTAGCCTAACTTTATGTAGAACAGATCATGCTAGACTGGCCTCATTTCCTTTTTGGGGGCATGCTACCACATATAACCTGGATCTAGAGCTAGAAGGTAACTTAAAGGCTTTCAAGTCCAACCCTTTCATTTTACAGATGAGGAAACTGAGGTTCATAGAGGTGAAGTAACTTGGACTGTCTAGGGTCACAAAGCTAGCAAGTTGCTAAGTCAGTATTTGAATTCAGGTCTTCCTGACTTTATCCAGTGCTGCCTGCCACACTGGTGGATCAAGGGAATGCTGTAGATATAGTCACGTAAGGAACTTGGGTTTAGAGCAGGAAATGTCCTTAGGCACCATTGAGTCCAACCTCCTCATTTCACAATTAAGGTCAAATCAAGTCAACAAGCATTCATTAAGTGCTTACTATGTCGTGGCCATCGTGCACAATGTTGGTATGGGGGGGGGGGGAAGGAGAAGGAAAAAACGAAAGGAAGTAGAAAGAGGAAGAGAAGAGGAAGAGGAAGAAGAAGAAGAGGAAGAGGAGAGAAGGAGAAGGAAAGAGAGAACCTAGATTTTAGCAAAACAAAACATTTGATTTCTATTCTTATGGAAAAGATAAAAAAATTAATGGGCTAGAAGAGCTGATAGTACAATTAGGTAGTTTTAGAACAGGTCAAATGACCAGACCTAAAGTGTAGACATTAACGTTAACTTGGAAAGAGGTCTCCAGTGAAGGGCCCCAGGAATCTCTGCTTGGCTAGGTACCACTTAGCATTGTTATCAATGACTTGGATAAAGGAAGAGAAGGTATATTATCAAATCTGCAGATGGCACAAAACCAGGGGGGGAT
Source organism: Petaurus breviceps papuanus (assembly GCF_028583685.1). Taxonomy (NCBI): domain Eukaryota; kingdom Metazoa; phylum Chordata; class Mammalia; order Diprotodontia; family Petauridae; genus Petaurus; species Petaurus breviceps. Next base: position 2,121,822 of record NW_027187465.1, on the reverse strand, counting down.
AACTAACATGCTAGATGACAGACCCAAAAATATCTTGATGGCTTAGAACATTAGGTGGAATTGGATCCAATAAAAGTTAGTGGGAATAAATGCAAAGCCTTAAACAGATTTTAAAAATCAGCCTCATGAACACAAGACTGGGAAGGATTGGTTAGACACCAGCTTTTCTGAAAAAGGCCTGGGGGGATGGCAGGCACCCTGTGCACCAGCAGTATGGTACAGCACCGAAGAGTAAATGTGATCTCAGTCTATGGTGTCCAAGAGGATGGCGGTTCTGCTCCATTGACCTGGCCTTACTCCATGGCCAGACGTGCACTCTGGTCTGGATGCCTCATTTTAAGAAAGACCTGGGTAACGTAAGCATGTGCAGGGACAACTAGAATGCTGAAGTCCTTGCTATGTATGAATGGTTTGAAAGGACTAGGGAGGTTTCGCCTGGAAGACAGAACACTCTGGGGGCGTATGCCTGCTGCCTTGGAGGTTCTGGAGGGCTGTCTTGTGAAAGAGAAATTAGTCTTGTTCCCCTTGGTTTTAGATGGCACAATGAGGCTGGTTTAGGCTTGATACAAAAGGAAGTCTTCCCATCAAGGAGAACCATCCAAACTGGAAAAGGCTGCCTCTGGACGTAATGAGTCCCCACCAGTGGAGACCTTCCGGCTGACCACTTGGGGCTGCTCCACAGGCCATTCTTGGTCAGGGATAGGTTGGCCTACATGATCTCTGAGATCCCTTCAGGGGCCCTGAGATTCTTTGATTCCCTCCTGTCCCAGCCTCTGACGCCTTTTGGTATCTACCACTCCCCAGCCCCTCCACCCCCATGTACCATCTTGAATCTCACACCCACGATTTCCCAGCAGATTCAGCCAAGAAAACCCCTCCACCACAGCCCCAGGCAGAAATGATTGAGCTGGGGTTGGAAGCAGGAAGGCAAGACTGGGGCAGGCCAGTGGGATTTTCCATCCAGGGCATTAGCCACACCCTGACTCTTGTCTCCCCCCACCCCTGACCTAGGAGGCAGGAGCTCTGGGTCTGTCCCCAATTCACAGCATGACTGTGGGCAAGTCACTTCTCTTAACTAAGGTCTTCTAAAATACAGTGAAACTAGAGTCAGAGGAGCCAGCCTAGAATTCTGGCCTTGACAAGATGACCTTGTCTCTTAAGATCCTAGATCTGGAAGCCATGTAGCCCAATGCTCTCATCTTACAGGTGAAAAAATTGAGACAGGCAGAAGTAAAATGACTTGCCCAGGATCACACAGCTTGTTAGTGGCAAAGCCAGGATCTGAACCCAAGACCTTGCATTAATTCCATGCTCTCACTTTTCTTCTCTGTAAACTAAGGGGTTTGACCTGAACCATCTTTAAGGTCCCTTCCAGACCTAAATATGAATGCTATGTTCAGTAATAGCCTATGCTCAGATGGGATGGCATAGGGAGAGGCCATCCCTGCTTGTGATGTAATTATTTGTCTGATATTATAGGGTCTTTGACCAGGTCTTTCTCTTTAACCACTTTCCTGGTTTCTCTCTTCCCCCATTCTGGGTGCATGACCCTAGGGAGGTAGCTTCACCTTTCTAAGCCTCAGTTTCCCCTCTGTAAAGTGGGGATTTCAAGAGAAGGCATTCTGTAAACTCAAGGCAGCTAGGTAATACAGTGGAGAGTGCTAGCCTGGGAATCCAGAGGAACTCGGCTTGAATGCTGCCACAGGCACTTAACTAGCTATATGACCCTACACTAGTCACTGAGCCTCTCTGGAACTGTTTCCTCATCTGTAAAATCAGTATCATAATAGTATCTATCTGACTGGGTTACTACAAGCATCAAACAAAGAACCATTAAAAATGTGTTTATTATTATTAATCACCCACCCCCACTCTCTAGCCCCTTACTGCCACCAACATTGCCCAAGTCTGTTGGCATTATAGAAGACCAATTGGAAGAGGCTTAAGTCAAAGAAACAAAGCCCTAATGGTGGAATCTCAGGCATCCTGACAGATAACAGTCTTCCCAGGTCCCTTGAGGCCAGTCCTGAGTTCTTCTTTCAGCTACAATTGAAAATGCCCCCACCTCCAGCTCACTGATGCTCTATGTGGAGTCTGCTATAGAGTAGCAATGGGTAGGAAATGGTAACTTCTGAGGTTGTTGTGCTATTAAGGAATGCTCTGTCTGTGGTCTTTGGGAAACAGGGCAGACACCTACTCCATTCACCTAGCATAGGTCTGGAATCAGGACGACCTGGGTTCAAATTCAAGTTCAGACACTTACAAACGGGTAACTCTGGGCCAGTCACTTAACCCTGTTTACCTCGGTTTCCTCATCTGGAAAATGAACTGGGGAAGGAAATGCCAAACTGCTCCAGTATCATTGTCAAGAAAACCCCAAATGGGGTCACAGAGAGTCGGACATAACTGAAATGACCCAACAACTGCAGCCGTTACCAGGCAAGGCATCAAACTGGAGATGAGGAGACAAATACAACATGGAAGTGGTCCCTGCTCTCAGGAAGCTTTCCTTCTGAAGTCTAGGGATGACCCTTCTCAGCACATGCTGGCAAGGATTTAACAAATGGCTTTCCAAACATTTACATTTAATCTGAATATTAATAATTTCTCCATCACTTTCTTGAGTCTAGAAATCAGCAAAACAATAAATCAGACCCTGATCTGTTTGACTGCCTATTTCTGAGATGTGAATGCTCATCCTGAAATTTTAATTATGATTCTTTCCAGCTTCTCCGGCACGCCCCTGCAGACACGAGATCTTGGGATTCTTGAAAGGGCAGAAAATCCAGTAGATTCTGGGAAGTATGGATAATCATTTGGATGGACATTCATTATTGCAGAATTCTAGAACGGATTATTCAACCACTGATCTGGGAAGACGTTAAGCATGATAATAATAGCTAGCATCTCTGGAATGCATTAAATGACCCTCAAAACAACCCCAGGAGACAGAAGGAACAAGTAATGCCAGATGCTGTTTCCTTTTCCCAAAGGAAACTCGCAATTTTTGTCTGTACCCCTGGCATGTTGCTTGGGGCAGGGAGCGGGTCTCTGCAGTGGATATTGCACTGTGCCTGGAGTCTGAATTCAAATCTGGCCTCAGATACTCACTAGGTGTGTGACCCTGGACAAGTCACTTCACCTTGTTTGCCTCAGTTTCCTCATCTGTAAAATGAGCTGGAGAAGGACATGGTAAACCATTCCAGTATCTCTGCCAAGAAAACCTCAAGTATGGTCCTGAAGAGTGAAATGTGACTGAAATGACTGAAGAATAATATAGTAGGTTCCCAATAAACATGTTTTGGACTGAATTGGATATTGAGTCCTCTAAACCGGACAGGATTCATTTTTATTTCAACAGACTTCAAGAAGACATAGGAAGAAGGAGAAAGTTTCTTATGATATCTTTGGAGAGAAGGGGGAAGGATGTCCTCTGGACACTGGCACAGTTAAGTTGTTCAAGGACAAACCAAACTCTGTAATCAGATAAATTCTGCTTTTCTACAGTATGCTGGCTCTGCTCCTTACTACCTGGCTTTCCATGAACCCACAATCCCCCCTTCTTCATCCCTTGGGTTCCTTATCTACAAAATGATGTGGGGTGCACTGGATGATCTCTATAATTGTTATTTTATATCTGTTGAAGAGTAGGGAGCTAGGATGGAATTAATGATATTATCTCAACCTAGGGGTATGCCACAGGGCCCTGTCCTTGGCAACCTTTGGGTCAGTGACTTAGCTGAAGATAGAGTTGTCTTCATTACTAAGTTTTCAGATGATGCAAAGCTGGGAGGGATAACTGACACCCTGGATGACAGAATTAAACTCTAAAAAGATCTTGGCAGGCTGAAACAATGGGCCAAGTCTGGCATGATGAAATAGAGTCTTACCCTTAGGTTGTGTAAAAAAATAAATCTCTTGCACAAGCACAGGATGGGGAAGATGGGAGATGAAGCAGCAGTTTGTGCAAAACTGAATGACTACTGTAAACTCATTATGACTCAGCCGTGTATGCGACGTGGAGCCAGACACTGGTTCAAGCAACTCGGGCTTTGGGAACAGGAGCCAAGAATGAGGAGAAAAAAAAAGAAGGAGAAAGTCACTGCAGGCACTGCCTCCCTGGACCTCATCCAGAGCATCCTGCTTAGGTCTGGAGGAGACCGCAGTGGAGGACCATCAGTGTCAAGTGGGGGAGCATCCATACGATATGAGAAGGGCTTGTGGGAGCTCGGAATGTTTTCCTTGGAGAAGACTCAGGAAGGGATAGGATGGCTGGTTCTGAGGCCATAGAAGGCTGCTAGGGGGGTGAGAGATTAGTTTTATTCCACTTGGAAGAGAGAGTGAGGCTAACAACTTTGCACAATCCTGCCTCACTTAAATCCAGTTCACACGCAAGTCAAGGCATCACCCATGATGTCACTGGTCCTCTTCGAAGATGAAGAAGGACCAACAGCTTGGCCCTGAGGGCAGATCCAGGGAGGGGGTGGGCACTGGGGAGTTGTGAAATGGAGATTTAGGGAAATTTTTCTAATTAGAATTATCTCGAAGCAGAATGAGTCTTCTCTTGGAGGCAGTGACTTTCCTCCAGTGGGAAGTCTTCAGGAAGAGGCTGGCTTGGAGTCCGAGCCAATATGAGAAGAAGTTGAAGCAAGTGGGGATACTTAGCCTGGAGAAAAGAAGACTGGGAGTGGGGATGCAATAAGCTGTCGCCAAGTCTTTGTAGGGTTGTGTTGGGGAAGACGGGTCAGCTTGGCCCCAGTGAACAGAACCAGGAGCAGCGGGCACAAGTGACACTGGAGATGTAGGCTTGATGGAGGGAAGAATTTTCTAAGAATTTGTTATTGTGCAGTGGTTTTTCAGTCGTGTCTGACTGTGATGTCATTTGGGGTTTTCTTGGCAAAGAGACTAGACTGGTTTGCCATTTCCTTCTCCAGCTTGTTTTATAGATGACCCTCCTCTAGGTCAGTGCCATAGGGCAAAGCCCCATTGACCTTGTGCTGGTTACACTTCCGGCCCCAGCATTTCTCTGGCAGACTAGGAGCTCTGCTCACAGCAGCCTTGAGAGGGAGCTGGGGATGTGTCTGATTCCCATTCTGAGTGTCAGAGCCAAAGGAGAATCCCCCTGAAGGGGTTGCTTTAGCTGACTTCTAAGGGCCCTTCCAGCTCTAAGCCTGGCTCTCTCTGATTGGACAGCTCCTCCTAGCACCTTCTCAGCGGCTCTCACCTGGCTGCACTCAGGACTTCTCCATCATTCCCTGGACTGGGTACCTTCCTTCCCCACCCTCTCCTTCAGCTTCCTTGTCTCTGTCTTCCTCATTAGCAGGAAAGTTCCTTGGGGGCAGGGACTGTCTTTCTTTCTGCTTCTATCTATATTACCTCCTCCCTCCCCCTCCTCCGCCCCCCCCGGCCCCAGCACTTAGCCCAGAGCCTGGCACTTAGTAGGTGCAGAGTAGATGCTGACTGACTGACTACACAAAGCACACATGTAACAGCCGATGGCCATTGACCCTGCACAGAGTCCCTTGGGAGTTTGCAGCCATCCAGGACTGACAGGTTCCTTAGGGACCCAGGCCCAGGACATGAGACAAGGACCCAACGCTGAGCGGCAGCCATGCTAAGTCTGAGCCCCATTCCTCAGGTGTCTGAGGTGCTCCTGCAAAGAACTGGCAGGGGGATATTTGGGTTTTTGCTCTTGTATAGCTTCATATTAAATAGAACTGGAGTACTCATCTCTTCGGGCCGCCAGGTGGCACTGCAGTGGATAGAGCCCTGGGTTTGAAGTCAGAAAGACCTGAATTCAAATCCAGCCTCAGACACTCATTAGCTGTGTGACCCTGAGCAAGTCATTTCACCATGTCTGCCTCAGTTTCCTCATCTGTAAAATGAGCTGGAGAAGGAAATAGCAAACCACTCTGGTATCTCTGCCAAGAAAACCCCAAATGGGATCCTGAAGGATTGGAGGTAACTAAAAAACAACTAATCTCATTATTGGCTAACAGTGGGGGAAATACAACCAGTGTGGGCTTGAATGACAACATGAGAATGACCCCAACTGCGCAGACCCTTAAGGGAGGATGGAGCCTGGCTCTGGAATAGGGAACTAGAGTATACTTGTTACATCCAAATACACACAGACACACACTCAGACTCATTCAGATAAGCTCTCACTGACTTGGGGCAGATAGCTGAAGATCGCGGGGCTTCTGTGTGGCGTCAGCGACCTCTGAGGTCACTTTTTACTGAGTCTGTGCTCCCATGATCAAGCACAGGTCTTTTGTGTCAACTCTCCAACCTCTCCACAGTCACCAAATCCTGGCACCCAAGGAGACCCCTTCCCAGAGCCCATTCCGACTCTGTGGGCCTTAACCATGATCCCTCCCCTTCCCACATGACAACAGGCAGACACACAACAGCTTTAGAAAAATAGGAAAATTTTAAATATATCAGATATCAATATCATACTGTTAAATACATGTCTAATAAATAAGTATAAATAGAAACTTGATAAATTATGCTCTGTGCCCTCATGGATGGGCAGGGATGGGGGTTTCTTGGATCCCAGGGAATTCATCCCTGGGGGACATTTGCTGTCCAGCAGCAATTTCTCCCCAAGCGGCAAAATTTCTATCTCAGTGAGTCATTGCTGTAGAGGGCACAGAATACTGTTGGGCCCTTTCTTGCCCTGGGAACCGTCTGCAGTATCTGTTGGGAGGTGAGGGAGTGAGAAGAGGGGAGGCTAGCCCTTTGGCATGAGGCCTCTACTGGACATGACTCCCTCCATGCCCAAACCATCCACCCCAAACCTCAAAAAAGGAAAACTCTTAGGGGCCAAGGGGGAGGTGAAGTCAGAGAAGAGAGAATGGAGCGAAGGCCCCCAGAAGAGAGGCTAAGGGGGTAGGGATGGGAACAAGTTAGGCACTGGGCCCTGAGTCAAACCTTGTCATCAGACCCTTGAATCAATGGAAAGTCGGCCTCTGATTCATGAAGAGTCATGGGGCATTGAGCTCTGGCAGCCCCGTGACCTGAATGGGCAGCCTTCAAGGAACAGAGAAGGCCTGGGGAGAAGGGATTAAGCCAAATAATAGCACTATATCAATCACTTTTGGGGGAGATGTTAGGAGCCCCCCCTCCTCCCATTAAAGTGCAACATTTCTAAGCCCAGTGGGGGAACCAGCAGAAAGGGGGGTAAGCAGGTGGCCCCTTGGGCCCACCACTGCCAGCGCCATCATTCTTCAGGCAGGCTGGCAGAGACCTCTGGTGCCACTTCCTCGAGGTTCATGTAGCACGGTGCCCCTGGGGTTGAGTCAGCCTGCCCTCACTTTCCTCCTTTGGCCAAGCAGGCCTTTGAGAAGGGAACGTTTGTTCCTTTTTCTCTGCCCAGGGCTGGGACCCCATGTTTCTAGAACCTCTCCCACATTCTCCATGAAGCGCTGATAGCTGCTTATTGTCTTACACCTTTCTAATTTCCACGAGAAGCTTCGAGCAGCTGGAGTTGGGGACAGAGTCCTATGGCTCCTTGGAGCAGGGCAGGCAGCAGGGGCGTTGGGGAGGGTCTGGAGCATGCAGCAGACATTGTTATTGAAGCCTTGAATGTTGATGATCAGCAAACTGAAGATGGTTTTCTCGAGTTCCTGTTCGATTTGGTACAGGGTCTGACTCACATTCTGGAGGAAGGTGACTGGAGGTAAGTTCTTAAGGGTCTCTGTCTTGGGGATGTCTGAGCTCTCTTTGCAGATATCGGGGGAATGTGGTAAGTCTAGGCCTTGGTCGGTCATCTGAGGAGAAAAGAGATGGCAGTTGGGAACCTCTGGAAGCAAGACCCCCAGCTCTGGCCAACCTAGGTTGGAAGCCCCCAGATGATGACCGGTTCAGTCCCAGACAGAAGAATGGGGAGATTGGAGAGGGATTTGAAGGGTCAGCTAGGCCGAGTTCTCTCATGTTACAGGGGAGGAAACTGAGGCCCAGAATCACAGAAGACACCATTAGGGTAGCCAGGTACTGACCCAGAATTCCTTCTCCAGCCCTTTCCAGACTTTCCCTGAAGCCTTCCACCGATGGGGCACTCTCTAGGGCAGCCCATCTCACTATGGGACAGCTCAGAGGCAGATCAAGAACGAGAATCCCCTTCTTCCTGCAGTCAGACAACTTGGGTCCCCAGAGGAAACTTCCCAAAGCTCTGGGGGAATCCTAAACTAACAGATTCTTCAGACTAGAGCTGGGAAAGAACCATCTACTCCAATCCCTCAATTGTATGAATGAGGCCTCTGAATGGGAGGGGACCTCAGAGGAGGAACCCGCAGCCCAGGAGATGGAGAGAGAGGGAACAGGTGGCAAAGGTGGGATCTGAACTCAGCTCCTCTGACTCCAGGGGAAGAATGATGCCCACATCCAGAAGGATGAGCTGGAGGAAAGAGAATACACCTCTGGGAGAGGTGGGAGCTGTCTGAGAGAGTCAGCAGCATTCTTTTGTGGAAGTGGGCTTGACTTGGTTCTGTTGAGCCCAAGAGGGAAAGAAAGAGGCAGATCTCAGCTTGATATAAAGCATTTATTAAGAACTTATTGTGGGGCAGCTAGGTGGCACAGTGGATAGAGCCCTGCCCCTGGAGTGAGGAGGACCTGAGTTCGAATTCAGCCTCAGACACTTACTAGCTGTGTGACCCTGGGCAAGTCACTTAACCCCAGTTGCCCTGCCTTCCCCCCTCCAGAAAGCAAAATAAAATAAAATAAAGATGACCACTTTGACCCTGATGGAAGAGGGATCAGAGCAGGGAGAGAGATGGATGAAGGGAGACCAAGCAGGTCAGCGTAATAGCCCTGGAGAAGGAGGGTAAATGGAGAGAAGAGGAAGGGCATGGGAGGTGCAGAGAGGGTTGGCTATGGGGGCCGAGTGAGGGGCAAGGGTGGTACCAAGTGTTGAGCCTGGGTCACTGGGGGACGGTGGTGCCCTCTGCTAGAGGGAAAGTTGGGAAGAGAGGTTCTAGTTTGCATGGGTTGAATTTGAGGTGCCTGTGAGATGTCCACAAGACAGGTGGTGATAGGCCGCTAGGTGGCGCAGCGAATAGAGCACTGGCCCTGGAGTTGGGAGGACCTCAGATGCTTAACACTCACTAGCTGTGTGACCTTCGGTAAGTCACTTAACCCCAATTTCCCTGCCTTCCCCCTTCAAAAAGGAAAGAAAACAGGTGGTGATAGGAGGTTGTAGGAGAGAGAGAAGAACCCACAGGAACAGACAAGGTCCCTGTATTATAGCTGTAGAGAAACAGAGCGCCCAGGGTAGGGCCGTGAGGGACAGCCACAGTTAGCGGGTGGGAAGCATCCTGCCTCAGAAATTTCCTTAACTGTATGACCCTCTTACCCTTGTGGAACTCCCCTCAGCCTCAGTGCTCATCTGTAAAATGGGGGAAACCCTACCTCCTAGAGCTGTTCTGAGAATCGCATGAGTGTGTGTGTGTGTGTGCGTGTGCGTGTGGCTTCACATGCTCTAACACATTAGCTACGATAAGGGTCACACTCTGTAAATCTGGCATCACTAGAGTCAGAAAGGCCTCAGAGAGCATTAGGTCCAATTTCTTCATTTGACAGATGAGGAAACTGAGGCTAAGGAAAAAGGAAGAATTCCTCAGAAGCCCTGGCACCTATGACAGCCCTGCCAAAGGGACGTTGGGCCTCAGCTTGAAGCCGTCGGGCCACGGGGAGCTCACCACCTCCCCAGGAGGCCTTTCCAAACCTGCTGAGGCTGGCTCCCGATCTCATCAAGCTCTCCTAACTGCCCAATACAGGGGCCTCTCCTCCCTCTTCATCTCCTCGTCCTCCTTGACCTTTCTGCTGCCCTCGGGGCCATCAGCAGCCCTCGTTTCCCAGACACTGTCTCTGCTGCTGCATCTGCTGGCTCCCCTCCTCCCCCTCTGACTGCTCCTCCTCTGCTCCCCTTGCTAGATCTTTCCTCAGTGAGCCACATTTGCACATAGGTGAGATGAAGACTTCACAGGCACCAAAATCAGCCTTCTGGGGCGCTAGAAGGCAGGAGAGAAGACCCAAGTGCAAGCAGAAGTGTGTGGGGAAGTGTAACAATGTATTTTCTCTAGGCCTCAGTCTCCTTGTTTGTAAAATGAAGGGGTTGGAACACAATGGAGAGAGCACCAGGCCTGGAGTCAGGAAGACTCATTTTCCTGAGTTCAGATCTGGCCTCAGGCGCTTCCTAGTTGTGTGACCCTGGGCAAGTCACTGAACCCTGTTTGCCTCAGTTTCCCCATCTGTAAAATTAGCTAGAGGATGAAATGGCAAACCACTCCAGTGTCTCTGGCAAGAAAAACCAAAATGGGGTCACAGAGGGTCAGAAACCACTGCAAACGACTCAACCAGAAAAAATAAAGGAGTTGGGTCTCTAAGGACCCTTCCCTCTACAAATTGATGAGCTTGTGATATTCCCCCCTCATTAGTCACCATCTTCATTCATCATTGTCATAGCTAACATCTAAATAATCATGTTAGCAATATATGTGCATGTGTATACATACGTGTGTTACAGATACATGTCATATGTGCATAAAATATTGCTTGCTGTTATTGTCCCCATTTCACAGATGAGGAAAGTGAAGCCAAAAGAAGTTAAATGACTTGCCCAAGGTCACACACAAAGATGTGTCTGAGGCAGGATTTGAACACAAGACCTCCTGACTCCCAGGCCAATGTTCCACCCACTACACCCAGCTGACCATCCCTCAGCTCGGGAGGGAAGCCTTAACAGACCAAAACAACAATGAAGGTCATCTGGGGACAGGCATGGGGCCGGCACTTACGAATGACTTCAAGAAATCCTTCTTGGCCATGTTCTTTAGTTGATAGAGGAGTTTCTGGTATTTAGGGCAGGTGCTTCTGGCCACTGGGCACAGCCACAAGAGACCACAGATCAAGCCTGGAGCAGGAGAGAGCAGGACATGGTGATTGGGGGAGGAGGAGGAAGACCTGAGGGGACCAACTTGGTCCTGAATGGAAGGATTCCAGCCACTGAGTGGAAATAAGTCAGTGCTGGAAGGAAACCATCCCATTCTGACTAGGGAAATGATGTGCCTGGGGCCACCCGCCATCATGGAATGAACGCCCGGGTGAATCAGTGGGCCCAGGGGCTGTCTTAGCTCTGCCCCTTTCTAACTGCATGACTTCCAAAGGAAGGGATTGGGCTGAAGGTTCTCTGCGGGCCTTTCCCAGCTCGGAGCCTTTCAGGGCTGTGGGGGCAGTATTCTCACTCAGATCCTTGGGCTCTAAAGCAGGGCTCTTGCCCCAATTTCCAGGAGGGAAGAGGGGCAACTCTTTCTAGCTTGCCTTCTGCCCACTCCATGACCCCGTCCCTTTCTCCCAGCTGGATCAGGAGAGAGGGGGCAACTCTGGGTAGTCTTGGAGGGTGGGGGACAGAAGAGGCAGGGTCTCGGAACGGCTGCCCGCTGCTAGTGGGGCCTGTCCAAAGAAGGTTCCATCTATTCCTGCAGTGCTGAACGAGTAGTTAGGATGGCATGGATGCGAATCCTCCCTCAGAATCATTACCTAACCACTCTGTGCCTCAGTTTCCTTGACTGTAAAAAGAGGGGCAGGTATCTGATGACCTGTAAGTTCCTTTCAGCTCCGTCGGTGACAAATGGGAGGCAGCGACCCAGTAGAAACCCCACTGGGCTGGCATCAGAAGGCCTGGGTCAAGAACACCTTCTACTGCTTTCTAACCATGTGACCTTAGGCAGGTCATTCCCTGCCCTCTGTGGCTCAGCTTTCTTCTCTGAAGCAGACAACATGACTTCTGAGCTTTCCACATCTTATCGCTTGGGTCCCCACCTGCCCGCCAGGGAGCAATGGGATCTGGGGCCCAGCAGGAGAGCCTGGAGCCCAGCCCAGGGCTGAGCCAGCAGGGGGAGGGGAGCAGTTACCACTCCCGGCCCGGGTGCCAACCACTGGGCAACCACATGGTCGGAAGGGACTGGTTTCGCAATGAAAGGAAAGTGGCGACAGCCGCTTCTTCATTTCCTAAGAACTCGCTGGGTCCCAGTGTGCTTCAGCACCCGCCGGGTGGGCTGGGGAAGCCTGGCCTCTCAAGGGCATCCCCGGCCTGCCGCCCAACCCGGGGCATCTGCCTCAGGGGCCGAGACCACGGGCACGTGTGTAAGTCTGAGTATGTGGTGTGTGTCTACCTGCCCCTCCATCCATGTATGAACTTCCTGGGGCTGGGGGGAGGAGGGGGGAGGGGTAGCTGCTCTGCAGCCTGCCCTGGGTCTGTGGTCAGACTGGTGGGTTATGTGTCCCTGCGTCTGCTGGAGAATGTGGGTCACCTGTGTTTGTGTGTTTGTGTCTTGTGGCAGCTGCCTATGTATGTGTCACTGTGGACTTGGAATCTGGGAGCCCTGGGTTCAGATCCTGCCTTGTATGCTGACTGTGTGACCGTGGATGAATCACTTAATTTAAGAGGCCCTTAGTGATATACCCACAACAATGAAATCACAGGTCCTAGATTCAAGGTCAGGAGAATTGAATGAGATAATGTATGATGCGGAGTGTGTGTGTGGGGGGGGCAGGGTACTCCCGCTAAATGTGCAAAGAGTCTTATAAAACCTGAAACCCTTTATCACTAGTAGCTAATATTATTGTGTGACTGTGCTGTTGGGATGTGTGCGCGTGGTGGGGTCATGCATGGGATTATGCGTGAGTTGGTCTAGTTGGGCATTTCCCTGAAGCCATAGCAAGCCAAGCCATCAAGGTCCAGGACCCAGGCTTCCTACCATTTCCACCCATCCTGCTGCCAGTAGGAGAGGGCTCTGTAGTTGCTGAAGCCCCAGCCCCCACCTTCCACCTCCCCAGGGCCATGCCCATGCCCCAGCCACCCTCATCTGGAGAATCCTTCCCTTCCTCCTGCTGCCCCCGTCTCTTCACCCACCCCTGCCCCATCCCTCCTTCCAAACCTGCCTCCTCCATGAGTCCCACCCTACCAGGGCATCCCCTTGGGCCTTCAGCTTCACCCTCTCTATCATGGGTTTTGGGGATCACTGGGTCCCATTCAATCAGCTTGCCCACGGGATGCCTTGGGAGCCAAGTCTCAGAGCCTGAGGGGTGCCTGCGGCTTCTCAGCTCTGCCCCCCCAACCCCGGTCTCCGCAGTCTGGCTGCCTGCCTGAAGTGTATGGGGCATGGGGAGGAAGTACATACCCAGGAGAGAGCTCAGTCTGAGCCATGCCCACATACTGGGTGCCGGCAGCCGGAGCGAGGCCTCTCTCGTCTGAGACACCTCCACACTGAAGGGCCTCACCAACGGAGGGCCACTTTATCCTCCGGCTGCCCAGCACCTCCCAGGATGGGGGTGGGGGCAGCTCTTCTGAGAACACGACCCCAAAAACTAGTGTGTCCGGGCGGAGTCAATGGGCGGTCGCTTCTCTGACCCTGGGCTCCTCCTTTAATTCTTCGAATTCAACCATCTTTGAGGTTGAGTCTTTCCCCCCAGTGTCACGGCACCCACACCCGAGGCTGGGGGTGGGGTGGGGGTGTCCCTCCCTCCAGAAGGGGAAGATGTTGGCTCAGGCCCCCACACCTGCACCGTGGTCCCCTCAGGCTGAGCTCTGGGGTCACCCAGGCCGTGAGCTCTTTCGCCAGGATGTCCTAGGAAGGCACGGACCCAAGCTGTGGTTTGTGGGCAGAGGAAGGGGGCCCTGAGGTGGGGGGGGGGGGAGAGGAAGCCGTTTCTCTTCTCTGGCCCCAACCTGCCAGTTCCTTGGATATCTATGGAGAATGCTGGCTTTCTGGGTATGGAGTGTTCCTTCCATACTTCTCTAGACCCTCTTGGGATGGAACATCTCCATGTCAAAAGCCCTGAGCCAAAAGCCAGGAGCCAGGAGCCCTTCCTGCCTTCCAGGCATGACCGCAGCATCTTGGGTGACCTTGGGGAGGTAGTTTACCTTCTCTCGGCCAGAGGAGCAGCCACTGCCTGGTGGGCTTCATGGGCGATTGGGAAGAGAGCCCATTAACAAGCCTAGAGCGGGCTCCTCCCGGGAGGGAGGGAGGCCGTGACTCACAGGGGCCTTGGTTTCACTTTCTCTGAATGAGAATCCCTTGAGCCCTGGAACTCCATCACACTTTTCAAAGAATCTTCCTGTCATATCTTAACAGAAAACCGCCCAAGCAGAAAAGCAGCTTCCTTCCCAACACTCAGAAATCAGGGGGCTGGACTAGGCAGGCTCTGCAGGCCCGGCCCTGCCTGCACCCTGCATTACTCCACTCAGGTCAATCCAAATATCGCTGGTGCGCCTACTATGGGCCAAGCACTGTGCTGAGCACTGGGGGGATGCCAAAACAGAGACCCTCCCTGCCCTCAGGAAGATTGCATTTGAGGGGAGGAGTCGATACCAAGACAGAAGAGGCTTCACCCGCATGAGGCACTTCCAGTATGTAAAACCCCATCCACTGTGCATAGCAGAAAATCATCTGTACTGGAAGGTCTGAAAGAGTTTCCTAGAGCTCAGAGATACTGGACCGACCAGGTCACCCAGGTAGCCCATGGCCAACATGGGAGTCAATGGCTCCAGACTGGTCCTTGCTTTACAATTCCATCTCAATTACAAAATAAACACAGAGTACTTTGAGGGGCTGAGGAAGAACTCCAAAATTTGAGGTTGCAAGGCCCATGCCAGCCCTGACATCCCCTGTTCTGAGGCCCCTCCCAGCCCTGACATCCCCTGTTCTCAGGCCCCTCCCAGC